>NC_091216.1:1208630-1808630 GCF_040958095.1 Procambarus clarkii
TCAACTATCGGGACCTCGTTAAAATAGTGAGTAAGATATTGATTAGGAGAGAATTTCTGTTTTTATTGCATATTTCGACGTTTCAGCCAGATTAGAGCAGTTTTACGAATTCAGAAAAACGGAAATTCATGAACGTTTTAGGTAATTCTAAAGAAAATACATTGCTTTTATCATTTGAATTGAAAACATCGTTTTCACATGCCTTTTTAATGATCAAAATATTACGCAACCTCGCTCTAAGATTTTAAGTAAAAATCCTCGAGTTTGGTATTATTGTGACTTTTTTCACGTTTTTCATGTAGGGTGATTTTAGGTAAAAATGTTCGAAATTTCTAACATTTTGATACTACTTAATGTTGTCTCTCTATTTGTGATTTGGCCTACAAATCTCAGAATTTCACATATTGCGTTTTTAAGCAAGTTTTCTTGCATTGTGCCTTGTACATAAAATCATCGAATTTATCAATATTTTGAGGTTTTTGATCGTTGTTTCCTTTATGAGATTTCATCCAAATATCAAAGATTTAGGCCATATTTGGCCGTTTTACAACGTTTCAAGCTTTTCGGTTTATTGCTATTAATTCATTATATTTACGATAAATATGATGCAAACACGTAATGAATTGCAAATTACCCTTATATATTTGATTTTCAATCAACAATTTGTACCTTGGTAAAATAGTGAGTCAGATATTGATTAAGAGAGATTTTCTGTTTTTATTGCATATTTCGACGTTTCAGCCGGATTAAAGCGGTTTTACGAATACCTCTTTTTTTGGTAATACAAACGGAAATTCAGGAACATTTTAGGCAATTCTAAAGAAAACACATTGATTTTTATCATTTGAATTGGAAACAACGTTTTCATATGCCTTTTTAATGATCAAAATAATACGCAACCTTGCTCTATGATTTTATGTAAAAAATCCTCGAATTTGGTATTATAGTGACTTTTTTCACGTTTTTCATGTAGAGTGATTTAGGTGAAATTGTTCGGATTTACTAATATTTTGATACTACTTCATGTTGTCCCACTATATGTGATTTGGCCTTCAAATCTCAGAATTTCCCGTAATATTACGTTTTTAAGCAAGTTATCTTGCATTGTGCTTTGTACTTAATATCATCGAATTTTGTCATATTTTGAGGTTTTTCATCCTTGTTTCCTTTATGAGATATAAACCAAATAGCAACGATTTAGGCAATATTTTGCCGTTTTTCCGCGTTTTCTAGCCTTTTCTGTTTATTGCCATTAATTCAATAAATTTACGATAAATATGATGCAAACACGTAATTAATTGCAAATTAAAATTAAATACTTGATTTTAAATCAACTATCTGTACCTCGTTAAAATAGTGAGTAAGATATTGATTAGGAGAGAATTTCTGTTTTTATTGCATATTTCGACGTTTCAGCCAGATTAGAGCAGTTTTACGAATTCAGAAAAACGGAAATTCATGAACGTTTTAGGTAATTCTAAAGAAAATACATTGCTTTTATCATTTGAATTGAAAACATCGTTTTCACATGCCTTTTTAATGATCAAAATATTACGCAACCTCGCTCTAAGATTTTAAGCAAAAATCCTCGAGTTTGGTATTATTGTGACTTTTTTCACGTTTTTCATGTAGGGTGATTTTAGGTAAAAATGTTCGAAATTTCTAACATTTTGATACTACTTAATGTTGTCTCTCTATTTGTGATTTGGCCTACAAATCTCAGAATTTCACATATTGCGTTTTTAAGCAAGTTTTCTTGCATTGTGCCTTGTACATAAAATCATCGAATTTATCAATATTTTGAGGTTTTTCATCGTTGTTTCCTTTATGAGATTTCATCCAAATATCAAAGATTTAGGCCATATTTGGCCGTTTTACAACGTTTCAAGCTTTTTGGTTTATTGCTATTAATTCATTATATTTACGATAAATATGATGCAAACACGTAATGAATTGCAAATTACCCTTAAATATTTGATTTTCAATCAACAATTTGTACCTTGGTAAAATTGATTAAAATTGATAAAAGTCAGATATTGATTAAGAGAGATTTTCTGTTTTTATTGCATATTTCGACGTTTCAGCCGGATTAAAGCGGTTTTACGAATACCTCTTTTTTCGGTAATACAAACGGAAATTCAGGAACATTTTAGGCAATTCTAAAGAAAACACATTGATTTTTATCATTTGAATTGGAAACAACGTTTTCATATGCCTTTTTAATGATCAAAATAATACGCAACCTTGCTCTATGATTTTATGTAAAAAATCCTCGAATTTGGTATTATAGTGACTTTTTTCACGTTTTTCATGTAGAGTGATTTAGGTGAAATTGTTCGGATTTACTAATATTTTGATACTACTTCATGTTGTCCCACTATATGTGATTTGGCCTTCAAATCTCAGAATTTCCCGTAATATTACGTTTTTAAGCAAGTTATCTTGCATTGTGCTTTGTACTTAATATCATCGAATTTTGCAATATTTTGAGGTTTTTCATCCTTGTTTCCTTTATGAGATATAAACCAAATAGCAACGATTTAGGCAATATTTTGCCGTTTTTCTGCGTTTTCTAGCCTTTTCTGTTTATTGTCATTAATTCAATTAAATTTACGATAAATATGATGCAAACACGTAATTAATTGCAAATTAAAATTAAATACTTGATTTTAAATCAACTATCTGTACCTCGTTAAAATAGTGAGTAAGATATTGATTAGGAGAGAATTTCTGTTTTTATTGCATATTTCGACGTTTCAGCCAGATTAGAGCAGTTTTACGAATTCAGAAATAAACGGAAATTCATGAACGTTTTAGGTAATTCTAAAGAAAACACATTGATTTTATCATTTGAATTGAAAACATCGTTTTCACATGCCTTTTTAATGATCAAAAAATTACCCAACCTCGCTCTAAGATTTTAAGTAAAAATCCTCGAGTTTGGTATTATAGTGACTTTTTTCACGTTTTTCATGTAGGGTGATTTTAGGTAAAAATGTTCGAAATTTCTAACATTTTGATACTACTTAATGTTGTCTCTCTATTTGTGATTTGGCCTACAAATCTCAGAATTTCACATATTGCGTTTTTAAGCAAGTTTTCTTGCATTGTGCCTTGTACATAAAATCATCGAATTTATCAATATTTTGAGGTTTTTCATCGTTGTTTCCTTTATGAGATTTCATCCAAATATCAAAGATTTAGGCCATATTTGGCCGTTTTACAACGTTTCAAGCTTTTTGGTTTATTGCTATTAATTCATTATATTTACGATAAATATGATGCAAACACGTAATGAATTGCAAATTACCCTTAAATATTTGATTTTCAATCAACAATTTGTACCTTGGTAAAATTGATTAAAATTGATAAAAGTCAGATATTGATTAAGAGAGATTTTCTGTTTTTATTGCATATTTCGACGTTTCAGCCGGATTAAAGCGGTTTTACGAATACCTCTTTTTTCGGTAATACAAACGGAAATTCAGGAACATTTTAGGCAATTCTAAAGAAAACACATTGATTTTTATCATTTGAATTGGAAACAACGTTTTCATATGCCTTTTTAATGATCAAAATAATACGCAACCTTGCTCTATGATTTTATGTAAAAAATCCTCGAATTTGGTATTATAGTGACTTTTTTCACGTTTTTCATGTAGAGTGATTTAGGTGAAATTGTTCGGATTTACTAATATTTTGATACTACTTCATGTTGTCCCACTATATGTGATTTGGCCTTCAAATCTCAGAATTTCCCGTAATATTACGTTTTTAAGCAAGTTATCTTGCATTGTGCTTTGTACTTAATATCATCGAATTTTGCAATATTTTGAGGTTTTTCATCCTTGTTTCCTTTATGAGATATAAACCAAATAGCAACGATTTAGGCAATATTTTGCCGTTTTTCTGCGTTTTCTAGCCTTTTCTGTTTATTGTCATTAATTCAATTAAATTTACGATAAATATGATGCAAACACGTAATTAATTGCAAATTAAAATTAAATACTTGATTTTAAATCAACTATCTGTACCTCGTTAAAATAGTGAGTAAGATATTGATTAGGAGAGAATTTCTGTTTTTATTGCATATTTCGACGTTTCAGCCAGATTAGAGCAGTTTTACGAATTCAGAAATAAACGGAAATTCATGAACGTTTTAGGTAATTCTAAAGAAAACACATTGATTTTATCATTTGAATTGAAAACATCGTTTTCACATGCCTTTTTAATGATCAAAAAATTACCCAACCTCGCTCTAAGATTTTAAGTAAAAATCCTCGAGTTTGGTATTATAGTGACTTTTTTCACGTTTTTCATGTAGGGTGATTTTAGGTAAAAATGTTCGAAATTTCTAACATTTTGATACTACTTAATGTTGTCTCTCTATTTGTGATTTGGCCTACAAATCTCAGAATTTCACATATTGCGTTTTTAAGCAAGTTTTCTTGCATTGTGCCTTGTACATAAAATCATCGAATTTATCAATATTTTGAGGTTTTTCATCGTTGTTTCCTTTATGAGATTTCATCCAAATATCAAAGATTTAGGCCATATTTGGCCGTTTTACAACGTTTTAAGCATTTTCGGTTTATTGCTATTAATTCATTAAATTTACGATAAATATGATGCAAACACGTAATGAATTGCAAATTACCCTAAAATATTTGATTTTCAATCAACTATTTGTAACTTGTTAAAATAGTGAGTCAGATATTGATTAAGAGAAATTTTCTGTTTTTATTGCATATTTCGACGTTTCAGCCGGATTAAAGCGGTTTTACGAGTACCTCTTTTTTCTGTAATACAAACGGAAATTCAGGAACATTTTAGGTAATTCTAAAGAAAACACATTGATTTTTATCATTTGAATTGGAAACAACGTTTTCATATGCCTTTTTAATGATCAAAATAATACGCAACCTTGCTCTATGATTTTATGTAAAATATCCTCGAATTTGGTATTATAGTGACTTTTTTCACGTTTTTCATGTAGAGTGATTTAGGTGAAATTGTTCGGATTTACTAATATTTTGATACAACTTCATGTTGTCCCACTATATGTGATTTGGCCTTCAAATCTCAGAATTTCCCGTAATATTACGTTTTTAAGCAAGTTATCTTGCATTGTGCTTTGTACTTAATATCATCGAATTTTGTCATATTTTGAGGTTTTTCATCCTTGTTTCCTTTATGAGATATAAACCAAATAGCAACGATTTAGGCAATATTTTGCCGTTTTTCCGCGTTTTCTAGCCTTTTCTGTTTATTGCCATTAATTCAATAAATTTACGATAAATATGATGCAAACACGTAATTATTTGCAAACTAAAATTAAATACTTGATTTTAAATCAACTATCTGTACCTCGTTAAAATAGTGAGTAAGATATTGATTAGGAGAGAATTTCTGTTTTTATTGCATATTTCGACGATTCAGCCAGATTAGAGCAGTTTTACGAATTCAGAAAAACGGAAATTCATGAACGTTTTAGGTAATTCTAAAGAAAATACATTGCTTTTATCATTTGAATTGAAAACATCGTTTTCACATGCCTTTTTAATGATCAAAATATTACGCAACCTCGCTCTAAGATTTTAAGTAAAAATCCTCGAGTTTGGTATTATTGTGACTTTTTTCACGTTTTTCATGTAGGGTGATTTTAGGTAAAAATGTTCGAAATTTCTAACATTTTGATACTACTTAATGTTGTCTCTCTATTTGTGATTTGGCCTACAAATCTCAGAATTTCACATATTGCGTTTTTAAGCAAGTTTTCTTGCATTGTGCCTTGTACATAAAATCATCGAATTTATCAATATTTTGAGGTTTTTCATCGTTGTTTCCTTTATGAGATTTCATCCAAATATCAAAGATTTAGGCCATATTTGGCCGTTTTACAACGTTTCAAGCTTTTCGGTTTATTGCTATTAATTCATTATATTTACGATAAATATGATGCAAGCACGTAATGAATTGCAAATTACCCTTAAATATTTGATTTTCAATCAACAATTTGTACCTTGGTAAAATAGTGAGTCAGATATTGATTAAGAGAGATTTTCTGTTTTTATTGCATATTTCGACGTTTCAGCCGGATTAAAGCGGTTTTACGAATACCTCTTTTTTCGGTAATACAAACGGAAATTCAGGAACATTTTAGGCAATTCTAAAGAAAACACATTGATTTTTATCATTTGAATTGGAAACAACGTTTTCATATGCCTTTTTAATGATCAAAATAATACGCAACCTTGCTCTATGATTTTATGTAAAAAATCCTCGAATTTGGTATTATAGTGACTTTTTTCACGTTTTTCATGTAGAGTGATTTAGGTGAAATTGTTCGGATTTACTAATATTTTGATACTACTTCATGTTGTCCCACTATATGTGATTTGGCCTTCAAATCTCAGAATTTCCCGTAATATTACGTTTTTAAGCAAGTTATCTTGCATTGTGCTTTGTACTTAATATCATCGAATTTTGTCATATTTTGAGGTTTTTCATCCTTGTTTCCTTTATGAGATATAAACCAAATAGCAACGATTTAGGCAATATTTTGCCGTTTTTCCGCGTTTTCTAGCCTTTTCTGTTTATAGCCATTAATTCAATAAATTTACGATAAATATGATGCAAACACGTAATTAATTGCAAATTAAAATTAAATACTTGATTTTAAATCAACTATCTGTACCTCGTTAAAATAGTGAGTAAGATATTGATTAGGAGAGAATTTCTGTTTTTATTGCATATTTCGACGTTTCAGCCAGATTAGAGCAGTTTTACGAATTCAGAAAAACGGAAATTCATGAACGTTTTAGGTAATTCTAAAGAAAATACATTGCTTTTATCATTTGAATTGAAAACATCGTTTTCACATGCCTTTTTAATGATCAAAATATTACGCAACCTCGCTCTAAGATTTTAAGTAAAAATCCTCGAGTTTGGTATTATTGTGACTTTTTTCACGTTTTTCATGTAGGGTGATTTTAGGTAAAAATGTTCGAAATTTCTAACATTTTGATACTACTTAATGTTGTCTCTCTATTTGTGATTTGGCCTACAAATCTCAGAATTTCACATATTGCGTTTTTAAGCAAGTTTTCTTGCATTGTGCCTTGTACATAAAATCATCGAATTTATCAATATTTTGAGGTTTTTCATCGTTGTTTCCTTTATGAGATTTCATCCAAATATCAAAGATTTAGGCCATATTTGGCCGTTTTACAACGTTTCAAGCTTTTCGGTTTATTGCTATTAATTCATTATATTTACGATAAATATGATGCAAACACGTAATGAATTGCAAATTACCCTTAAATATTTGATTTTCAATCAACAATTTGTACCTTGGTAAAATTGATTAAAATTGATAAAAGTCAGATATTGATTAAGAGAGATTTTCTGTTTTTATTGCATATTTCGACGTTTCAGCCGGATTAAAGCGGTTTTACGAATACCTCTTTTTTCGGTAATACAAACGGAAATTCAGGAACATTTTAGGCAATTCTAAAGAAAACACATTGATTTTTATCATTTGAATTGGAAACAACGTTTTCATATGCCTTTTTAATGATCAAAATAATACGCAACCTTGCTCTATGATTTTATGTAAAAAATCCTCGAATTTGGTATTATAGTGACTTTTTTCACGTTTTTCATGTAGAGTGATTTAGGTGAAATTGTTCGGATTTACTAATATTCTGATACTACTTCATGTTGTCCCACTATATGTGATTTGGCCTTCAAATCTCAGAATTTCCCGTAATATTACGTTTTTAAGCAAGTTATCTTGCATTGTGCTTTGTACTTAATATCATCGAATTTTGTCATATTTTGAGGTTTTTCATCCTTGTTTCCTTTATGAGATATAAACCAAATAGCAACGATTTAGGCAATATTTTGCCGTTTTTCCGCGTTTTCTAGCCTTTTCTGTTTATTGCCATTAATTCAATAAATTTACGATAAATATGATGCAAACACGTAATTAATTGCAAATTAAAATTAAATACTTGATTTTAAATCAACTATCTGTACCTCGTTAAAATAGTGAGTAAGATATTGATTAGGAGAGAATTTCTGTTTTTATTGCATATTTCGACGTTTCAGCCAGATTAGAGCAGTTTTACGAATTCAGAAAAACGGAAATTCATGAACGTTTTAGGTAATTCTAAAGAAAATACATTGCTTTTATCATTTGAATTGAAAACATCGTTTTCACATGCCTTTTTAATGATCAAAGTATTACGCAACCTCGCTCTAAGATTTTAAGTAAAAATCCTCGAGTTTGGTATTATTGTGACTTTTTTCACGTTTTTCATGTAGGGTGATTTTAGGTAAAAATGTTCGAAATTTCGAACATTTTGATACTACTTAATGTTGTCTCTCTATTTGTGATTTGGCCTACAAATCTCAGAATTTCACATATTGCGTTTTTAAGCAAGTTTTCTTGCATTGTGCCTTGTACATAAAATCATCGAATTTATCAATATTTTGAGGTTTTTCATCGTTGTTTCCTTTATGAGATTTCATCCAAATATCAAAGATTTAGGCCATATTTGGCCGTTTTACAACGTTTCAAGCTTTTCGGTTTATTGCTATTAATTCATTAAATTTACGATAAATATGATGCAAACACGTAATGAATTGCAAATTACCCTTAAATATTTGATTTTCAATCAACAATTTGTACCTTGGTAAAATAGTGAGTCAGATATTGATTAAGAGAGATTTTCTGTTTTTATTGCATATTTCGACGTTTCAGCCGGATTAAAGCGGTTTTACGAATACCTCTTTTTTCGGTAATACAAACGGAAATTCAGGAACATTTTAGGCAATTCTAAAGAAAACACATTGATTTTTATCATTTGAATTGGAAACAACGTTTTCATATGCCTTTTTAATGATCAAAATAATACGCAACCTTGCTCTATGATTTTATGTAAAAAATCCTCGAATTTGGTATTATAGTGACTTTTTTCACGTTTTTCATGTAGAGTGATTTAGGTGAAATTGTTCGGATTTACTAATATTTTGATACTACTTCATGTTGTCCCACTATATGTGATTTGGCATCAAATCTCAGAATTTCCCGTAATATTACGTTTTTAAGCAAGTTATCTTGCATTGTGCTTTGTACTTAATATCATCGAATTTTGTCATATTTTGAGGTTTTTCATCCTTGTTTCCTTTATGAGATATAAACCAAATAGCAACGATTTAGGCAATATTTTGCCGTTTTTCCGCGTTTTCTAGCCTTTTCAGTTTATTGCCATTAATTCAATAAATTTACGATAAATATGATGCAAACACGTAATTAATTGCAAATTAAAATTAAATACTTGATTTTAAATCAACTATCGGGACCTCGTTAAAATAGTGAGTAAGATATTGATTAGGAGAGAATTTCTGTTTTTATTGCATATTTCGACGTTTCAGCCAGATTAGAGCAGTTTTACGAATTCAGAAAAACGGAAATTCATGAACGTTTTAGGTAATTCTAAAGAAAATACATTGCTTTTATCATTTGAATTGAAAACATCGTTTTCACATGCCTTTTTAATGATCAAAATATTACGCAACCTCGCTCTAAGATTTTAAGTAAAAATCCTCGAGTTTGGTATTATTGTGACTTTTTTCACGTTTTTCATGTAGGGTGATTTTAGGTAAAAATGTTCGAAATTTCTAACATTTTGATACTACTTAATGTTGTCTCTCTATTTGTGATTTGGCCTACAAATCTCAGAATTTCACATATTGCGTTTTTAAGCAAGATTTCTTGCATTGTGCCTTGTACATAAAATCATCGAATTTATCAATATTTTGAGGTTTTTCATCGTTGTTTCCTTTATGAGATTTCATCCAAATATCAAAGATTTAGGCCATATTTGGCCGTTTTACAACGTTTCAAGCTTTTCGGTTTATTGCTATTAATTCATTATATTTACGATAAATATGATGCAAGCACGTAATGAATTGCAAATTACCCTTAAATATTTGATTTTCAATCAACAATTTGTACCTTGTTAAAATAGTGAGTCAGATATTGATTAAGAGAGATTTTCTGTTTTTATTGCATATTTCGACGTTTCAGCCGGATTAAAGCGGTTTTACGAATACCTCTTTTTTCGGTAATACAAACGGAAATTCAGGAACATTTTAGGCAATTCTAAAGAAAACACATTGATTTTTATCATTTGAATTGGAAACAACGTTTTCATATGCCTTTTTAATGATCAAAATAATACGCAACCTTGCTCTATGATTTTATGTAAAAAATCCTCGAATTTGGTATTATAGTGACTTTTTTCACGTTTTTCATGTAGAGTGATTTAGGTGAAATTGTTCGGATTTACTAATATTTTGATACTACTTCATGTTGTCCCACTATATGTGATTTGGCCTTCAAATCTCAGAATTTCCCGTAATATTACGTTTTTAAGCAAGTTATCTTGCATTGTGCTTTGTACTTAATATCATCGAATTTTGCAATATTTTGAGGTTTTTCATCCTTGTTTCCTTTATGAGATATAAACCAAATAGCAACGATTTAGGCAATATTTTGCCGTTTTTCTGCGTTTTCTAGCCTTTTCTGTTTATTGTCATTAATTCAATTAAATTTACGATAAATATGATGCAAACACGTAATTAATTGCAAATTAAAATTAAATACTTGATTTTAAATCAACTATCTGTACCTCGTTAAAATAGTGAGTAAGATATTGATTAGGAGAGAATTTCTGTTTTTATTGCATATTTCGACGTTTCAGCCAGATTAGAGCAGTTTTACGAATTCAGAAATAAACGGAAATTCATGAACGTTTTAGGTAATTCTAAAGAAAACACATTGATTTTATCATTTGAATTGAAAACATCGTTTTCACATGCCTTTTTAATGATCAAAAAATTACCCAACCTCGCTCTAAGATTTTAAGTAAAAATCCTCGAGTTTGGTATTATAGTGACTTTTTTCACGTTTTTCATGTAGGGTGATTTTAGGTAAAAATGTTCGAAATTTCTAACATTTTGATACTACTTAATGTTGTCTCTCTATTTGTGATTTGGCCTACAAATCTCAGAATTTCACATATTGCGTTTTTAAGCAAGTTTTCTTGCATTGTGCCTTCTACATAAAATCATCGAATTTATCAATATTTTGAGGTTTTTCATCGTTGTTTCCTTTATGAGATTTCATCCAAATATCAAAGATTTAGGCCATATTTGGCCGTTTTACAACGTTTTAAGCATTTTCGGTTTATTGCTATTAATTCATTAAATTTACGATAAATATGATGCAAACACGTAATGAATTGCAAATTACCCTAAAATATTTGATTTTCAATCAACTATTTGTAACTTGTTAAAATAGTGAGTCAGATATTGATTAAGAGAGATTTTCTGTTTTTATTGCATATTTCGACGTTTCAGCCGGATTAAAGCGGTTTTACGAGTACCTCTTTTTTCGATAATACAAACGGAAATTCAGGAACATTTTAGGCAATTCTAAAGAAAACACATTGATTTTTATCATTTGAATTGGAAACAACGTTTTCATATGCCTTTTTAATGATCAAAATAATACGCAACCTTGCTCTATGATTTTATGTAAAAAATCCTCGAATTTGGTATTGTAGTGACTTTTTTCACGTTTTTCATGTAGAGTGATTTAGGTGAAATTGTTCGGATTTACTAATATTTTGATACTACTTCATGTTGTCCCACTATATGTGATTTGGCCTTCAAATCTCAGAATTTCCCGTAATATTACGTTTTTAAGCAAGTTATCTTGCATTGTGCTTTGTACTTAATATCATCGAATTTTGCAATATTTTGAGGTTTTTCATCCTTGTTTCCTTTATGAGATATAAACCAAATAGCAACGATTTAGGCAATATTTTGCCGTTTTTCTGCGTTTTCTAGCATTTTCTGTTTATTGTCATTAATTCAATTAAATTTACGATAAATATGATGCAAACACGTAATTAATTGCAAATTAAAATTAAATACTTGATTTTAAATCAACTATCTGTACCTCGTTAAAATAGTGAGAAAGATATTGATTAGGAGAGAATTTCTGTTTTTATTGCATATTTCGACGTTTCAGCCAGATTAGAGCAGTTTTACGAATTCAGAAATAAACGGAAATTCATGAACGTTTTAGGTAATTCTAAAGAAAACACATTGATTTTATCATTTGAATTGAAAACATCGTTTTCACATGCCTTTTTAATGATCAAAAAATTACCCAACCTCGCTCTAAGATTTTAAGTAAAAATCCTCGAGTTTGGTATTATAGTGACTTTTTTCACGTTTTTCATGTAGGGTGATTTTAGGTAAAAATGTTCGAAATTTCTAACATTTTGATACTACTTAATGTTGTCTCTCTATTTGTGATTTGGCCTACAAATCTCAGAATTTCACATATTGCGTTTTTAAGCAAGTTTTCTTGCATTGTGCCTTGTACATAAAATCATCGAATTTATCAATATTTTGAGGTTTTTCATCGTTGTTTCCTTTATGAGATTTCATCCAAATATCAAAGATTTAGGCCATATTTGGCCGTTTTACAACGTTTTAAGCATTTTCGGTTTATTGCTATTAATTCATTAAATTTACGATAAATATGATGCAAACACGTAATGAATTGCAAATTACCCTAAAATATTTGATTTTCAATCAACTATTTGTAACTTGTTAAAATAGTGAGTCAGATATTGATTAAGAGAGATTTTCTGTTTTTATTGCATATTTCGACGTTTCAGCCGGATTAAAGCGGTTTTACGAGTACCTCTTTTTTCGGTAATACAAACGGAAATTCAGGAACATTTTAGGCAATTCTAAAGAAAACACATTGATTTTTATCATTTGAATTGGAAACAACGTTTTCATATGCCTTTTTAATGATCAAAATAATACGCAACCTTGCTCTATGATTTTATGTAAAAAATCCTCGAATTTGGTATTATAGTGACTTTTTTCACGTTTTTCATGTAGAGTGATTTAGGTGAAATTGTTCGGATTTACTAATATTTTGATACTACTTCATGTTGTCCCACTATATGTGATTTGGCCTTCAAATCTCAGAATTTCCCGTAATATTACGTTTTTAAGCAAGTTATCTTGCATTGTGCTTTGTACTTAATATCATCGAATTTTGCAATATTTTGAGGTTTTTCATCCTTGTTTCCTTTATGAGATATAAACCAAATAGCAACGATTTAGGCAATATTTTGCCGTTTTTCTGCGTTTTCTAGCCTTTTCTGTTTATTGTCATTAATTCAATTAAATTTACGATAAATATGATGCAAACACGTAATTAATTGCAAATTAAAATTAAATACTTGATTTTAAATCAACTATCTGTACCTCGTTAAAATAGTGAGTAAGATATTGATTAGGAGAGAATTTCTGTTTTTATTGCATATTTCGACGTTTCAGCCAGATTAGAGCAGTTTTACGAATTCAGAAATAAACGGAAATTCATGAACGTTTTAGGTAATTCTAAAGAAAACACATTGATTTTATCATTTGAATTGAAAGCATCGTTTTCACATGCCTTTTTAATTATCAAAAAATTACCCAACCTCGCTCTAAGATTTTAAGTAAAAATCCTCGAGTTTGGTATTATAATGATTTTTTCACGTTTTTCATGTAGGGTGATTTTAGGTGAAAATGTTCGAAATTTCTAACATTTTGATACTACTTAATGTTGTCTCTCTATTTGTGATTTGGCCTACAAATCTCAGAATTTCACATATTGCGTTTTTAAGCAAGTTTTCTTGCATTGTGCCTTGTACATAAAATCATCGAATTTATCAATATTTTGAGGTTTTTCATCGTTGTTTCCTTTATGAGATTTCATCCAAATATCAAAGATTTAGGCCATATTTGACCGTTTTACAACGTTTCAAGCTTTTCGGTTTATTGCTATTAATTCATTATATTTACGATAAATATGATGCAAACACGTAATGAATTGCAAATTACCCTTAAATATTTGATTTTCAATCAACTATTTGTACCATGTTAAAATAGTGAGTCAGATATTGATTAAGAGAGATTTTCTGTTTTTATTGCATATTTCGACGTTTCAGCCGGATTAAAGCGGTTTTACGAATACCTCTTTTTTCGGTAATACAAACGGAAATTCAGGAACATTTTAGGCAATTCTAAAGAAAACACATTGATTTTTATCATTTGAATTGGAAACAACGTTTTCATATGCCTTTTTAATGATCAAAATAATACGCAACCTTGCTCTATGATTTTATGTAAAAAATCCTCGAATTTGGTATTATAGTGACTTTTTTCACGTTTTTCATGTAGAGTGATTTAGGTGAAATTGTTCGGATTTACTAATATTTTGATACTACTTCATGTTGTCCCACTATATGTGATTTGGCCTTCAAATCTCAGAATTTCCCGTAATATTACGTTTTTAAGCAAGTTATCTTGCATTGTGCTTTGTACTTAATATCATCGAATTTTGCAATATTTTGAGGTTTTTCATCCTTGTTTCCTTTATGAGATATAAACCAAATAGCAACGATTTAGGCAATATTTTGCCGTTTTTCTGCGTTTTCTAGCCTTTTCTGTTTATTGTCATTAATTCAATTAAATTTACGATATATATGATTCAAACACGTAATTAATTGCA
Source organism: Procambarus clarkii (assembly GCF_040958095.1). Taxonomy (NCBI): domain Eukaryota; kingdom Metazoa; phylum Arthropoda; class Malacostraca; order Decapoda; family Cambaridae; genus Procambarus; species Procambarus clarkii. The sequence continues at coordinate 1,223,290 of NC_091216.1, forward strand.
AATTAAAATTAAATACTTGATTTTAAATCAACTATCTGTACCTCGTTAAAATAGTGAGTAAGATATTGATTAGGAGAGAATTTCTGTTTTTATTGCATATTTCGACGTTTCAGCCAGATTAGAGCAGTTTTACGAATTCAGAAATAAACGGAAATTCATGAACGTTTTAGGTAATTCTAAAGAAAACACATTGATTTTATCATTTGAATTGAAAACATCGTTTTCACATGCCTTTTTAATGATCAAAAAATTACCCAACCTCGCTCTAAGATTTTAAGTAAAAATCCTCGAGTTTGGTATTATAATGATTTTTTCACGTTTTTCATGTAGGGTGATTTTAGGTGAAAATGTTCGAAATTTCTAACATTTTGATACTACTTAATGTTGTCTCTCTATTTGTGATTTGGCCTACAAATCTCAGAATTTCACATATTGCGTTTTTAAGCAAGTTTTCTTGCATTGTGCCTTGTACATAAAATCATCGAATTTATCAATATTTTGAGGTTTTTCATCGTTGTTTCCTTTATGAGATTTCATCCAAATATCAAAGATTTAGGCCATATTTGGCCGTTTTACAACGTTTCAAGCTTTTCGGTTTATTGCTATTAATTCATTATATTTACGATAAATATGATGCAAACACGTAATGAATTGCAAATTACCCTTAAATATTTGATTTTCAATCAACTATTTGTACCTTGTTAAAATAGTGAGTCAGATATTGATTAAGAGAGATTTTCTGTTTTTATTGCATATTTCGACGTTTCAGCCGGATTAAAGCGGTTTTACGAATACCTCTTTTTTCGGTAATACAAACGGAAATTCAGGAACATTTTAGGCAATTCTAAAGAAAACACATTGATTTTTATCATTTGAATTGGAAACAACGTTTTCATATGCCTTTTTAATGATCAAAATAGTACGCAACCTTGCTCTATGATTTTATGTAAAAAATCCTCGAATTTGGTATTATAGTGACTTTTTTCACGTTTTTCATGTAGAGTGATTTAGGTGAAATTGTTCGGATTTACTAATATTTTGATACTACTTCATGTTGTCCCACTATATGTGATTTGGCCTTCAAATCTCAGAATTTCTCGTAATATTACGTTTTTAAGGAAGTTATCTTGCATTGCGCTTTGTACTTAATATCATCGAATTTTGCAATATTTTGAGGTTTTTCATCCTTGTTTCCTTTATGAGATATAAACCAAATAGCAACGATTTAGGCAATATTTTGCCGTTTTTCTGCGTTTTCTAGCTTTTTCTGTTTATTGTCATTAATTCAATTAAATTTACGATAAATATGATGCAAACACGTAATTAATTGCAAATTAAAATTAAATACTTGATTTTAAATCAACTATCTGTACCTCGTTAAAATAGTGAGTAAGATATTGAATAGGAGAGAATTTCTGTTTTTATTGCATATTTCGACGTTTCAGCCAGATTAGAGCAGTTTTACGAATTCAGAAATAAACGGAAATTCATGAACGTTTTAGGTAATTCTAAAGAAAACACATTGATTTTATCATTTGAATTGAAAACATCGTTTTCACATGCCTTTTTAATGATCAAAAAATTACCCAACCTCGCTCTAAGATTTTAAGTAAAAATCCTCGAGTTTGGTATTATAGTAATTTTTTCACGTGTTTCATGTAGGGTGATTTTAGGTAAAAATGTTCGAAATTTCTAACATTTTGATACTACTTAATGTTGTCTCTCTATTTGTGATTTGGCCTACAAATCTCAGAATTTCACATATTGCGTTTTTAAGCAAGTTTTCTTGCATTGTGCCTTGTACATAAAATCATCGAATTTATCAATATTTTGAGGTTTTTCATCGTTGTTTCCTTTATGAGATTTCATCCAAATATCAAAGATTTAGGCCATATTTGGCCGTTTTACAACGTTTCAAGCTTTTCGGTTTATTGCTATTAATTCATTATATTTACGATAAATATGATGCAAACACGTAATGAATTGCAAATTACCCTTAAATATTTGATTTTCAATCAACTATTTGTACCTTGTTAAAATAGTGAGTCAGATATTGATTAAGAGAGATTTTCTGTTTTTATTGCATATTTCGACGTTTCAGCCGGATTAAAGCGGTTTTACGAATACCTCTTTTTTCGGTAATACAAACGGAAATTCAGGAACATTTTAGGCAATTCTAAAGAAAACACATTGATTTTTATCATTTGAATTGGAAACAACGTTTTCATATGCCTTTTTAATGATCAAAATGGTACGCAACCTTGCTCTATGATTTTATGTAAAAAATCCTCGAATTTGGTATTATAGTGACTTTTTTCACGTTTTTCATGTAGAGTGATTTAGGTGAAATTGTTCGGATTTACTAATATTTTGATACTACTTCATGTTGTCCCACTATATGTGATTTGGCCTTCAAATCTCAGAATTTCTCGTAATATTACGTTTTTAAGGAAGTTATCTTGCATTGCGCTTTGTACTTAATATCATCGAATTTTGCAATATTTTGAGGTTTTTCATCCTTGTTTCCTTTATGAGATATAAACCAAATAGCAACGATTTAGGCAATATTTTGCCGTTTTTCTGCGTTTTCTAGCCTTTTCTGTTTATTGTCATTAATTCAATTAAATTTACGATAAATATGATGCAAACACGTAATTAATTGCAAATTAAAATTAAATACTTGATTTTAAATCAACTATCTGTACCTCGTTAAAATAGTGAGTAAGATATTGAATAGGAGAGAATTTCTGTTTTTATTGCATATTTCGACGTTTCAGCCAGATTAGAGCAGTTTTACGAATTCAGAAATAAACGGAAATTCATGAACGTTTTAGGTAATTCTAAAGAAAACACATTGATTTTATCATTTGAATTGAAAACATCGTTTTCACATGCCTTTTTAATGATCAAAAAATTACCCAACCTCGCTCTAAGATTTTAAGTAAAAATCCTCGAGTTTGGTATTATAGTAATTTTTTCACGTGTTTCATGTAGGGTGATTTTAGGTAAAAATGTTCGAAATTTCTAACATTTTGATACTACTTAATGTTGTCTCTCTATTTGTGATTTGGCCTACAAATCTCAGAATTTCACATATTGCGTTTTTAAGCAAGTTTTCTTGCATTGTGCCTTGTACATAAAATCATCGAATTTATCAATATTTTGAGGTTTTTCATCGTTGTTTCCTTTATGAGATTTCATCCAAATATCAAAGATTTAGGCCATATTTGGCCGTTTTACAACGTTTCAAGCTTTTCGGTTTATTGCTATTAATTCATTATATTTACGATAAATATGATGCAAACACGTAATGAATTGCAAATTACCCTTAAATATTTGATTTTCAATCAACTATTTGTACCTTGTTAAAATAGTGAGTCAGATATTGATTAAGAGAGATTTTCTGTTTTTATTGCATATTTCGACGTTTCAGCCGGATTAAAGCGGTTTTACGAATACCTCTTTTTTCGGTAATACAAACGGAAATTCAGGAACATTTTAGGCAATTCTAAAGAAAACACATTGATTTTTATCATTTGAATTGGAAACAACGTTTTCATATGCCTTTTTAATGATCAAAATAGTACGCAACCTTGCTCTATGATTTTATGTAAAAAATCCTCGAATTTGGTATTATAGTGACTTTTTTCACGTTTTTCATGTAGAGTGATTTAGGTGAAATTGTTCGGATTTACTAATATTTTGATACTACTTCATGTTGTCCCACTATATGTGATTTGGCCTTCAAATCTCAGAATTTCTCGTAATATTACGTTTTTAAGGAAGTTATCTTGCATTGCGCTTTGTACTTAATATCATCGAATTTTGCAATATTTTGAGGTTTTTCATCCTTGTTTCCTTTATGAGATATAAACCAAATAGCAACGATTTAGGCAATATTTTGCCGTTTTTCTGCGTTTTCTAGCTTTTTCTGTTTATTGTCATTAATTCAATTAAATTTACGATAAATATGATGCAAACACGTAATTAATTGCAAATTAAAATTAAATACTTGATTTTAAATCAACTATCTGTACCTCGTTAAAATAGTGAGTAAGATATTGAATAGGAGAGAATTTCTGTTTTTATTGCATATTTCGACGTTTCAGCCAGATTAGAGCAGTTTTACGAAATCAGAAATAAACGGAAATTCATGAACGTTTTAGGTAATTCTAAAGAAAACACATTGATTTTATCATTTGAATTGAAAACATCGTTTTCACATGCCTTTTTAATGATCAAAAAATTACCCAACCTCGCTCTAAGATTTTAAGTAAAAATCCTCGAGTTTGGTATTATAGTAATTTTTTCACGTGTTTCATGTAGGGTGATTTTAGGTAAAAATGTTCGAAATTTCTAACATTTTGATACTACTTAATGTTGTCTCTCTATTTGTGATTTGGCCTACAAATCTCAGAATTTCACATATTGCGTTTTTAAGCAAGTTTTCTTGCATTGTGCCTTGTACATAAAATCATCGAATTTATCAATATTTTGAGGTTTTTCATCGTTGTTTCCTTTATGAGATTTCATCCAAATATCAAAGATTTAGGCCATATTTGGCCGTTTTACAACGTTTCAAGCTTTTCGGTTTATTGCTATTAATTCATTATATTTACGATAAATATGATGCAAACACGTAATGAATTGCAAATTACCCTTAAATATTTGATTTTCAATCAACTATTTGTACCTTGTTAAAATAGTGAGTCAGATATTGATTAAGAGAGATTTTCTGTTTTTATTGCATATTTCGACGTTTCAGCCGGATTAAAGCGGTTTTACGAATACCTCTTTTTTCGGTAATACAAACGGAAATTCAGGAACATTTTAGGCAATTCTAAAGAAAACACATTGATTTTTATCATTTGAATTGGAAACAACGTTTTCATATGCCTTTTTAATGATCAAAATAGTACGCAACCTTGCTCTATGATTTTATGTAAAAAATCCTCGAATTTGGTATTATAGTGACTTTTTTCACGTTTTTCATGTAGAGTGATTTAGGTGAAATTGTTCGGATTTACTAATATTTTGATACTACTTCATGTTGTCCCACTATATGTGATTTGGCCTTCAAATCTCAGAATTTCTCGTAATATTACGTTTTTAAGGAAGTTATCTTGCATTGCGCTTTGTACTTAATATCATCGAATTTTGCAATATTTTGAGGTTTTTCATCCTTGTTTCCTTTATGAGATATAAACCAAATAGCAACGATTTAGGCAATATTTTGCCGTTTTTCTGCGTTTTCTAGCCTTTTCTGTTTATTGTCATTAATTCAATTAAATTTACGATAAATATGATGCAAACACGTAATTAATTGCAAATTAAAATTAAATACTTGATTTTAAATCAACTATCTGTACCTCGTTAAAATAGTGAGTAAGATATTGAATAGGAGAGAATTTCTGTTTTTATTGCATATTTCGACGTTTCAGCCAGATTAGAGCAGTTTTACGAATTCAGAAATAAACGGAAATTCATGAACGTTTTAGGTAATTCTAAAGAAAACACATTGATTTTATCATTTGAATTGAAAACATCGTTTTCACATGCCTTTTTAATGATCAAAAAATTACCCAACCTCGCTCTAAGATTTTAAGTAAAAATCCTCGAGTTTGGTATTATAGTAATTTTTTCACGTGTTTCATGTAGGGTGATTTTAGGTAAAAATGTTCGAAATTTCTAACATTTTGATACTACTTAATGTTGTCTCTCTATTTGTGATTTGGCCTACAAATCTCAGAATTTCACATATTGCGTTTTTAAGCAAGTTTTCTTGCATTGTGCCTTGTACATAAAATCATGGAATTTATCAATATTTTGAGGTTTTTCATCGTTGTTTCCTTTATGAGATTTCATCCAAATATCAAAGATTTAGGCCATATTTGGCCGTTTTACAACGTTTCAAGCTTTTCGGTTTATTGCTATTAATTCATTATATTTACGATAAATATGATGCAAACACGTAATGAATTGCAAATTACCCTTAAATATTTGATTTTCAATCAACTATTTGTACCTTGTTAAAATAGTGAGTCAGATATTGATTAAGAGAGATTTTCTGTTTTTATTGCATATTTCGACGTTTCAGCCGGATTAAAGCGGTTTTACGAATACCTCTTTTTTCGGTAATACAAACGGAAATTCAGGAACATTTTAGGCAATTCTAAAGAAAACACATTGATTTTTATCATTTGAATTGGAAACAACGTTTTCATATGCCTTTTTAATGATCAAAATAATACGCAACCTTGCTCTATGATTTTATGTAAAAAATCCTCGAATTTGTTATTATAGTGACTTTTTTCACGTTTTTCATGTAGAGTGATTTAGGTGAAATTGTTCGGATTTACTAATATTTTGATACTACTTCATGTTGTCCCACTATATGTGATTTGGCCTTCAAATCTCAGAATTTCCCGTAATATTACGTTTTTAAGGAAGTTATCTTGCATTGTGCTTTGTACTTAATATCATCGAATTTTGCAATATTTTGAGGTTTTTCATCCTTGTTTCCTTTATGAGATATAAACCAAATAGCAACGATTTAGGCAATATTTTGCCGTTTTTCTGCGTTTTCTAGCCTTTTCTGTTTATTGTCATTAATTCAATTAAATTTACGATAAATATGATGCAAACACGTAATTAATTGCAAATTAAAATTAAATACTTGATTTTAAATCAACTATCTGTACCTCGTTAAAATAGTGAGTAAGATATTGATTAGGAGAGAATTTCTGTTTTTATTGCATATTTCGACGTTTCAGCCAGATTAGAGCAGTTTTACGAATTCAGAAAAACGGAAATTCATGAACGTTTTAGGTAATTCTAAAGAAAATACATTGCTTTTATCATTTGAATTGAAAACATCGTTTTCACATGCCTTTTTAATGATCAAAATATTACGCAACCTCGCTCTAAGATTTTAAGTAAAAATCCTCGAGTTTGGTATTATTGTGACTTTTTTCACGTTTTTCATGTAGGGTGATTTTAGGTAAAAATGTTCGAAATTTCTAACATTTTGATACTACTTAATGTTGTCTCTCTATTTGTGATTTGGCCTACAAATCTCAGAATTTCACATATTGCGTTTTTAAGCAAGTTTTCTTGCATTGTGCCTTGTACATAAAATCATCGAATTTATAAATATTTTGAGGTTTTTCATCGTTGTTTCCTTCCAAATATCAAAGATTTAGGCAATATTTAGCCGTTTTACAACGTTTCAAGCATTTTCGGTTTATTGCTATTAATTCATTAAATTTACGATAAATATGACGCAAACACGTAATAAATTGCAAATTACCCTTAAATATTTGATTTTCAATCAACTATTTGTACCTTGTGAAAATAGTGAGTCAGATATTGATTAAGAGAGATTTTCTGTTTTTTTGCATATTTCGACGTTTCAGCCGGATTAAAGCGGTTTTACGAGTACCTCTTTTTTTTTGGTAATACAAACGGAAATTCAGGAACATTTTAGGTAATTCTATAGAAAACACATTGATTTTTATCATTTGAATTGGAAACAACGTTTTCATGTGCCTTTTTAATGATCAAAATAATACGCAACTTTGCTCTATGATTTTATGTAAAAAATCCTCGAATTTGGTATTATAGTGACTTTTTTCACGTTTTTCATGTAGAGTGATTTAGGTGAAATTGTTCGGATTTACTAATATTTTGATACTACTTCATGTTGTTCCACTATATGTGATTTGGTTTTCAAATCTCGGAATTTCCCGTAATATTGCGTTTTTAAGCAAGTTATCTTGCATTGTGCTTTGTACTTAATATCATCGAATTTTGCAATATTTTGAGGTTTTTCATCCTTGTTTCCTTTATGAGATATAAACCAAATATCAACGATTTAGGCAATATTTTGCCGTTTTTCCGCGTTTTCTAGCCTTTTCTGTTTATTGCCATTAATTCAATAAATTTACGATAAATATGATGCAAACACGTAATTAATTGCAAATTAAAATTAAATACTTGATTTTAAATCAACTATCTGTACCTCTTTAAAATAGGGAGTAAGATATTGATTAGGAGAGGAGTTGCTCCTGAGCTACCGTGCTGTGAGGACGTGTCGCCTGCTGCTCCGGTGGTTTGAGTCGGTTCTCACTACGTGAAGAGAGCAATGGGGAAGGCTCAGCGCAAGAGGGAATGGAAGCAGCTTTCGGACGAGGAGGGACGGTGGACCGATGTGCAGCAGGCACCAAAGAAAACTGCTATCGAGGCTTTACCACTTGCTTCTACCAGCAAGTCAGCGGACGTAATGGACCTAGGGAGGACAGCGTCAGTCACACACCAGCCAGTGTCAGTCAATGCTTCTCTGTCCGCAACGCTGACGCGGGACGGCAGTATGAGTCAGGAGAGGACACCACCGGTTTCACGCCAGCCAGTGTCAGCCATTGTTCCTCTCTCCACAGCCCAGCCGCAGGACAGCAGTATGGGACAGGGGAGGACACCACCAGTCTCACACCAGACATCGCCAGCCTCTGCACATCTTCCAAAATTCAAGATCATGCAGATAGACCATTTTCCTACAGCATATGGAGTAGTAACGGCGTTGGAAAAAGAACAACCAGAGCTCAAACTTTCCATTACAGACAACCTGAAGGGGGAAATAATAATGACACCTCAAGACCGACAGACTGCACATTACTTAGAGAAGGTAAGAGTCCTGCAGGGGAAACCTGTGTGCTTGGTAAAGCTGGACCCTTCAGAAAGACGCACACGAGTCGTGCTTTTGGGATACCCACTCGACTTTCCCCTGGATCCGGTTCTAGAACACAAGCAAATCCTGAATGCGGAACGTTGCCGCACAAAAGTAGACAAGGCAGCGACGCGTCAGGTTCTGGTGACCGTCTTGGGACATGCGCCAGAAACTTTCGGTCTTGGAAATTGGGGGACATACCGACAGAGGCCATACGTCCCGGAACCCCTGCGCTGCTTCAGGTGTCAGAAATACGGCCACCATCAGTCACGCTGCACAGGACAAGAGAGATGCGGAGTGTGCAGCCTGAGACATCCAACCAAAGACTGTATTGCCAAGCACAAGGCAAACCAGACCACAACAGCCAAATGTCCAAATTGTGGAGGCAAACATCATGCCTGGAGCACAACCTGCTCTGCACGGAAACAGAAAGTGCAGACAGCTCAGGCCAGGATCAACACACTGACCAGCAATACATCCACCAACACCAACGTCTGGAACACTCGTGCACAGCCACAACAGCCACCCGCTCTCACAGAGCAAAATTTCCCGAATCTGTTAATTCCGAATCAGACATTACACGAAAGTGTTGCAGAAGTACAGCAAATGCAAAAGAGCAGAAAACACTTACTTTCGGAATCTCCTCACCAGCTATACAGTTTTACCGAGGTCCAGCTGAAAACCATCGTGAAGATCATGGCAGAGACCATTATCAATTGCCTACAGATGACGCAGAACGCCTCACAGCAACAGACTCAGGACATCACTTGTGTGATAATGGACAAGATCGTGCAGCAGACCACAGTTACACGAGAAATAGACAGTCTCCGACGGGATGGAGCACGAGAGGACAACCAACGCAACTTGGACATACTGACTATTACACGAGAAATAGACAGTCTCCGACGGGATGGAGCACGAGAGGACAACCAACGCAACTTGGACATACTGACTACCGACAACAGTCGGATAGTCAAGACACCGGAACATCAACATTCACAAACGCAACTGCAAGAAGCTGTGACCACCCACGATCGACAGACTCTTCCGACACGGGAGACAGGCAACAACAGCCAATGCAGTCTGATATGCAGCAACGCCAACAAAGACGTATTGGCCAGCAGAGATGCACAGGTTCTACCAACACAAGAAACGGCCACGAGCATTCAATGCAGTCCGACTTGCAGCAATACCACCAACAAAGTGATGGACCACAGTTATGCACAGATTACAACAACGTCGGGGTTGACCACGAACTGTCAATGCAGTCCAATTTGCAGCGATACGACTTGCGAGGCGGAGAATATAGAGGTCGATTCCGAGGAGGAGTTCTAGTAGAACAAGCAACACCAACCGAACCCGTCGTCTGGCCATTACGAATTCTGCAGTGGAACATACAGGGTCTTGGAAATAAAAGACACACACTTCAGGAGGCTGCAATCAGCACGAAAGCAGATTTAATCGTTTTGGAGGAAACTCTTTTCCCTGCCACGAAATCCTTCAAATTGGCTGGTTATCAGCACTATGTTCTCCCGTATGAGCAGGGGAGACTAAGAGGATTAATGACCCTAGTCAGAAACACCATACCCAGCAAGAAAATTGACTCAGTTTCATGTGGGGATGGAGTAGAGGTATTAGCAGTTACAGTGAATATGGCTAATTTTGAGCTCCTCATATACAACGTCTACAAGCCCCCTAGACGTAAACTAGAAGCAGAGGCAGTGCTTGCCTTGGCCACGCAGGAAAATGTAATTATTGCTGGAGATTTTAATGCTCATCATCCAGAGTTAGGTGCAACTGGGCCAGCCAATGCAGATGGGCGCCATTTAGCTGCAGCTCTGCGTGAAGTACCTGAAATTACGCTTCTCAACACTGGGGAGCCCACTCACATTCTAGGAGGTTCCCTTGATCTTACATTCGTCTCAACAGCACTCCAGCAATAGGCGAAGTGGGAAGTAGACCCGGTGATCACCAGTGACCACTATGCTACTGTCACGACACTAAACCTGGCACGACCTCCTCCACCACCTGCGCAGCCTCGGTGGAATTTAGGAAAGGCCAATTGGAATGTATACCAGGCAGTACTTGACAAATGGTATGCAACGTACACGCCACCTGAGGATTTGAACATACACGAGACCGATCTGCAGGAGGCCGTTGCAGCTGCTGCAAACAAAGCTATTCCAATCATTATCACAGGTAACACAAAACGAAAGAACTATTGGTTCTATAGTAATGAAGTTAAAGAACAGAACCACAGAGTCAACATCTTCCGAAAACATCAAAAGAGAAACCCCACACCAGAAGGAAGAACTCTGCTACGAGCGGTGATATCTGAAGCAAGACGAGTTTCTAGAGAAGTAAAGGAGGCAAGATGGTTTGAGTGGTGTTAAACTCTAAATGAACATAGTAGTTTTGGCAAGATATGGGGTCAGATTAAAACTATATCAGGTCGTCCAGCCCGGCCACAGGCATGTATTCAACCATTGCGGGAGGCTGAGAGACTTGCTCTCCATTTTGCAGAAAGAACAGCTTCATATCAGCTTCCTGCAATGGTCCGAAGGCAGCAAGTACACTTAAAACAAGAGAGGATGACAGTCATTCGTGAGGGCATAGCTATGCATGACGAGTGTGACTGTCCCTTCACCGAACAGGAACTAAGCAGAGCCAAAAAAGGTGGTAAGGACACTGCACCAGGTGCTGATAACATTACATACTCAATGATCGCACATACAGGTCCTGCTGGAGAACGAGAAATCTTGGACGTCATCAATGCTTCTTGGCAGCAAGGCAAACTACCAACCTCTTGGAAGAAAGCAGACATCATACCGATTCCTAAGCCGAAAGAACCTGGCAATTACAGACCCATTTCATTAACATCATGCATTAGTAAAACTGCAGAACGGATGGTCTTAAATAGGCTACTGTGGAAGACTGGAGACCTTCATGGACACATATTTGGCTTCACTAGAGGTGTAGGTACTGCCAACTGCATAGCAACATTACTAGAAACAGTTAACTCGGGTCTATAGTGGTCTTCCTTGATCTGGAAAAAGCATTTGAACTTGCAAGCCCGCAAGCAATACTACACACCTTAGTTAAAAAAGGTGTGAAGGGGAAAATGCTAGCATGGATTCAAGATTACCTGAGTCACAGGTATGCCAGAGTAAAGTTGCAAGGACAAGTGTCGGACTACCACTTGCACGAGAATGGGACTCCACAAGGAGGAGTCCTCAGTCCTAGTCTTTTTAACATCCTTATGGAAAACCTTGTTACCATGACCTTTACAGAAGGGGTTAAATTGCTAAGCTATGCTGATGATATAGCATTAGTCATTACAGGTCCTTCACTTCTAAATAAAGCTCAAGGTGCTTTAGATATAGTGACATCTGAATGCAGTGTTTTAGGGCTAAAAATATCTGCACAGAAGTCTAAGGCGATGAGACTAGGTGGCAACACTCCAGACTGGCACCTACGCATTCAAGACATTAACCTTCAGTGGGTTACACAATATCGATATCTCGGAGTGTGGATTGATTTTAAAATGACATTCAATAAGCAAATTCAATATCTAAAGGAGAGAGCAAAGTCACGAATGAATGTAATGAGAGCAATCACAGGGCCCCGTCTAGGAGCGGGACACAGAGTGTTGAGAATGTTTTACATACACGCCGTTCGTTCCCTGGTTGATTATGCAGCACCTGCCTTACTCACTCTTTCTCCTGGTCAGTGGGAAAACGTTGAGGTTCTTCAAAATGATGCATTGCGAATCATAACAGGAGCTCCCAGATGGACTAAAATACTGAACCTAAGACTCGAAACAAAGCTAACGTCGCTTGAAATAAGGGTAAAGGGGATTGCTGCGTGCATGCTGACCAAGATATTGACTAGACCTAGATTCAGTTCACTTAAAGATATAATCACTGGAGCACTAACTCTGGACAGAAGAGCCTCCAATGGCAACAGGTGGACCCATTGTGCGATAAACGCCATCGATACATTCGATATGGCAAACACAGTCACTGAGAGGGGTGTCGACGACATACATGCAGACTTTGTTATACAGGCCCCTTGGGAATCTCTGCCAGCAGACTTTAAGATTATGGCTCTTGAAGGAAAGAAGAACCAGACACATCCTCATCTGCTACATAACATTGCACAGATGCATATAGAAGCAAACATGGCATCCGTCAGCTTCACTTACTTCACGGATGGGTCAGTAGACCAGCAGGGACATGAAACCGGAGCTGCAGTTAAAGCAGGAAACTCTGTATATAGTTGGAGGCTCTCAAATATGTGTTCGACTTTACAAACAGAGATGCTAGCCATTCAAAAGGCTTTGGAACATGCTCTTGCTGAACACCGACAACATGTTATCATCCATACAGATTCGAGAACCGCCATTGAAACCTTGCAACAAGAACACATATGTGATAACATCCATCTGATCACAAATGTCTTGTCATTCATGCACACACTCAAACGACAAGGCCGAAGGGTACTTATCAACTGGGTGCCAAGTCATGTGGGACTAATAGGTAATGACATTGCAGACGAAGCTGCAAAACTTGCTACTAAGAGGGGAAATGTAGACATTTACATACCACAGAGTCTATCCCAGATGAAGAAAGTAATTCGAAACAGAGCAATGCGAATGATGTACAGTGACCACACCACAGCAATTGCAACATCAGGATCTGCGGGTTGGTACAAGAATTCAACCAACTACGAACCACTTAGTTTGATGAAAGGGGGCAGTAGAACAACAGAAGTGCACTTACATCGCATCAGGCTTGGATACCCATGTGCATGGGAAATGGGCTTACAGGTTCCGGAAGATGAGAGGAAATGTCAACACTGTGGAGGATTGCCCGACAGACCGCTGGAACATTATCTAACACAGTGCACAGTTACAAACCCGTTCAGATTTCACCTTAGATTCAACAGAGCAGAGGAAGTTGTTAAACACATATGGCAAAATCTTACTGAAGCGACCATACGAGTCATGAATACTCATCCTCCGCCCAAGTAATCCAGAAACAAGCATCACTTAGTGGGCCAGCCAGAGGCTTAGGGCCCGCGCAGGATTATCCCTGCTAAAAAAAAAAAAAAAAAAAGATTAGGAGAGAATTTCTGTTTTTATTGCATATTTCGACGTTTCAGCCAGATTAGAGCAGTTTTACGAATTCAGAAATAAACGGAAATTCATGAACGTTTTAGGTAATTCTAAAGAAAACACATTGATTTTTATCATTTGAATTGAAAACATCGTTTTCACATGCCTTTTCAAAATAATGATCAAAATAATACGCAACCTCGCTCTAAGATTTTAAGTAAAAATCCTCGAATTTGGTATTATAGTGACTTTTATCACGTTTTTCATGTAGGGTGATTTTAGGTAAAAATGTTCGAAATTTCTAATATTTTGATACTACTTAATGTTGTCTCTCTATTTGTGATTTGGCCTACAAATATCATAATTTCACATATTGCGTTGTTAAGCAAGTTTTCTTGCATTGTGCCTTGTACATAAAATCATCGAATTTATCAATATTTTGAGGTTTTTCATCGTTGTTTCCTTTATGAGATTTCATCCAAATATCAAAGATTTAGGCCATATTTGGCTGTTTTACAACGTTTCAAGCATTTTCGGTTTATTGCTATTAATTCATTAAATTTACGATAAATATGATGCAAACACGTAATGAATTGCAAATTACCCTTAAATATTTGATTTTCAATCAACTATTTGTACCTTGTTAAAATAGTGATTCAGATATTGATTAAGAGAGATTTTCTGTTTTTATTGCATATTTCGACGTTTCAGCCGGATTAAAGCGGTTTTACGAGTACCTCTTTTTTCGGTAATACAAACGGAAATTCAGGAACATTTTAGGTAATTCTAAAGAAAACACATTGATTTTTATCATTTGAATTCGAAACTACGTTTTCATATGCCTTTTTAATGATCAAAATAATACGCAACCTTGCTCTATGATTTTATGTAAAAAATTTTCGAATTCGGTATTATAGTGACTTTTTTCACGTTTTTCATGTAGAGTGATTTAGGTGAAATTGTTCGGATTTACTACTATTTTGATGCCACTTCATGTTGTCCCACTATATGTGATTTGGCCTTCATATCTCAGAATTTCCCGTAATATTGCGTTTTTAAGCAAGTTATCTTGCATTGTGCTTTGTACTTAATATCATCGAATTTTGCAATATTTTGAGGTTTTTCATCCTTGTTTCCTTTATGAGATATAAACCAAATATCAACGATTTACGCAATATTTTGCCGTTTTTCCGCGTTTTCTAGCCTTTTCTGTTTATTGCCATAATTCAATAAATTTACGATAAATATGATGCAAACACGTAATTAATTGCAAATTAAAATTAAATACTTGATTTTAAATCAACTATCTGTACCTCGTTAAAATAGTGAGTAAGATTTTGATTAGGAGAGAATTTCTGTTTTTATTGCATATTTCGACGTTTCAGCCAGATTAGAGCAGTTTTACGAATTCAGAAATAAACGGAAATTCATGAACGTTTTAGGTAATTCTAAAGAAAACACATTGATTTTTATCATTTGAATTGAAAACATCGTTTTCACATGCCTTTTTAATGATCAAAATAATACGCAACCTCGCTCTAAGATTTTAAGTAAAAATCCTCGAATTTGGTATTACAGTGAATTTTTTCACGCTTTTCATGTAGGGTGATTTTAGGTAAAAATGTTCGAAATTTCTAATATTTTGATACTACTTAATGTTGTCTCTCTATTTGTGATTTGACCTAAAAATCTCAGAATTTCACATATTGCGTTTTTAAGCAAGTTTTCTTGCATTGTGCCTTGTACATAAAATCATCGAATTTATCAATATTTTGAGGTTTTTCATCGTTGTTTTCTTCCAAATATCAAAGATTTAGGCCATATTTGGCCGTTTTACAACGTTTCAAGCATTTTCGGTTTATTGCTATTAATTCAATAAATTTACGATAAATATGATGCAAACACGTAATAAATTGCAAATTACCCTTAAATATTTCATTTTCAATCAACTATTTGTACCTTGTTAAAATAGTGAGTCAGATATTGATTAAGAGAGATTTTCTGTTTTTATTGCATATTTCGACGTTTCAGCCGGATTAAAGCGGTTGTACGAGTACCTCTTTTTTCGGTAATACAAACGGAAATTCAGGAACATTTTAGGCAATTCTATAGAAAACACATTGATTTTTATCATTTGAATTGGAAACAACGTTTTCATATGCCTTTTTAATGATCAAAATAATACGCAACCTTGCTTTATAATTTTATGTAAAAAATCCTCGAATTTGGTATTATAGTGACTTTTTTTCACGTTTTTCATGTAGAGTGATTTAGGTGAAATTGTTCGGATTTACTAATATTTTGATACTACTTCATGTTGTCCCACTATATGTGATTTGGCCTTCAAATCTCAGAATTTCCCGTAATATTACGTTTTTAAGCAAGTTATCTTGCATTGTGCTTTGTACTTAATATCATCGAATTTTGCAATATTTTGAGGTTTTTCATCCTTGTTTCCTTTATGAGATATAAACCAAATATCAACGATTTAGGCAATATTTTGCCGTTTTTCCGCGTTTTCTAGCCTTTCCTGTTTATTGCCATTAATTCAATAAATTTACGATAAATATGATGCAAACACGTTATTAATTGCAGATTAAAATTAAATACTTGATTTTAAATCAACTATCTGTACCTCGTTAAAATAGTGAGTAAGATATTGATTAGGAGAGAATTTCTGTTTTTATTGCATATTTCGACGTTTCAGCTAGATTAGAGCAGTTTTACGAATTCAGAAATAAACGGAAATTCATGAACGTTTTAGGTAATTCTAAAGAAAACACATTGATTTTTATCATTTGAATTGAAAACATCGTTTTCACATGCCTTTTTAATGATCAAAATAATACGCAACCTCGTTCTAAGATTTTAAGTAAAAATCCTCGAATTTGGTATTACAGTGACTTTTTTCACGCTTTTCATGTAGGGTGATTTTAGGTAAAAATGTTCGAAATTTCTAATATTTTGATACTACTTAATGTTGTCTCTCTATTTGTGATTTGACCTACAAATCTCAGAATTTCACATATTGCGTTTTTAAGCAAGTTTTCTTGCATTGTGCCTTGTACATAAAAATCATCGAATTTATCAATATTTTGAGGTTTTCCATCGTTGTTTCCTTCCAAATATCAAAGATTTAGGCCATATTTGGCCGTTTTACAACGTTTCAAGCATTTTCGGTTTATTGCTATTAATTCATTAAATTTACGATAAATATGATGCAAACACGTAATAAATTGCAAATTACCCTTAAATATTTCATTTTCAATCAACTATTTGTACCTTGTTAAAATAGTAAGTCAGATATTGATTAAGAGAGATTTTTTGTTTTTATTGCATATTTCGACGTTTCAGCCGGATTAAAGCGGTTTTACGAGTACCTCTTTTTTCGGTAATACAAACGGAAATTCAGGAACATTTTAGGTAATTCTAAAGAAAACACATTGATTTTTATCATTTGAATTGGAAACAACGTTTTCATATGCCTTTTTAATGATCAAAATAATACGCAACCTTGCTTTATAATTTTATGTAAAAAATCCTCGAATTTGGTATTATAGTGACTTTTTTTCACGTTTTTCATGTAGAGTGATTTAGGTGAAATTGTTCGGATTTACTAATATTTTGAAACTACTTCATGTTGTCCCACTATATGTGATTTGGCCTTCAAATCTCAGAATTTCCCGTAATATTACGTTTTTAAGCAAGTTATCTTGCATTGTGCTTTGTACTTAATATCATCGAATTTTGCAATATTTTGAGGTTTTTCATCCTTGTTTCCTTTATGAGATATAAACCAAATATCAACGATTTAGGCAATATTTTGCCGTTTTTCCGCGTTTTCTAGCCTTTCCTGTTTATTGCCATTAATTCAATAAATTTACGATAAATATGATGCAAACACATAATTAATTGCAGATTAAAATTAAATACTTGATTTTAAATCAACTATCTGTACCTCGTTAAAATAGTGAGTAAGATATTGATTAGGAGAGAATTTCTGTTTTTATTGCATATTTCGACGTTTCAGCCAGATTAGAGCAGTTTTACGAATTCAGAAATAAACGGAAATTCATGAACGTTTTAGGTAATTCTAAAGAAAACACATTGATTTTTATCATTTGAATTGAAAACATCGTTTTCACATGCCTTTTTAATGATCAAAATAATACGCAACCTCGCTCTAAGATTTTAAGTAAAAATCCTCGAATTTGGTATTACAGTGACTTTTATCACGCTTTTCATGTAGGGTGATTTTAGGTAAAAATGTTCGAAATTTCTAATATTTTGATACTACTTAATGTTGTCTCTCTATTTGTGATTTGGCCTACAAATCTCAGAATTTTACATATTGCGTTTTTAAGCAAGTTTTCTTGCATTGTGCCTTGTACATAAAATCATCGAATTTATCAATATTTTGAGGTTTTTCATCGTTGTTTCCTTTATGAGATTTCATCCAAATATCAAAGATTTAGGCCATATTTGGCCGTTTTACAACGTTTCAAGCATTTTCGGTTTATTGCTATTAATTCATTAAATTTACGATAAATATGATGCAAACACGTAATAAATTGCAAATTACCCTTAAATATTTGATTTTCAATCAACTATTTGTACCTTGTTAAAATAGTGAGTCAGATATTGTTTAAGAGAGATTTTGTTTTTATTGCATATTTCGACGTTTCAGCCGGTTTAAAGCGGTTTTACGAGTACCTCTTTTTTCGGTAATACAAACGGAAGATCAGGAACATTTTAGGTAATTCTAAAGAAAACACATTGATTTTTATCATTTGAATTGGAAACAACGTTTTCATATGCCTTTTTAATGATCAAAATAATACGCAACCTTGCTCTATGATTTTATGTAAAAAATCCTCGAATTTGGTATTATAGTGACTTTTTTCACGTTTTTCATGTAGAGTGATTTAGGTGAAATTGTTCGGATTTACTAATATTTTGATACTACTTCATGTTGTCCCACTATATGTGATTTGGCTTTCAAATCTCAGAATTTCCCGTAATATTGCGTTTTTAAGCAAGTTATCTTGCATTGTTCTTTGTACTTAATATCATCGAATTTTGCAATATTTTGAGGTTTTTCATCCTTGTTTCCTTTATGAGATATAAACCAAATATCAACGATTTAGGCAATATTTTGCCGTTTTTCCGCGTTTTCTAGCCTTTTCTGTGTATTGCCATTTATTCAATAAATTTACGATAAATATGATGCAAACACGTAATTAATTGCAAATTAAAATTAAATACTTGATTTTAAATCAACTATCTGTACCTCGTTAAAATAGTGAGTAAGGTATTGATTAGGAGAGAATTTTTGTTTTTATTGCATATTTCGACGTTTCAGCCAGATTAGAGCAGTTTTACGAATTCAGAAATAAACGGAAATTCATGAACGTTTTAGGTAATTCTAAAGAAAACACATTGATTTTTATCATTTGAATTGAAAACATCGTGTTCACATGCCTTTCTTTAATGATCAAAATAATACGCAACCTCGCTCTAAGATTTTAAGTAAAAATCCTCGAATTTGGTATTATAGTGACTTTTTTCACGTTTTTCATGTAGGGTGATTTTAGGTAAAAACGTTCGAAATTTCTAATATTTTGATACTACTTAACGTTGTCTCTCTGTTTGTGATTTGATCCATAGTTTGGAGCCAAAAAAGATGTTTGGGATATTTTGAAAACTGCAGGGAGGGTTTGTGCAAAATGTGATCCATCGGCGTTTTAAGCAATTGGCATATTTTCGGTATAAAAAGTCGAAATTTCAAACTGCGAATACGTGCAGAGAGCCAGAATTTGGCGCCAAAATTTGGCTCAAGCTTCGAATTTGGGATGTTTGGAATATTTTGAAAACTGCAGAGAGGGTTTGGGCAGAATGAGATCCATCGCCGCTTTCAATAATTGGCATATTTTCGGTATAAAAAGTCGTAATTTCAAACTGCGAATACGTGCAGAGAGCAAGAATTTGGCCCCAAAATATGGCTCAAGCGTCGAATTTGGAACGTTTGGGATATTTTGAAAACTGCAGGGGGGTTCAGGCAAAATTTTACCCATCGCCGCTTTCAGTAATTGGCATATTTTCGGTATAAAAAGTAATAATTTCAAACGGGGAATATGTGCAGAGATCTCGAATTTGCGTCCAAAATATGGGTCAATCATCAAATTTGTGATGTTTTGGATATTTTGAAAACTGTAGAGATGGTTTGGGCAAAATGGGATCCATCGCCGCTTTCAGTAATTGGCATTTTTTCGGTATAAAAAGTCGTAATTTCAAACTGCAAATACGTGCAGAAAGCCCGAATTTGGCTCCAAATATGGCTCATGCGTTGAATTCGGGATGTTTGGGATATTTTGAAAACGGCAGGGAGGGTTTGGGCAAAATGTGATCCATGGCTGCTCTCAGTGATTGTCATATTTTCGGTATAAAAAATCGTAAATTCAAACTGCGAATACGTGCAGAGAGCCAGAATTTGGCTCCCAAATTTGGCTCAAGGGTCGAATTTGGGATGTTTGGGATATTTTGAAAACTGTTGGGAGGGTTTGGGCAAAATGTGATCCATCGCTGCTTTCAGTAATATGCATATTTTCTGTATAAAAATTCGTAGTATCAAACTGCGAATACGTGCAGAAAGATAGAATTTGGCTCCAAAATATGACTTAAGAGTCGAATTTTGGATGTTTGAGATAATTTGCAAACTGTAAGGGCGTTTGGGCAAAATGTGTCAGATCGCTGCTTTCAGTAATTGGCATATTTTCAGTATATAAAGTCGTAATTTCAAACTGCGAAAACGTGCAGAGAGCCACAATTTGGCTCCAAAATATGGCTCAAGGGTCGAATTTGGGATGTTTGGGATATTTTGAAAACAGCAAGGAGGGTTTGGGCAAAATGTGATCCATCGCAGCTCTCAGTAATTGGCATAATTTCGGTATAAAAAATCGTAATTTCGAACTGCGAATACGTGCAGAGAGCAGGAATTTGGCTCCAAAATATGGCTCAATGGGTCGAATTTGGGATGTTTGGGATATTTTGCAAACTGCAGGGAGGGTTTGGGCAAAATGTGATCCATTGCTGCTCTCAGTAATTGGCATATTTTCAGTATAAAATGTCGTAATTTCATACTGGGAAAATGTGCAGAGAGCCAGAATTTGGCTCCAAAATATGGCTCACCTGTCGATTTTGGGATGTTTGTGATATTTTGAAAACTGCAGAGATGGTTTGGGCAAAATGTGATCCATCGCCGCATTCTGTAATTGGCATATTTTCGGTATAAAAAGTCGTAATTTTTAACTGCGAATATATGCAGAGAGCCAGAATTTGGCTCCAAAATATGACTTAAGAGTCGAATTTTGGATGTTTGAGATAATTTGCAAACTGTAAGGGCGTTTGGGCAAAATGTGTCAGATCGCTGCTTTCAGTAATTGGCATATTTTCAGTATATAAAGTCGTAATTTCAAACTGCGAAAACGTGCAGAGAGCCACAATTTGGCTCCAAAATATGGCTCAATGGTCGAATTTGGGATGTTTGGGATATTTTGAAAACTGCAAGGGGGTTTGGGCGAAATGTGACCCATCGCTGATCTCAGTAATTGGCATATTTTC
The DNA here is from genome assembly GCF_040958095.1 of Procambarus clarkii. NCBI lineage: Eukaryota > Metazoa > Arthropoda > Malacostraca > Decapoda > Cambaridae > Procambarus > Procambarus clarkii. Next base: position 1,244,748 of record NC_091216.1, read on the forward strand.
GGTATAAAAAGTCGTAATTTCAAAGGGCGAATACGTGCAGAGAGCTCGAATTTGAATCCAAAATATGGAACAATCATCAAATTTGGGATGTTTTGGATATTTTGAAAACTGCAGAGAGTTTTTGGGCAAAATGGGATCCATTCCGATTTCAGTAATTGGCATTTTTTCGGTATAAAATTCGTAATTTCAATCTGCAAATACGTGCAGAAAACCCAAATTTGGCTCCAAATATGGCTCAAGCGTCGAATTCTGGATGTTTGGGATATTTTGAAAACTGCAGGGAGGGTTTGGGCAAAATGTGAGCCAAGGCTGCTCTCAGTAATTGGCATATTTTCGGTATTAAAAATCGTAATTTCAAACTGCGAATACGTGCTGAGAGCCAGAATTTGGCTCCAAAATATGGCTCAAAGTTCGAATTTGGGATGTTTGGGATATTTTGAAAACTGCTGGGAGGGTTTTGGCAAAATGTGATCCATCGCCGCTTTCAGTAATATGCATTTTTCTGAATAAAAATTCGTAATATCAAACTGCGAATACGTGCGGAAAGCCAGAATTAGGCTCCAAAATATGGCTCAAGGGTCGAATTTGGGATATTTGGGATATATTGAAAACTGCAGGGAGGGTTTGGGCAAAATATTATAAATCGTTGTTTTCAGTAATATGCATATTTTCTTTATAAAAATTCGTAATATCAAACTGCGAATAAGTGCAGAAAGCCAGAATTTGGCTCCAAAATATGGCTCCAGGATCGAATTTGGGATGTTTGGGATATTTTGCAAACTGCAGAGATGGTTTGGGCAAAATGTGATCCATCGCCGCTTTCTGTAATTGGCATATTTTCGGTATTAAAAGTCGTAATTTTTAACTGCGAATACATGCAGAGAGCCAGAATTTGGCTCTAAAATATAGCTCAATGTTCGAATTTGGGATGTTTGGGATATTTTGAAAACTGCAGGGGGGTTTGGGCAAAATTTTACCCATCGCCGCTTTCAGTAATTGGCATATTTTCGGTATAAAAAGTAATAATTTCAAACGGGGAATATGTGCAGAGATCTCGAATTTGCGTCCAAAATATGGGTCAATCATCAAATTTGTGATGTTTTGGATATTTTGAAAACTGTAGAGATGGTTTGGGCAAAATGGGATCCATCGCCGCTTTCAGTAATTGGCATTTTTTCGGTATAAAAAGTCGTAATTTCAAACTGCAAATACGTGCAGAAAGCCCGAATTTGGCTCCAAATATGGCTCATGCGTCGAATTCGGGATATTTCGGATATTTTGAAAACGGCAGGGAGGGTTTGGGCAAAATGTGATCCATGGCTGCTTTCAGTAATTGTCATATTTTCGTTATAATAAATCGTAAATTCAAACTGCAAATACGTGCAGAAAGATAGAATTTGGCTCCAAAATATGACTTAAGAATCGAATTTTGGATGTTTGAGATATTTTGCAAACTGCAGGGGCGTTTGGGCAAAATGTGTCAGATCGCTGCTTTCAGTAATTGGCATATTTTCAGTATATAAAGTCGTAATTTCAAACTGCGAATACGTGCAGAGAGCCACAATTTGGCTCCAAAATATGGCTCAAGGGTCGAATTTGGGATGTTTGGGATATTTTGAAAACTGCAAGGAGGGTTTGGGCAAAATGTGATCCATCGCAGCTCTCAGTAATTGGCATATTTTCGGTATAAAAAGTCGTAATTTCGAACTGCGAATACGTGCAGAGAGCAGGAATTTGGCTCCAAAATATGGCACAATGGATCTAATTTGGGATGTTTGGGATATTTTGCAAACTGCAGGGAGGGTTTGGGCAAAATGTGATCCATTGCTGCTCTCAGTAATTGGCATATTTTCAGTATAAAAAGTCGTAATTTCAAACTGGGAAAATGTGCAGAGAGCCAGAATTTGGCTCCATAATATGGCTCATGGGTCGAATTTGGGATGTTTGTGATATTTTGAAAACTGCAAAGATGGTTTGGGCAAAATGTGATCCATCGCCGCTTTCTGTAATTGGCATATTTTCGGTATAAAAAGTCGTAATTTTTAACTGCATCCCTCTCTTAAGCCTCTGCATCCCTCTCTTAAGCCTCTGCATCACTCTCTCGAGCCTCTACATCACTCTCTTGAATCTCTGCATCACTCTTGTAAGCCTCTGAATCAATCTCTTGAGCCTCTTCATCCCTCTTTTAAGCCTCTGCATCCCTCTCTTAAGCTGCTGCATCACTCTCTTAAGCCTCTGCATCACTCTCTAGAGCCTCTGCATCACTCTCTTTAGCCTCTGCATCACTCTCTTGAGCCTCTCTATCACTCTCTTGAACCTCTGCATCACTCTCTTGAGCCTCTGCATCACTCTATTTTGCCTCTGCATCTCTCTGTTCAGCCTGTGCATCACTCTATTGATCCTCTGCATCACTCTCTTGAGCATCTGCATCACTCTCTTGAGCCTTTGCATCACTCTCTTGAGCCTCTGCATCCCTCTCTAAAGCCTCTGCAACACTCTCTTCAGCCTCTGCATCACTCTCTTAAGCCTCTGCATCCCTCTCTTGAGCCTCTGCATCCATCTCTTAAGCCTCTGCAACACTCTCTTCAGCATCCGCATCACTCTCTTTGAGCCTTTGCATCACTCTCTTTAGCCTCTGCATCACTCTCTAAAGCCTCTGCATCACTCTCTTAAGCCTCTGAATCACCCTTTTAAGCCTCTGCATTACTCTCTTGAGCCTCTGCATCCCTCTCCTAAGTCTCTGCCTCACATTCTTAAGCCTCTACATCACTCTCTTCAGCCTCTGCATCCCTCTCTTGAGCCTCTACAACACTCTCTTCAGCCTCTGCATCACACTCTTAAGCCTCTGAATCCCTCTCTTGAGGCCTCTGTATAACTCTCTCGAGCCTCTGCATCACTTTCTTGATTCTCTGCATCACTCTCGTAAGCCTCTGAATCACTCTCTTGAGCCTCTGCATCCCTCTCTTAAGCCTCTGCATCCCTCTCTTAAGCCTCTGCATCACTCTCTTAAGCCTCTGCATCACTCTCTCGAGCCTCTGCATCACTCTCTTGATTCTCTGTATCACTCCCGTTAGCCTCTGAATCAATCTCTTGAGCCACTTCATCCCTCTTTTAAGCCTCTGCATCCCTCTCTCAAGCCTCTGCATCACTCTCTTAAGCCTCTGCATCACTCTCTAGAGCCTCTGCATCACTCTCTTTAGCCTCTGCATCACTCTCTTGATTCTCTGTATCACTCCCGTTAGCCTCTGAATCAATCTCTTGAGCCACTTCATCCCTCTTTTAAGCCTCTGCATCCCTCTCTCAAGCCTCTGCATCACTCTCTTAAGCCTCTGCATCACTCTCTAGAGCCTCTGCATCACTCTCTTTAGCCTCTGCATCACTCTCTTGATCGTCTGCATCCCTCTCCTGAGCCTCTGCATCACTCTCTTGAGCCTCTCTATCACTCTCTTGAGCCTCTGCATCACGCTCTTGAACCTCTGCATCCCTCTCTTGAGCCTTTGCATCACTCTCTTGAGCCTCTGCATCCCTCTCTTAAGCCTCTGCAACACTCTCTTCAGCCTCTGCATCACTATCTTGAGCCTTTGCATTACTCTCTTGAGCCTCTGCATCACTCTCTTAAGCCTCTGCAACACTCTCTTCAGCCTCTGCATCACTCTCTTAAGCCTCTGCATCCCTTTTTTGAGCCTCTGCGTCTCTTTCTCAAGCCTCTGCATCCCTTTCTTGAGCCTCTGCATCACTCTCTTGAACTCCTGCATCCCTCTCATGAGCCTCTGCATCCCTCTCCTGAGCGTTTGCATCACTCTCTTAAGCCTCTGCTTCCCTCTCTTGAGCCTCTGCGTCACTCTCAAGAGCCTCTGCATCCCTCTCTTGTGCCTCTGCATCCCTCACTTGAGCCTCTGCATCCCTCTCTAGAGCCCCTGCATCCCTCTCTTGAGCCTCTGCATCCCTCGCTTAAGCCTCTGCATCCCTCTCTTAAGCCTCAGAATCACTCTCTTAAGCCTCTGCATCACTTTCGTAAGCCTCTGAATCACTCTCTTGAGCCTCTGCATCCCTCTATTGAACTCTTGCATCCCTCTCATAAGCCTCTGCATCACTCTCTTGAACCTTTGCATCACTCTCTTAAGCCTCTGCATCCCTCTCTTGAGCCTCTGCATCCCTCTCTTGGGCCTCTACAACTCACACTTGAGCCTCTGCATCACTCTCTTCAGCCTCTTCATCCCTCTCTTGAACCTCTGCAACACCCTCTTCAGCCTCTGCATCATTCTCTTAAGCCTCTGAATCCCTCTCTTGAGGCTTTTGCATAACTCTCTCGAGCCTCTGCATCACTCTCTTAAGTCTCTGCATCCCTTTTGTGAGCCTCTGCATCTCTTTCATAAGCCTCTGCATCCCTTTCTTGAGCCTCTGCGTCCCTCTCCTGAGCCTTTGCATTACTCTCTTAAGCCTCTGCATCCCTCTCTTGAGCCTCTGCATCCCTCTCTTAAGCCTCTGCATCACTCTCTTGAGCCTTTGCATCACTCTCTTGAGCCTCTGCATCCCTCTCTTAAGCCTCTGCAACACCCTCTTCAGCCTCTGCATCATTCTCTTAAGCCTCTGAATCCCACTCTTGAGGCTTCTGCATAACTCTCTCGAGCCTCTGCATCACTCTCTTGAGCCTCTGCATCACTCTCTTAAACCTCTGCATCCTTCTCTTGATCCTCTGCATCACTCTCTTGAGCCTCTGCATCATTCTCTTGAGCCTCTACATCCTTCTCTTAAGCCTCTACATCATTCTCTTGAGCCATTGCATCACTCTCTTGAGCCTTTGCATCACTCTCTTTAGCCTCTGCATCTCTCTCTTTAGCCTCTGCATCACTCTCTTGATCCTCTGCATCACTCTCTTGAGCCTCTGCTTCATTCTCTTGAGCCTCTGCATCCCTCTCTTAAGCCTCTACATCATTCTCTTGAGCCTCTGCATCCCTCTCCTGAGCCTTTGCAACACTCTCTTAAGGCTTTGCATCCCTCTCTTGAGCCTCTGCATCCCTCTCTTGAGCCTCTGCATCCCTCTCTTGAGGCTGTTCACCCTCTCTTGAGCCTCTGCATCCCTCTCTTGAGCCTCTGCATCACCCTCTTAAGCCTCTGCATCACTCTCTTGAGCCTCTGTGTCCCTCTCTTGAGCCTCTGCATCACTCTCTTCAGTCTCTTAATCCCTCTCTTGAGCCTCTTCAACACTCTCTTCAGCCTCTGCATCACTCTCATAAGCCTCTGCATCCCTCTCTTAAGCCTCTGCGACCCTCTCTTTAGCCTCTGCAACACTCTCTTGAGCCTCTGCATCACTCTCTTGAGCCTTTGCATCACTCTCTTACGCCTCTGTATCCCTCTCTTGAGCCTCTGCATCACTCTCATGAGCCTCTGCATCCCTCTCTTGTGCTTCTGCATCCCTCACTTGAGCCTCTGCATCCCTCTCTTAAGCCTCTGCATCACTCTCTTGAGCCTTTGCATCACTCTCTTGGGCCTCTGCATCCCTCTCTTAAGCCTCTGCAACACCCTCTTCTGCCTGTGCATCATTCTCTTAAGCCTCTGAATCCCACTCTTGAGGCTTCTGCATAACTCTCTCGAGCCTCTGCATCACTCTCTTGAGCCTTTTAATCACTTTCTTAAACCTCTGCATCCCTCTCTTGATCCTCTGCATCACTTTCTTGAGCCTCTGTATCCCTCTCTAGAGCCTCTGCATCACCCTCTTAAGCCTCTGCATTACTCTCTTGAGCCTCTGCATCCTTCTCCTAAGCCTCTGCCTCACTCTCCTAAGCCTCTGCATCACTCTCTTTATCCCTCTCTTGAGCCTCTGCATCACTCTCTTCAGTCTCTTAATCCCTCTCTTGAGCCTCTTCAACACTCTCTTCAGCCTCTGCATCACTCTCATAAACCTCTGCATCCCTCTCTAAAGCCTCTGCGACCCTCTCTTTAGCCTCTGCAACACTCTCTTCAACCTCTGCATCACTCTCTTGAGCCTCTGCATCACTCTCGTGAGCCTTTGCATCATTCTCTTGAGCCTCTGCATCCCTCTCTTAAGCATCTGCAACACTCTCTTCAGCCTCTGCATCACTCTCTTAAGCCTCTGCATCCCTCTCTTGAGCCTCTGCATCCCTCTCTTAAGCCTCTGCATCACTCTCTTGAGCCTCTGCATCACTCTCTTGAGCCTCTGCATCCCTCTCTTAAGCCTCTGCAACACTCTCTTCAGCCTCTGCATCACTCTCTTGAGCCTTTGCATCACTCTCTTGAGCCTCTGCATCACTCTCTTAAGCCTCTGCAACACTCTCTTCTGCCTCTGCATCACTCTCTTAAGCCTCTGCATCCCTTTTTTGAGCCTCTGCATCTCTTTCGTAAGCCTCTGCATCCCTTTCTTTAGCCTCTGCATCACTCTCTTGAACTCCTGCAACCCTCTCATGAGCCTCTGCATCCCTCTCCTGAGCCTTTGCATCACTCTCTTAAGCCTCTGCATCCCTCTCTTCAGCCTCTGCATCACTCTCATGAGCCTCTGCATTCCTCTTTTGTTCCTCTGCATCCCTCACTTGAGTCTCTGCATCCCTCTTTTGAGCCCCTGCATCCCTCTCTTGAGCCTCTGCATCCCTCGCTTGAGCCTCTGCATCCCTCTCCTAAGCCTCTGTCTCACTCTCCTAAGCCTCTGTATCACTCTCATGAGCCTCTGCATCCCTCTCTTGAGCCTCTGCATCCCTCTCGTAAGCCTCTGCAACACTCTCTTCAGCCTCTGCATCACTCTCTTAAGCCTCTGCATCCCTCTCTTGAGCCTCTGCATTGCTCTCTTAAGTCTCTGCATCACTCTCTTGAGCCTTTGCATCACTCTCTTGAGCCTCTGCATCCCTCTCTTAAGCCTCTGCAACACTCTCCACAGCCTCTGCATCACTATCTTGAGCCTTTGCATCACTCTCTTGAGCCTCTACATCACTCTCTTAAGCCTCTGCATCACTCTCGTAAGCCTCTGAATCACTCTCTTGAGCCTCTGCATCCCTCTATTGAACTTCTGCATCCCTCTCATGAGCCTCTGCATCACTCTCTTGAACCTTTGCATCACTCTCTTAAGCCTCTGCATCCCTCTCTTGAGCCTCTGCATCACTCTCAAACGCCTCTGCATCCCTCTCTTGAGCCTCTGCATCCCGCTCTTGGGCCTCTACATCTCTCACTTGAGCCTCTACATCCCTCTCTTAAGCCTCTGCATCACTCTCTTAAGCCTCTGCACCACTCTCTTAAGCATCTGAATCACTCTCTTGAGCCTTTGCATCACTCTCTTGAGCCCCTGCATCCCTCTCTCAAGCCTCTCCATCACTCTCTTGAGCCTCTGCATCACCCTCTTATGCCTCTGCATTACTCTCTTGAGCCTCTGCATCCCTCTCCTAAGCCTCTGATTCACTCTCCTAAGCCTCTGCATCACTCTCTTGAGCCTCTGCATCCCTCTCTTGAGCCTCTGCATCACTCTCTTCAGCCTCTTCATCCCTCTCTTGAGCCTCTGCAACACCCTCTTCAGCCTCTGCTTCATTCTCTTAAGCCTCTGAATCCCTCTCTTGAGGCTTCTACATAACTCTCTCGAGCCTCTGCATCACTCTCTTGAGCCTCTGCATCACTCTCCTAAACCTCTGCATCCCTCTCTTGATCCTCTGCATCACTCTCTTGAGCCTCTGCATCATTCTCTTGAGCCTCTACATTCTTCTCTTAAGCCTCTACATCATTCTCTTGAGCCCCAGCATCACTCTCTTGAGCCTCTGCATCACTCTCTTTAGCCTCTGCATCTCTCTCTTTAGCCTCTGCATCACTCTCTTGGTCCTCTGCATCACTCTCTTGAGCCTCTGCATCATTCTCTTGAGCCTCTGTATCCCTCTCTTAAGCCTCTACATCATTCTCTTGAGCCTCTGCATCCCTCTCCTGAGCCTTTGCAACACTCTCTTTAGGCTTTGCATCCCTCTCTTGAGCCTCTGCATCCCTCTCTTGAGCCTCTGTGTTACGAACCCGGATCCAGCGTCCGAGCACGGAGCAGTGACAACCGCGCCATCTGTGGGTCAGCTCCCGAAACCCCCTCCAAACGGACGACGACACCTGGTGAGGACGACGTAGATTGGCCACAAGGGCCAGTTTCCAGTCCTGTGCAGCTCACAACACAGCCGCTCCTGACCTCTGGTGAGGTGGTGCTCCGACGACACCACCATCTATGGAGTGGATATGTCAGGCGTTTGTGCCTGAGCCCGTAAGTGAGGTGCCTTAGTGTGTCCCAGTTATTGATGACGTGTCTGCTTACAGAGTCGACCTGGGACTGCTGTGTTAGAAGTTGGGTCAGTCTACCCGAGGCAGCCGTCTCCATACCGTGTACTTTGCTGCAGCAGCTGTGAAGTCGTCCCCCGGAAGAACACTGTGGTGTTACCCTGCCAGTGGAGTGGCAGTAGAAGGATTGCCCGGGACCGACTGCTGGAGACGTTTATCCACTGGGGTATCGAGGACAGGAGAGTGATTTGTGGTGTCACACGAGGCTCCTGTCTAGGGCGTTCCCCTTATATCGTTCGTGGAGTGGCCTGATCAGCCTTGCTGATCCGGAACCTGCCAGCAGACCAGCTGGACGTGTGGTTGACGGCCTCCACGGCGGTGCCCCCAGTGAACCTGTGTTTTGGCTGACCTGTGGCCAGGGTAGGCTCAGCATTCTCAGAGGATTCGTTGTGAGGCCACGTAAGCACCGACGACTTAGCACCGAGAGCTTGATTCCAGGGTCTTCTAGAGAAGACATATGTGTACAGTGTTAATACCCCTCCCCCTGTGTAATCTTTTTATATATTATTTATTGGTGGTGGTCAATATATTATATTAAGTTTTTGCCTTTATTTCCCTTCCCCTTTGAGTTACTTGCGTCACGGATCACATCCCTTGAAAGCCACTACTGGCTTGGGGTCGGATACAACTCCCTCTAACAACATCAGAGTAAGAACCCCGTTGCGACCCGAGAGGGCCGTAACACTCTGCATCCCTCTCTTGATGCTGTTCATCCCTCTCTTGAGCCTCTGCATCCCTCTCTTGAGCCTCTGCATCACCCTCTTAAGCCTCTGCATTACTCTCTTGAGCCTCTGCATCCCTCTCCTAGGACTCTGCCTCACTCTCTTAAGCCTCTGCATCACTCTCTTGAGCCTCTGTATCCCTCTCTTTAGCCTCTGCATCACTCTCTTCAGTCTCTTCATCCCTCTCTTGAGCCTCTTTAACACTCTCTTCAGCCTCTGCATCACCCTCATAAGCCTCTGCATCCCTCTCTTAAGCCTCTGCGACCCTCTCTTGAGCCTCTGCATCACTCTCTTCAGCCTCTGCATCACTCTCTTGAGCCTCTGCATCACTCTCGTGAGCCTTTGCATCACTCTCTTGAACCTCTGCATCCCTCTCTTATGCCTCTGCAACACTCTCTTCAGCCTCTGCATCACTCTCTTAAGCCTCTGCATCCCTCTCTTGAGCCTCTGCTTCCCTCTCTTAAGCCTCTGCATCACTCTCTTGAGCCTCTGCATCACTCTCTTGAGCCTCTGCATCCCTCTCTTAAGCCTCTGCAACACTCTCGTCAGCCTCTGCATCACTCTCTTGAGCCTTTGCATCACTCTCTTCAGCCCCTGCATCACTCTCTTAAGCCTCTGCAACACTCTCTTCAGCCTCTGCATCACTCTCTTAAGACTCTGCATCCCTTTTTTGAGCCTCTGCATCTTTTTCTTAAGCCTCTGCATCCCTTTATTGAGCCTCTGCATCTCTCTCTTGAACTCCTGCATCCCTCTCATGAGCCTCTGCATCCCTCTCCTGAGCATTTGCATCACTCTCTTAAGCCTCTGAATCCCTCTCTTGAGCCTCTGCGTCACTCTCAAGAACCTCTGCATCCCTCTCTTGTGCCTCTGCATCCCTCATTTGAGCCTCTGCATCCCTCTCTTGAGCCCCTGCATCCCTCTCTTGAGCCTCTGCATCCCTCGCTTGAGCCTCTGCATCCCTCTCCTAAGCCTCTGCCTCACTCTCCTAAGCCTCAGCATCACTCTCTTGAGCCTCTGCATCCCTCTCTTGAGCCTCTGCATCACTCTCTTCAGCTTCTTCATCCCTCTCTTGAGGCTCTGCAACACTCTCTTCAGCCTCTGCATCATTCTCTTAAGCCTCTGAATCCCTCTCTTGAGGCTTCTGCATAACTCTCTCGAGCCTCTGCATCACTCTCTTGAGCCTCTGCATCACTCTCTTAAACCTCTGCATCCCTCCCTTGATCCTCTGCATCACTCTCTCGAGCCTCTGCATCATTCTCTTGAGCCTCTACATCCTTCTCTTAAGCCTCTACATCATTCTCTTGAGCACCTGCATCACTCTCTTGAGCCTCTGCATCACTCTCTTTAGCCTCTGCATCTCTCTCTTGAGCCTCTGCATAACTCTCTTGATCCTCTGCATCACTCTCTTGAGCCTCTGCATCATTCTGTTGAGCCTCTGAATCCCTCTCTTAAGCCTCTACATCATTCTCTTGAGCCTCTGCATCCCTCTCTTGAGCCTCTGCATCCCTCTCTTGAGGCTGTTCATCCCTCTCTTGAGCCTCTGCATCCCTCTCTTGAGCCTCTGCATCACCCTCTTAAGCCTCTGCATTACTCTCTTGAGCCTCTGCATCCCTCTCCTAAGCCTCTGCCTCACTCTCTTAAGCTTCTGCATCACTCTCTTGAGCCTCTGTATCCCTCTCTTGAGCCTCTGCATCACTCTCTTCAGTCTCTTCATCCCTCTCTAGAGCCTCTTCAACACTCTCTTCAGCCTCTGCATCACTCTAATAAGCCTCTGCATCCCTCTCTTGTGCCTCTGCATCCCACTCTTAAGCCACTGCATCCCTCTCTTGAGCCTCTGCAACACTCTCTTCAGCCTCTGCATCACTCTCTTGAGCCTTTGTATCACTCTCTTGAGCCTCTGCATCCCTCTCTTAAGCCTCTGCATCACTCTCTTGAGCCTCTGCATTACTCTCTTGAGCCTTTGCATCACTCTCTTGAGCCTCTGCATCCCTCTCTTAAGCCTCTGCAATACTCTCTTCAGCCTCTGCATCACTATCTTGAGCCTTTGCATCACTCTCTTGAGCCTCTGCATCACTCTCTTAAGCCTCTGCAACACTCTCTTCAGCCTCTGCATCACTCTCTTAAGCCTCTGCATCCCTTTTTTGAGCCTCTGCATCACTCTCTTAAGCCTCTGCATCCCTCTCTTGAGCCTCTGCGTCACTCCCAGGAGCCTCTTCATCCCTCTCTTGTGCCTCTGCATCCCTCACTTGAGCCTCTGCATCCCTCTCTTGAGCCCCTGCATCCCTCTCTTGAGCCTCTGCATCCCTCGCTTAAGGCTCTGCATCCCTCTTTTAAGCCTCAGCATCACTCTCTTAAGCCTCTGCATCACTCTCGTAAGCCTCTGAATCACTCTCTTGAGCCTCTGCATCCCTCTATTGAACTCCTGCATCCCTCTCATGAGCCTCTGCATCACTCTCTTGAACCTTTGCATCACTCTCTTAAGCCTCTGCATCCCTCTCTTGAGCCTCTGCATCACTCTCAAGAGCCTCTGCATCCCTCTCTAGAGCCTCTGCATCCCTCTCTTGGGCCTCTACATCTCTCACTTGAGCTTCTGCGTCCCTCTCTTAAGCCTCTGCATTACTCTCTTAAGCCTCTGCACCACTCTCTTAAGCATCTGAATCACTCTCTTGAGCCATTGCATCACTCTCTTGAGCCTCTGCATCCCTCTCTTAAGCCTCTGCAACACTCTCTTCAGCCTCTGCATCACTCTCTTAAGCCTCTGCATCCCTCTCTTGAGCCTCTGCAACCCTCTCTTAAGCCTCTACATCACTCTCTTGAGCCTCTGCATCACTCTCTTGAGCCTCTGCATCCCTCTCTTAAGCCTAAGCAACACTCTCTTCAGCCTCTGCATCACTCTCTTGAGCCTTTGCATCACTCTCTTGAGCCTCTGCATCACTCTCTTAAGCCTCAGCAACACTCTCTTCAGCCTCTGCATCACTCTTTTAAGCCTCTGCATCCCTTTTTTGAGCCTCTGCATCTCTTTCTTAAGCCTCTGCATCCCTTTCTTGAGCCTCTGCATAAATCTCTTGAACTCCTGCATCCCTCTCATGAGCCTCTGCATCCCTCTCCTGAGCCTTTGCATCAGTCTCTTAAGCCTCGGCATCCCTCTCTTGAGCCTCTTCGTCACTCTCAAGAGCCTCTGCATCCCTCTCTTGTGCCTCTGCATCCATCACTTGTGCCTCTGCATCCCTCTCTTGAGCCCCTGCATCCCTCTCTTGAGCCTCTGCATCCCTCGTTTGAGCCTCTGCATCCTTCTGCTAAGCCTCTGCCTCACTCTCCTAAGCCTCTGCATCACTCTCTTGAGCCTTTGCATCCCTCTCTTGAGCCTCTGCAACACTCTCTTCAGCCTCTGCATCATTCTCTTAAGCCTCTGAATCCCTCTCTTGTGGCTTCTGCATAACTCTCTCGAGCCTCTGCATCACTCTCTTGAGCCTCTGCATCACTCTCATAAACCTCTGCATCATTCTCTTGAACCTCTACATCCTTCTCCTAAGCCTCTACATCATTCTCTTGAGCCCCTGCATTACTCTTTTTAACCTCTGCATCTCTCTCTTAAGCCTCTGCATCACTCTCTTGAGCCTCTGCATCACTCTCTTGAGCCTCTGCATCCCTCTCTTAAGCCTCTGCAACACTCTCGTCAGCCTCTGCATCACTCTCTTGAGCCTTTGCATCACTCTCTTCAGCCCCTGCATCACTCTCTTAAGCCTCTGCAACACTCTCTTCAGCCTCTGCATCACTCTCTTAAGACTCTGCATCCCTTTTTTGAGCCTCTGCATCTTTTTCTTAAGCCTCTGCATCCCTTTATTGAGCCTCTGCATCTCTCTCTTGAACTCCTGCATCCCTCTCATGAGCCTCTGCATCCCTCTCCTGAGCATTTGCATCACTCTCTTAAGCCTCTGAATCCCTCTCTTGAGCCTCTGCGTCACTCTCAAGAACCTCTGCATCCCTCTCTTGTGCCTCTGCATCCCTCATTTGAGCCTCTGCATCCCTCTCTTGAGCCCCTGCATCCCTCTCTTGAGCCTCTGCATCCCTCGCTTGAGCCTCTGCATCCCTCTCCTAAGCCTCTGCCTCACTCTCCTAAGCCTCAGCATCACTCTCTTGAGCCTCTGCATCCCTCTCTTGAGCCTCTGCATCACTCTCTTCAGCTTCTTCATCCCTCTCTTGAGGCTCTGCAACACTCTCTTCAGCCTCTGCATCATTCTCTTAAGCCTCTGAATCCCTCTCTTGAGGCTTCTGCATAACTCTCTCGAGCCTCTGCATCACTCTCTTGAGCCTCTGCATCACTCTCTTAAACCTCTGCATCCCTCCCTTGATCCTCTGCATCACTCTCTCGAGCCTCTGCATCATTCTCTTGAGCCTCTACATCCTTCTCTTAAGCCTCTACATCATTCTCTTGAGCACCTGCATCACTCTCTTGAGCCTCTGCATCACTCTCTTTAGCCTCTGCATCTCTCTCTTGAGCCTCTGCATAACTCTCTTGATCCTCTGCATCACTCTCTTGAGCCTCTGCATCATTCTCTTGAGCCTCTGAATCCCTCTCTTAAGCCTCTACATCATTCTCTTGAGCCTCTGCATCCCTCTCTTGAGCCTCTGCATCCCTCTCTTGAGGCTGTTCATCCCTCTCTTGAGCCTCTGCATCCCTCTCTTGAGCCTCTGCATCACCCTCTTAAGCCTCTGCATTACTCTCTTGAGCCTCTGCATCCCTCTCCTAAGCCTCTGCCTCACTCTCTTAAGCTTCTGCATCACTCTCTTGAGCCTCTGTATCCCTCTCTTGAGCCTCTGCATCACTCTCTTCAGTCTCTTCATCCCTCTCTAGAGCCTCTTCAACACTCTCTTCAGCCTCTGCATCACTCTAATAAGCCTCTGCATCCCTCTCTTGTGCCTCTGCATCCCACTCTTAAGCCACTGCATCCCTCTCTTGAGCCTCTGCAACACTCTCTTCAGCCTCTGCATCACTCTCTTGAGCCTTTGTATCACTCTCTTGAGCCTCTGCATCCCCCTCTTAAGCCTCTGCATCACTCTCTTGAGCCTCTGCATTACTCTCTTGAGCCTTTGCATCACTCTCTTGAGCCTCTGCATCCCTCTCTTAAGCCTCTGCAATACTCTCTTCAGCCTCTGCATCACTATCTTGAGCCTTTGCATCACTCTCTTGAGCCTCTGCATCACTCTCTTAAGCCTCTGCAACACTCTCTTCAGCCTCTGCATCACTCTCTTAAGCCTCTGCATCCCTTTTTTGAGCCTCTGCATCACTCTCTTAAGCCTCTGCATCCCTCTCTTGAGCCTCTGCGTCACTCCCAGGAGCCTCTTCATCCCTCTCTTGTGCCTCTGCATCCCTCACTTGAGCCTCTGCATCCCTCTCTTGAGCCCCTGCATCCCTCTCTTGAGCCTCTGCATCCCTCGCTTAAGGCTCTGCATCCCTCTTTTAAGCCTCAGCATCACTCTCTTAAGCCTCTGCATCACTCTCGTAAGCCTCTGAATCACTCTCTTGAGCCTCTGCATCCCTCTATTGAACTCCTGCATCCCTCTCATGAGCCTCTGCATCACTCTCTTGAACCTTTGCATCACTCTCTTAAGCCTCTGCATCCCTCTCTTGAGCCTCTGCATCACTCTCAAGAGCCTCTGCATCCCTCTCTAGAGCCTCTGCATCCCTCTCTTGGGCCTCTACATCTCTCACTTGAGCTTCTGCGTCCCTCTCTTAAGCCTCTGCATTACTCTCTTAAGCCTCTGCACCACTCTCTTAAGCATCTGAATCACTCTCTTGAGCCATTGCATCACTCTCTTGAGCCTCTGCATCCCTCTCTTAAGCCTCTGCAACACTCTCTTCAGCCTCTGCATCACTCTCTTAAGCCTCTGCATCCCTCTCTTGAGCCTCTGCAACCCTCTCTTAAGCCTCTACATCACTCTCTTGAGCCTCTGCATCACTCTCTTGAGCCTCTGCATCCCTCTCTTAAGCCTAAGCAACACTCTCTTCAGCCTCTGCATCACTCTCTTGAGCCTTTGCATCACTCTCTTGAGCCTCTGCATCACTCTCTTAAGCCTCAGCAACACTCTCTTCAGCCTCTGCATCACTCTTTTAAGCCTCTGCATCCCTTTTTTGAGCCTCTGCATCTCTTTCTTAAGCCTCTGCATCCCTTTCTTGAGCCTCTGCATAAATCTCTTGAACTCCTGCATCCCTCTCATGAGCCTCTGCATCCCTCTCCTGAGCCTTTGCATCAGTCTCTTAAGCCTCGGCATCCCTCTCTTGAGCCTCTTCGTCACTCTCAAGAGCCTCTGCATCCCTCTCTTGTGCCTCTGCATCCATCACTTGTGCCTCTGCATCCCTCTCTTGAGCCCCTGCATCCCTCTCTTGAGCCTCTGCATCCCTCGTTTGAGCCTCTGCATCCTTCTCCTAAGCCTCTGCCTCACTCTCCTAAGCCTCTGCATCACTCTCTTGAGCCTTTGCATCCCTCTCTTGAGCCTCTGCAACACTCTCTTCAGCCTCTGCATCATTCTCTTAAGCCTCTGAATCCCTCTCTTGTGGCTTCTGCATAACTCTCTCGAGCCTCTGCATCACTCTCTTGAGCCTCTGCATCACTCTCATAAACCTCTGCATCATTCTCTTGAACCTCTACATCCTTCTCCTAAGCCTCTACATCATTCTCTTGAGCCCCTGCATTACTCTTTTTAACCTCTGCATCTCTCTCTTCAGCCTCTGCATCACTCTCTTGATCCTCTGCATCACTCTCTTGAGCCTCTGCATCATTCTCTTGAGCCTCTGAATCCCTCTCTTAAGCCTCTACATCATTTTCGTGAGCCTCTGCATCCCTCTCCTGAGCCTTTGCATCACTCACTTAAGCCTTTGCATCCCTCTCATGAACCTCCGCATCCCTCTCTTGAGGCTGTTCATCCCTTTCTTGAGCCTCTGCATCCCTCTCTTGAGCCTCTGTATCCCTCTCTTGAGCCTCTGCATCACTCTCTTCAGTCTCTTCATCCCTCTCTTGAGCCTCTTCAACACTCTCTTCAGCCTCTTCTTCCCTCTCTTGAGCCTCTTCAACACTCTCTTCAGCCTCTGCATCACTCTAATAAGCCTCTGCATCCCTCTCTTGAGCCTCTGCATCCCTCTCTTAAGCCTCTGCCTCCCTCTCTTGAGCCTCTGCAACACTCTCTTCAGCCTCTGCATCACTCTCTTGAGCCTCTGCATCACTCTCTTGAGCCTTTGCATCACTCTCTTGAGCCTCTGCATCCCTCTCTTAAGCCTCTGCAACACTCTCCTCAGCCTCTGCATCACTCTCTTAAGCCTCTGCATCCCTCTCTTGAGCCTCTGCATCCCTCTCTTGAGCCTCTGCATCCCTCTCTTAAGCCTCTGCATCACTCTCTTGAGCCTCTGCATCACTCTCTTGAGCCTCTGCATCCCTCTCTTAAGCCGCTACAACACTCTCTTCAGCCTCTGCATCACTCTCTTAAGCCTCTGCATCCCTTTTTTGAGCCTTTGCATCTCTTTCTTAAGCCTCTGCATCCCTTTCTTGAGCCTCTGCATCACTCTCTTGAACTCCTGCATCCCTCTCATAAGCCTCTGCATCCCTCTCCTGAGCCTTTGCATCACTCTCTTAAGCCTCGCCATCCCTCGCTTGAGCCTCTGCGTCACTCTCATGAGCCTCTGCATCCCTCTCTTGTGCCTCTGCATCCCTCATTTGAGCCTCTGCATCCCTCTCTTGAGCCCCTGCATCCCTCTCTTGAGCCTCTGCATCCCTCGCTTGAGCCTCTGCAACCCTCTCTTAAGACTCAGCATCACTCTCTTAAGCCTCTGCAACACTCTCCTCAGCCTCTGCATCACTCTCTTAAGCCTCTGCATCCCTTTTTTGAGCCTCTGCATCACTCTCTTAAGCCTCTGCATCCCTCTCTTGAGCCTCTGCGTCACTCTCAAGGTCCTAGGCATCCCTCTCTTGTGCCTCTGCATCCCTCACTTGAGCCTCTGCATCCCTCTCTTGAGCCCCTGCAGCCCTCTCTTGAGCCTCTGCATCCCTCGCTTAAGGCTTTGCATCCCTCTCTTAAGCCTCAGCATCACTCTCTTAAGCCTCTGCATCACTCTCGTAAGCCTCTGAATCACTCTCTTGAGCCTCGGCAGCCTCTATTGAACTCCTGCATCCCTCTCATGAGCCTCTGTATCACTCTCTTAAGCCTCTGCATCCCTCTCTTGAGCCTCTGCATCACTCTCAAGAGCCTCTGCATCCCTCTCTTGAGCCTCTGCATCCCTCTCTTGGGCCTCTAAATCTCTCACTTGAGCCTCTGCGTCCCTCTCTTAAGCCTCTGCATTACTCTCTTGAGCCTTTGCATCACTCTCTTGAGCCTCTGCATCCCTCTCTTAAGGGTCTGCAACACTCTCTTCAGCCTCTGCATCACTCTCTTAAGCCTCTACATCCCTCTCTTGAGCCTCTGCATCCCTCTCTTAAGCCTCTATATCACTCACTTGAGCCTTTGCATCACTCTCTTTAGCCTTTGCATCCCTCTCTTAAGCCTCTGCCTCACTCTCCTAAGCCTCTGCATCACTCTCTTGAGCCTTTGCATCCTTCTCTTGAGCCTCTGCAACACTCTCTTCAGCCTCTGCAACATTCTCTTAAGCCTCTGAATCCCTCTCTTTAGGCTTCTGCATAACTCTCTCGAGCCTCTGCATCACTCTCTTCAGCCTCTGCATCACTCTCTTAAACCTCTGCATCTTTCTCTTGAACCTCTACATCCTTCTCTTAAGCCTCTACATCATTCTCTTCAGCCCCTGCATCACTCTCTTGAGCCTCTGCATTACTCTCTTTAGCCTCTGCATCTCTCTCATCAGCCTCTGCATCACTCTCTTGATCCTCTGCATCACTCTCTTGAGCCTCTGCATCATTCTCTTGAGTCTCTGAATCCCTCTCTTAAGCCTCTACATCATTCACTTGAGCCTCTGCATCCCTCTCCTGAGCCTTTGCATCACTCTCTTAAGCCTTTGCATCCATCTCTTGAGCCTCTGCATCCCTCTCTTGAGGCTGTTCATCCCTTTCTTGAGCCTCTGCATCCCTCTCTTGAGCCTCTGCATCACCCTCCTAAGCCTCTGCCTCACTCTCCTAAGCCTCTGCATCACTCTCTTGAGCCTCTGTATCCCTCTCTTGAGCCTCTGCATCACTCTCTTCAGTCTCTTCATCCCTCTCTTGAGCCTCTTCAACACTCTCTTCAGCCTCTTCTTCCCTCTCTTGAGCCTCTTCAACACTCTCTTCAGCCTCTGCATCACTCTAATAAGCCTCTGCATCCCTCTCTTCAGCCTCTGCATCCCTCTCTTAAGCCTCTGCATCCCTCTCTTGAGCCTCTGCAACACTCTCTTCAGCCTCGGCATCACTCTCTTGAGCCTCTGCATCACTCTCTTGAGCCTTTGCATCACTCTCTTGAGCCTCTGCATCCCTCTCTTAAGCCTCTGCAACACTCTCTTCAGCCTCTGCATCACTCTCTTAAGCCTCTGCATCCCTCTCTTGAGCCTCTGCATCCCTCTCGTAAGCCTCTGCATCACTCTCTTCAGCCTTTGCATCACTCTCTTGAGCCTCTGCATCCCTCTCTTAAGCCTCTGCATCACTCTCTTCAGCCTCTGCATCGCTCTCTTAAGCCTCTGCATCCCTCTTTTGAGCCTCTGCATCTCTTTCTTAAGCCTCTGCATCCTTTTCTTGAGCCTCTGCATCACTCTCTTGAACTCCTGCATCCCTCTCATGAGCCTCTGCATCCCTCTCTTCAGCCTTTGCATCATTCTCTTAAGCCTCGGCATCCCTCTCTTGAGCCTCTGCGTCACTCTCAAGAGCCTCTGCATCCCTCTCTTGTGCCTCTGCATCCCTCACTTGAGCCTCTGTATCCCTCTCTTGAGCCCCTGCATCCCTCTCTTGAGCCCCTGCATCCCTCTCATGAGCCTCTGCATCCCTCTCTTGAGCCTCTGCATCCATCTCTTGTTCCTCTACATCCCTCTCTTGAGACTCTGCATCCCTCTCTTAAGCCTCTGCATCACTCTCTTAAGCCTCTGCACCACTCTCCTAAGCACCTGAACCACTCTCTTGAGCATTAGCATCACTCTCTTGAGCTCCTGCATCCCTCTCTCAAGCCTCTGTATCACTCTCTTGAGCTCCTTGCATCCTTCTCTCAAGCCTCTGCCTTACTCTCTTCACCCTCTGCATAACTCTTCTAAGCCTCGGCCTCACTCTCCTAAACCACTGCATCCCTCTCTTGATACTCTGCATCCCTCTCTTGAGCTTCTGCAACACTCTCTTCAGCCTCTGCATCACTCTCTTAAGCCTCTGCATCTCTCTCTTGAGCCTCAGCATCCCTCTCTTAAGCCTCTACATCATTCCCTTGAGCCTCTGCATCCCTCTCCTGAGCCTTTGCATCACTCTCTTAAGCCTTTGCATCACTATCTTGAGCCTCTGCATCCCTCTCTTGAGCCTCTGCATCCCTCTCTTAAGCCTCTACATCATTCTCTTGAGCCTCTGCATCCCTCTCCTGAGCCTTTGCATCACTCTCTTGAGCCTTTGCATCACTCTCTTGAGCCTCTGCATCCCTCTCTTGAGCCTCTGCATCCCTCTCTTGAGGCTGTTCATCTCTCTCTTGAGCCTCTGCATCCCTCTCTTGAGCCTCTGCGTCACCCTCTTAAGCTTCTGCATTACTCGCCGGTCGGCCGAGCGGACAGCACGCTGGATTTGTGATCCTGTGGTCCTGGGTTCGATCCCAGGCGCCGGAGAGAAACAATGGACAGAGTTTCTTTCACCCTATGCTCCTGTTACCTAGCAGTAAAATAGGTTCCTGGGAGTTTGTCAGCTGTCACGGGCTGCTTCCTGGGGGTGGAGGCCTGGTCGAGGACCGGGTCGCGGGGACAATAAAGCCCCGAAATCATCTCAAGATAACCTCAAGAAGATACTCTCTTGAGCCTCTGCATCCCTCTCCTAAGCCTCTGCCTCACTCTCTTAAGCCTCTGCATCACTCTCTTGAGCCTCTGTATCCCTCTCTTGAGCCTCTGCATCACTCTCTTCAGTCTCTTCATCCCTCTCTTGAGCCTCTTCAACACTCTTTTCAGCCTCTGCATCACTCTCATAAGCCTCTGCATCCCTCTGTTGATCCTCTGCATCCCTCTCCTAAGCCTCTGCGACCCTCTCTTGAGCCTCTGCAACACTTTCTTCAGCCTCTGCATCACTCTCTTGAGCCGCTGCATCACTCTCTTGAGCCTTTGCATCACTCTCTTGAGCCTCTGCATCCCTCTCTTTAGCCTCTGCAACAATCTCCTAGGCCTCTGCATCGCTCTCTTAAGCCTCTGCATCCCTCTCTTGAGCCTCTGCATCCCTCTCTTAAGCCTCTGCAGCACTCTCTTGAGCCTCTGCATCACTCTCTTGAGCCTCTGCATCCCTCTCTT
The DNA here is from genome assembly GCF_040958095.1 of Procambarus clarkii. Classification (NCBI taxonomy): domain Eukaryota; kingdom Metazoa; phylum Arthropoda; class Malacostraca; order Decapoda; family Cambaridae; genus Procambarus; species Procambarus clarkii. The sequence goes on from NC_091216.1 coordinate 1,265,205, forward strand.
AAGCCTCTGCCACACTCTCTTCAGCCTCTGCATCACTCTCTTGAGCCTTTGCATCACTCTCTTGAGCCTCTGCATCTCTTTCTTAAGCCTCTGCATCCCTTTCTTGAGCCTCTGCATCACTCTCTTGAACTCCTGCATCCCTCTCATGAGCCTCTGCATCCCTCGCCTGAGCCTTTGCATCACTCTCTTAAGCCTCTGCATCCGTCTCTTAAGCCTCTGCGTCACTCTCAAGAGCCTCTGCATCCCTCTCTTGTGCCTCTGCATCCATCACTTGAGCCTCTGCATCCCTCTCTTGAGCCCCTGCATCCCTCTCTTGAGCCTCTGCATCCCTCGTTTGAGCCTCTGCATCCTTCTCCTAAGCCTCTGCCTCACTCTCCTAAGCCTCTGCATCACTCTCTTGAGCCTCTGCCTCACTCTCCTAAGCCTCTGCATCACTCTCTTGAGCCTTTGCATCCCTCTCTTGAGCCTCTGCAACACTCTCTTCACCCTCTGCACCATTCTCTTAAGCCTTTGAATCGCTCTCTTGTGGCTTCTGCATAACTCTCTCGAGCCTCTGCATCACTCTCTTGAGCCTCTGCATCACTCTCTTAAACCTCTGCATCATTCTCTTGAACCTCTTCATCCTTCTCCTAAGCCTCTACATCATTCTCTTGAGCCCCTGCGTTACTCTCTTTAGCCTCTGCATCTCTCTCTTCAGCCTCTGCATCACTCTCTTGATCCTCTGCATCACTCTCTTGAGCCTCTGCATCATTCTCTTGAGCCTCTGAATCCCTCTCTTAAGCCTCTACATCATTCTCGTGAGCCTCTGCATCCTTCTCCTGAGCCTTTGCATCACTCTCTAAAGCCTTTGCATCCCTCTCATGAACCTCCGCATCCCTCTCTTGAGGCTGTTCATCCCTTTCTTGAGCCTCTGCATCCCTCTCTTGAGCCTCTGTATCCCTCTCTTGAGCCTCTGCATCACTATCTTCAGTCTCTTCATCCCTCTCTTGAGCCTCTTCAACACTCTCTTCAGCCTCTTCTTCCCTCTCTTGAGCCTCTTCAACACTCTCTTCAGCCTCTGCATCACTCTAATAAGCCTCTGCATCCCTCTCTTGAGCCTCTGCATCCCTCTCTTAAGCCTCTGCATCCCTCTCTTGAGCCTCTGCAACACTCTCTTCAGCCTCTGCATCACTCTCTTGAGCCTTTGCATCACTCTCTTGAGCCTCTGCATCCCTCTCCTGAGCCTTTGCATCACTCTCTTAAGCCTCAGCATCCTTCGCTTGAGCCTCTGCGTCACTCTCATGAGCCTCTGCATCCCTCTCTTGTGCCTCTGCATCCCTCATTTGAGCCTCTGCATCCCTCTCTTGAGCCCCTGCATCCCTCTCTTGAGCCTCTGCATCCCTCGCTTGAGCCTCTGCATCCCTCTCTTAAGCCTCAGCATCACTCTCTTAAGCCTCTGCAACACTCTCTTCAGCCTCTGCATCACTCTCTTAAGCCTCTTTATCCCTTTTTTGAGCCTCTGCATCACTCTCTTAAGCCTCTGCATCCCTCTCTTGAGCCTCTGCGTCACTCTAAAGAGCCTCTGCATCCCTCGCTTAAGGCTCTGCATCCCTCTTTTAAGCCTCAGCATCACTCTCTTAAGCCTCTGCATCACTCTCGTAAGCCTCTGAATCACTCTCTTGAGCCTCTGCATCCCTCTATTGAACTCCTGCATCCCTCTCATGAGCCTCTGCATCACTCTCTTGAACCTTTGCATCACTCTCTTAAGCCTCTGCATCCCTCTCTTGAGCCTCTGCATCACTCTCAAGAGCCTCTAAATCCCTCTCTAGAGCCTCTGCATCCCTCTCTTGGGCCTCTACATCTCTCACTTGAGCTTCTGCGTCCCTCTCTTAAGCCTCTGCATTACTCTCTTAAGCCTCTGCACCACTCTCTTAAGCATCTGAATCACTCTCTTGAGCCATTGCATCACTCTCTTGAGCCTCTGCATCCCTCTCTTAAGCCTCTGCAACACTCTCTTCAGCCTCTGCATCACTCTCTTAAGCCTCTGCATCCCTCTCTTGAGCCTCTGCAACCCTCTCTTAAGCCTCTACATCACTCTCTTGAGCCTCTGCATCACTCTCTTGAGCCTCTGCATCCCTCTCTTAAGCCTAAGCAACACTCTCTTCAGCCTCTGCATCACTCTCTTGAGCCTTTGCATCACTCTCTTGAGCCTCTGCTTCACTCTCTTAAGCCTCAGCAACACTCTCTTCAGCCTCTGCATCACTCTCTTAAGCCTCTGCATCCCTTTTTTGAGCCTCTGCATCTCTTTCTTAAGCCTCTGCATCCCTTTCTTGAGCCTCTGCATAAATCTCTTGAACTCCTGCATCCCTCTCATGAGCCTCTGCATCCCTCTCCTGAGCCTTTGCATCAGTCTCTTAAGCCTCGGCATCCCTCTCTTGAGCCTCTTCGTCACTCTCAAGAGCCTCTGCATCCCTCTCTTGAGCCCCTGCATCCCTCTCTTGAGCCTCTGCATCCCTCGTTTGAGCCTCTGCATCCTTCTCTTAAGCCTCTGCCTCACTCTCCTAAGCCTCTGCATCACTCTCTTGAGCCTTTGCATCCCTCTCTTGAGCCTCTCAACACTCTCTTCAGCCTCTGCATCATTCTCTTAAGCCTCTGAATCCCTCTCTTGTGGCTTCTGCATAACTCTCTCGAGCCTCTGCATCACTCTCTTGAGCCTCTGCATCACTCTCATAAACCTCTGCATCATTCTCTTGAACCTCTACATCCTTCTCCTAAGCCTCTACATCATTCTCTTGAGCCCCTGCATTACTCTTTTTAACCTCTGCATCTCTCTCTTCAGCCTCTGCATCACTCTCTTGATCCTCTGCATCACTCTCTTGAGCCTCTGCATCATTCTCTAGAGCCTCTGAATCCCTCTCTTAAGCCTCTACATCATTCTTGTGAACCTCTGCATCCCTCTCCTGAGCCTTTGTATCACTCACTTAAGCCTTTGCATCCCTCTCATGAACCTCCGCATCCCTCTCTTGAGGCTGTTCATCCCTTTCTTGAGCCTCTGCATCCCTCTCTTGAGCCTCTGTATCCCTCTCTTGAGCCTCTGCATCACTCTCTTCAGTCTCTTCATCCCTCTCTTGAGCCTCTTCAACACTCTCTTCAGCCTCTTCTTCCCTCTCTTGAGCCTCTTCAACACTCTCTTCAGCCTCTGCATCACTCTAATAAGCCTCTGCATCCCTCTCTTGATCCTCTGCATCCCTCTCTTAAGCCTCTGCATCCCTCTCTTGAGCCTCTGCAACACTCTCTTCAGCCTCTGCATCACTCTCTTGAGCCTCTGCATCACTCTCCTGAGCCTTTGCATCACTCTCTTGAGCCTCTGCATCCCTCTCTTAAGCCTCTGCAACACTCTCCTCAGCCTCTGCATCACTCTCTTAAGCCTCTGCATCCCTCTCTTGAGCCTCTGCATCCCTCTCTTGAGCCTCTGCATCCCTCTCTTAAGCCTCTGCATCACTCTCTTGAGCCTCTGCATCACTCTCTTGAGCCTCTGCATCCCTCTCTTAAGCCGCTACAACACTCTCTTCAGCCTCTGCATCACTCTCTTAAGCCTCTGCATCCCTTTTTTGAGCCTTTGCATCTCTTTCTTAAGCCTCTGCATCCCTTTCTTGAGCCTCTGCATCACTCTCTTGAACTCCTGCATCCCTCTCATGAGCCTCTGCATCCCTCTCCTGAGCCTTTGCATCACTCTCTTAAGCCTCGCCATCCCTCGCTTGAGCCTCTGCGTCACTCTCATGAGCCTCTGCATCCCTCTCTTGTGCCTCTGCATCCCTCATTTGAGCCTCTGCATCCCTCTCTTGAGCCCCTGCATCCCTCTCTTGAGCCTCTGCATCCCTCGCTTGAGCCTCTGCAACCCTCTCTTAAGACTCAGCATCACTCTCTTAAGCCTCTGCAACACTCTCCTCAGCCTCTGCATCACTCTCTTAAGCCTCAGCATCCCTTTTTTGAGCCTCTGCATCACTCTCTTAAGCCTCTGCATCCCTCTCTTGAGCCTCTGCGTCACTCTCAAGATCCTAGGCATCCCTCTCTTGTGCCTCTGCATCCCTCACTTGAGCCTCTGCATCCCTCTCTTGAGCCCCTGCAGCCCTCTCTTGAGCCTCTGCATCCCTCGCTTAAGGCTTTGCATCCCTCTCTTAAGCCTCAGCATCACTCTCTTAAGCCTCTGCATCACTCTCGTAAGCCTCTGAATCACTCTCTTGAGCCTCTGCAGCCTCTATTGAACTCCTGCATCCCTCTCATGAGCCTCTGCATCACTCTCTTAAGCCTCTGCATCCCTCTCTTGAGCCTCTGCATCACTCTCAAGAGCCTCTGCATCCCTCTCTTGAGCCTCTGCATCCCTCTCTTGGGCCTCTAAATCTCTCACTTGAGCCTCTGCGTCCCTCTCTTAAGCCTCTGCATTACTCTCTTGAGCCTTTGCATCACTCTCTTGAGCCTCTGCATCCCTCTCTAAAGGGTCTGCAACACTCTTTTCAGCCTCTGCATCACTCTCTTAAGCCTCTACATCCCTCTCTTGAGCCTCTGCATCCCTCTCTTAAGCCTCTATATCACTCACTTGAGCCTTTGCATCACTCTCTTTAGCCTTTGCATCCCTCTCTTAAGCCTCTGCCTCACTCTCCTAAGCCTCTGCATCACTCTCTTGAGCCTTTGCATCCTTCTCTTGAGCCTCTGCAACACTCTCTTCAGCCTCTGCAACATTCTCTTAAGCCTCTGAATCCCTCTCTTTAGGCTTCTGCATAACTCTCTCGAGCCTCTGCATCACTCTCTTCAGCCTCTGCATCACTCTCTTAAACCTCTGCATCTTTCTCTTGAACCTCTACATCCTTCTCATAAGCCTCTACATCATTCTCTTCAGCCCCTGCATCACTCTCTTGAGCCTCTGCATTACTCTCTTTAGCCTCTGCATCTCTCTCATCAGCCTCTGCATCACTCTCTTGATCCTCTGCATCACTCTCTTGAGCCTCTGCATCATTCTCTTGAGTCTCTGAATCCCTCTCTTAAGCCTCTACATCATTCACTTGAGCCTCTGCATCCCTCTCCTGAGCCTTTGCATCACTCTCTTAAGCCTTTGCATCCATCTCTTGAGCCTCTGCATCCCTCTCTTGAGGCTGTTCATCCCTTTCTTGAGCCTCTGCATCCCTCTCTTGAGCCTCTGCATCACCCTCCTGAGCCTCTGCCTCACTCTCATAAGCCTCTGCATCACTCTCTTGAGCCTCTGTATCCCTCTCTTGAGCCTCTGCATCACTCTCTTCAGTCTCTTCATCCCTCTCTTGAGCCTCTTCAACACTCTCTTCAGCCTCTTCTTCCCTCTCTTGAGCCTCTTCAACACTCTCTTCAGCCTCTGCATCACTCTAATAAGCCTCTGCATCCCTCTCTTGAGCCTCTGCATCCCTCTCTTAAGCCTCTGCATCCCTCTCTTGAGCCTCTGCAACACTCTCTTCAGCCTCGGCATCACTCTCTTGAGCCTCTGCACCACTCTCTTGAGCCTTTGCATCACTCTCTTGAGCCTCTGCATCCCTCTCTTAAGCCTCTGCAACACTCTCTTCAGCCTCTGCATCACTCTCTTAAGCCTCTGCATCCCTCTCTTGAGCCTCTGCATCCCTCTCGTAAGCCTCTGCATCACTCTCTTCAGCCTTTGCATCACTCTCTTGAGCCTCTGCATCCCTCTCTTAAGCCTCTGCAACACTCTCTTCAGCCTCTGCATCGCTCTCTTAAGCCTCTGCATCCCTCTTTTGAGCCTCTGCATCTCTTTCTTAAGCCTCTGCATCCCTTTCTTGAGCCTCTGCATCACTCTCTTGAACTCTTGCATCCCTCTCATGAGCCTCTGCATCCCTCTCTTCAGCCTTTGCATCATTCTCTTAAGCCTTGGCATCCCTCTCATGAGCCTCTGCGTCACTCTCAAGAGCCTCTGTATCCCTCTCTTGAGCCCCTGCATCCCTCTCTTGAGCCCCTGCATCCCTCTCATGAGCCTCTGCATCCCTCTCTTGAGCCTCTGCATCCATCTCTTGTTCCTCTACATCCCTCTCTTGAGACTCTGCATCCCTCTCTTAAGCCTCTGCATCACTCTCTTAAGCCTCTGCACCACTCTCCTAAGCACCTGAACCACTCTCTTGAGCATTAGCATCACTCTCTTGAGCTCCTGCATCCCTCTCTCAAGCCTCTGTATCACTCTCTTGAGCTCCTTGCATCCTTCTCTAAAGCCTCTGCCTTACTCTCTTCACCCTCTGCATAACTCTTCTAAGCCTCGGCCTCACTCTCCTAAACCACTGCATCCCTCTCTTGATACTCTGCATCCCTCTCTTGAGCTTCTGCAACACTCTCTTCAGCCTCTGCATCACTCTCTTAAGCCTCTGCATCTCTCTCTTGAGCCTCAGCATCCCTCTCTTAAGCCTCTACATCATTCCCTTGAGCCTCTGCATCCCTCTCCTGTGCCTTTGCATCACTCTCTTAAGCCTTTGCATCACTATCTTGAGCCTCTGCATCCCTCTCTTGAGCCTCTGCATCCCTCTCTTAAGCCTCTACATCATTCTGTTGAGCCTCTGCATCCCTCTCCTGAGCCTTTGCATCACTCTCTTGAGCCTTTGCATCACTCTCTTGAGCCTCTGCATCCCTCTCTTGAGCCTCTGCATCCCTCTCTTGAGGCTGTTCATCTCTCTCTTGAGCCTCTGCATCCCTCTCTTGAGCCTCTGCGTCACCCTCTTAAGCCTCTGCATTACTCGCCGGTCGGCCGAGCGGACAGCACGCTGGATTTGTGATCCTGTGGTCCTGGGTTCGATCCCAGGCGCCGGAGAGAAACAATGGACAGAGTTTCTTTCACCCTATGCTCCTGTTACCTAGCAGTAAAATAGGTTCCTGGGAGTTAGTCAGCTGTCACGGGCTGCTTCCTGGGGGTGGAGGCCTGGTCGAGGACCGGGTCGCGGGGACAATAAAGCCCCGAAATCATCTCAAGATAACCTCAAGAAGATACTCTCTTGAGCCTCTGCATCCCTCTCCTAAGCCTCTGCCTCACTCTCTTAAGCCTCTGCATCACTCTCTTGAGCCTCTGTATCCCTCTCTTGAGCCTCTGCATCACTCTCTTCAGTCTCTTCATCCCTCTCTTGAGCCTCTTCAACACTCTCTTCAGCCTCTGCATCACTCTCATAAGCCTCTGCATCCCTCTGTTGATCCTCTGCATCCCTCTCCTAAGCCTCTGCGACCCTCTCTTGAGCCTCTGCAACACTTTCTTCAGCCTCTGCATCACTCTCTTGAGCCTCTGCATCACTCTCTTGAGCCTTTGCATCACTCTCTTGAGCCTCTGCATCCCTCTCTTTAGCCTCTGCAACAATCTTCTAGGCCTCTGCATCGCTCTCTTAAGCCTCTGCATCCCTCTCTTGAGCCTCTGCATCCCTCTCTTAAGCCTCTGCAGCACTCTCTTGAGCCTCTGCATCACTCTCTTGAGCCTCTGCATCCCTCTCTTAAGCCTCTGCCACACTCTCTTCAGCCTCTGCATCACTCTCTTGAGCCTTTGCATCACTCTCTTGAGCCTCTGCATCTCTTTCTTAAGCCTCTGCATCCCTTTCTTGAGCCTCTGCATCACTCTCTTGAACTCCTGCATCCCTCTCATGAGCCTCTGCATCCCTCGCCTGAGCCTTTGCATCACTCTCTTAAGCCTCTGCATCCGTCTCTTAAGCCTCTGCGTCACTCTCAAGAGCCTCTGCATCCCTCTCTTGTGCCTCTGCATCCATCACTTGAGCCTCTGCATCCCTCTCTTGAGCCCCTGCATCCCTCTCTTGAGCCTCTGCATCCCTCGTTTGAGCCTCTGCATCCCTCGTTTGAGCCTCTGCATCCTTCTCCTAAGCCTCTGCCTCACTCTCCTAAGCCTCTGCATCACTTTCTTGAGCCTCTGCCTCACTCTCCTAAGCCTCTGCATCACTCTCTTGAGCCTTTGCATCCCTCTCTTGAGCCTCTGCAACACTCTCTTCACCCTCTGCACCATTCTCTTAAGCCTCTGAATCGCTCTCTTGTGGCTTCTGCATAACTCTCTCGAGCCTCTGCATCACTCTCTTGAGCCTCTGCATCACTCTCTTAAACCTCTGCATCATTCTCTTGAACCTCTACATCCTTCTCCTAAGCCTCTACATCATTCTCTTGAGCCCCTGCGTTACTCTCTTTAGCCTCTGCATCTCTCTCTTCAGCCTCTGCATCACTCTCTTGATCCTCTGCATCACTCTCTTGAGCCTCTGCATCATTCTCTTGAACCTCTGAATCCCTCTCTTAAGCCTCTACATCATTCTCGTGAGCCTCTGCATCCTTCTCCTGAGCCTTTGCATCACTCTCTAAAGCCTTTGCATCCCTCTCATGAACCTCCGCATCCCTCTCTTGAGGCTGTTCATCCCTTTCTTGAGCCTCTGCATCCCTCTCTTGAGCCTCTGTATCCCTCTCTTGAGCCTCTGCATCACTATCTTCAGTCTCTTCATCCCTCTCTTGAGCCTCTTCAACACTCTCTTCAGCCTCTTCTTCCCTCTCTTGAGCCTCTTCAACACTCTCTTCAGCCTCTGCATCACTCTAATAAGCCTCTGCATCCCTCTCTTGAGCCTCTGCATCCCTCTCTTAAGCCTCTGCCACACTCTCTTCAGCCTCTGCCTCACTCTCCTAAGCCTCTGCATCACTCTCTTGAGCCTTTGCATCCCTCTCTTGAGCCTCTCAACACTCTCTTCAGCCTCTGCATCATTCTCTTAAGCCTCTGAATCCCTCTCTTGTGGCTTCTGCATAACTCTCTCGAGCCTCTGCATCACTCTCTTGAGCCTCTGCATCACTCTCATAAACCTCTGCATCATTCTCTTGAACCTCTACATCCTTCTCCTAAGCCTCTACATCATTCTCTTGAGCCCCTGCATTACTCTTTTTAACCTCTGCATCTCTCTCTTCAGCCTCTGCATCACTCTCTTGATCCTCTGCATCACTCTCTTGAGCCTCTGCATCATTCTCTAGAGCCTCTGAATCCCTCTCTTAAGCCTCTACATCATTCTCGTGAACCTCTGCATCCCTCTCCTGAGCCTTTGTATCACTCACTTAAGCCTTTGCATCCCTCTCATGAACCTCCGCATCCCTCTCTTGAGGCTGTTCATCCCTTTCTTGAGCCTCTGCATCCCTCTCTTGAGCCTCTGTATCCCTCTCTTGAGCCTCTGCATCACTCTCTTCAGTCTCTTCATCCCTCTCTTGAGCCTCTTCAACACTCTCTTCAGCCTCTTCTTCCCTCTCTTGAGCCTCTTCAACACTCTCTTCAGCCTCTGCATCACTCTAATAAGCCTCTGCATCCCTCTCTTGATCCTCTGCATCCCTCTCTTAAGCCTCTGCATCCCTCTCTTGAGCCTCTGCAACACTCTCTTCAGCCTCTGCATCACTCTCTTGAGCCTCTGCATCACTCTCCTGAGCCTTTGCATCACTCTCTTGAGCCTCTGCATCCCTCTCTTAAGCCTCTGCAACACTCTCCTCAGCCTCTGCATCACTCTCTTAAGCCTCTGCATCCCTCTCTTGAGCCTCTGCACCCCTCTCTTGAGCCTCTGCATCCCTCTCTTAAGCCTCTGCATCACTCTCTTGAGCCTCTGCATCACTCTCTTGAGCCTCTGCATCCCTCTCTTAAGCCGCTACAACACTCTCTTCAGCCTCTGCATCACTCTCTTAAGCCTCTGCATCCCTTTTTTGAGCCTTTGCATCTCTTTCTTAAGCCTCTGCATCCCTTTCTTGAGCCTCTGCATCACTCTCTTGAACTCCTGCATCCCTCTCATGAGCCTCTGCATCCCTCTCCTGAGCCTTTGCATCACTCTCTTAAGCCTCGCCATCCCTCGCTTGAGCCTCTGCGTCACTCTCATGAGCCTCTGCATCCCTCTCTTGTGCCTCTGCATCCCTCATTTGAGCCTCTGCATCCCTCTCTTGAGCCCCTGCATCCCTCTCTTGAGCCTCTGCATCCCTCGCTTGAGCCTCTGCAACCCTCTCTTAAGACTCAGCATCACTCTCTTAAGCCTCTGCAACACTCTCCTCAGCCTCTGCATCACTCTCTTAAGCCTCAGCATCCCTTTTTTGAGCCTCTGCATCACTCTCTTAAGCCTCTGCATCCCTCTCTTGAGCCTCTGCGTCACTCTCAAGATCCTAGGCATCCCTCTCTTGTGCCTCTGCATCCCTCACTTGAGCCTCTGCATCCCTCTCTTGAGCCCCTGCAGCCCTCTCTTGAGCCTCTGCATCCCTCGCTTAAGGCTTTGCATCCCTCTCTTAAGCCTCAGCATCACTCTCTTAAGCCTCTGCATCACTCTCGTAAGCCTCTGAATCACTCTCTTGAGCCTCTGCAGCCTCTATTGAACTCCTGCATCCCTCTCATGAGCCTCTGCATCACTCTCTTAAGCCTCTGCATCCCTCTCTTGAGCCTCTGCATCACTCTCAAGAGCCTCTGCATCCCTCTCTTGAGCCTCTGCATCCCTCTCTTGGGCCTCTAAATCTCTCACTTGAGCCTCTGCGTCCCTCTCTTAAGCCTCTGCATTACTCTCTTGAGCCTTTGCATCACTCTCTTGAGCCTCTGCATCCCTCTCTAAAGGGTCTGCAACACTCTTTTCAGCCTCTGCATCACTCTCTTAAGCCTCTACATCCCTCTCTTGAGCCTCTGCATCCCTCTCTTAAGCCTCTATATCACTCACTTGAGCCTTTGCATCACTCTCTTTAGCCTTTGCATCCCTCTCTTAAGCCTCTGCCTCACTCTCCTAAGCCTCTGCATCACTCTCTTGAGCCTTTGCATCCTTCTCTTGAGCCTCTGCAACACTCTCTTCAGCCTCTGCAACATTCTCTTAAGCCTCTGAATCCCTCTCTTTAGGCTTCTGCATAACTCTCTCGAGCCTCTGCATCACTCTCTTCAGCCTCTGCATCACTCTCTTAAACCTCTGCATCTTTCTCTTGAACCTCTACATCCTTCTCATAAGCCTCTACATCATTCTCTTCAGCCCCTGCATCACTCTCTTGAGCCTCTGCATTACTCTCTTTAGCCTCTGCATCTCTCTCATCAGCCTCTGCATCACTCTCTTGATCCTCTGCATCACTCTCTTGAGCCTCTGCATCATTCTCTTGAGTCTCTGAATCCCTCTCTTAAGCCTCTACATCATTCACTTGAGCCTCTGCATCCCTCTCCTGAGCCTTTGCATCACTCTCTTAAGCCTTTGCATCCATCTCTTGAGCCTCTGCATCCCTCTCTTGAGGCTGTTCATCCCTTTCTTGAGCCTCTGCATCCCTCTCTTGAGCCTCTGCATCACCCTCCTGAGCCTCTGCCTCACTCTCATAAGCCTCTGCATCACTCTCTTGAGCCTCTGTATCCCTCTCTTGAGCCTCTGCATCACTCTCTTCAGTCTCTTCATCCCTCTCTTGAGCCTCTTCAACACTCTCTTCAGCCTCTTCTTCCCTCTCTTGAGCCTCTTCAACACTCTCTTCAGCCTCTGCATCACTCTAATAAGCCTCTGCATCCCTCTCTTGAGCCTCTGCATCCCTCTCTTAAGCCTCTGCATCCCTCTCTTGAGCCTCTGCAACACTCTCTTCAGCCTCGGCATCACTCTCTTGAGCCTCTGCACCACTCTCTTGAGCCTTTGCATCACTCTCTTGAGCCTCTGCATCCCTCTCTTAAGCCTCTGCAACACTCTCTTCAGCCTCTGCATCACTCTCTTAAGCCTCTGCATCCCTCTCTTGAGCCTCTGCATCCCTCTCGTAAGCCTCTGCATCACTCTCTTCAGCCTTTGCATCACTCTCTTGAGCCTCTGCATCCCTCTCTTAAGCCTCTGCAACACTCTCTTCAGCCTCTGCATCGCTCTCTTAAGCCTCTGCATCCCTCTTTTGAGCCTCTGCATCTCTTTCTTAAGCCTCTGCATCCCTTTCTTGAGCCTCTGCATCACTCTCTTGAACTCTTGCATCCCTCTCATGAGCCTCTGCATCCCTCTCTTCAGCCTTTGCATCATTCTCTTAAGCCTCGGCATCCCTCTCATGAGCCTCTGCGTCACTCTCAAGAGCCTCTGTATCCCTCTCTTGAGCCCCTGCATCCCTCTCTTGAGCCCCTGCATCCCTCTCATGAGCCTCTGCATCCCTCTCTTGAGCCTCTGCATCCATCTCTTGTTCCTCTACATCCCTCTCTTGAGACTCTGCATCCCTCTCTTAAGCCTCTGCATCACTCTCTTAAGCCTCTGCACCACTCTCCTAAGCACCTGAACCACTCTCTTGAGCATTAGCATCACTCTCTTGAGCTCCTGCATCCCTCTCTCAAGCCTCTGTATCACTCTCTTGAGCTCCTTGCATCCTTCTCTAAAGCCTCTGCCTTACTCTCTTCACCCTCTGCATAACTCTTCTAAGCCTCGGCCTCACTCTCCTAAACCACTGCATCCCTCTCTTGATACTCTGCATCCCTCTCTTGAGCTTCTGCAACACTCTCTTCAGCCTCTGCATCACTCTCTTAAGCCTCTGCATCTCTCTCTTGAGCCTCAGCATCCCTCTCTTAAGCCTCTACATCATTCCCTTGAGCCTCTGCATCCCTCTCCTGTGCCTTTGCATCACTCTCTTAAGCCTTTGCATCACTATCTTGAGCCTCTGCATCCCTCTCTTGAGCCTCTGCATCCCTCTCTTAAGCCTCTACATCATTCTGTTGAGCCTCTGCATCCCTCTCCTGAGCCTTTGCATCACTCTCTTGAGCCTTTGCATCACTCTCTTGAGCCTCTGCATCCCTCTCTTGAGCCTCTGCATCCCTCTCTTGAGGCTGTTCATCTCTCTCTTGAGCCTCTGCATCCCTCTCTTGAGCCTCTGCGTCACCCTCTTAAGCCTCTGCATTACTCGCCGGTCGGCCGAGCGGACAGCACGCTGGATTTGTGATCCTGTGGTCCTGGGTTCGATCCCAGGCGCCGGAGAGAAACAATGGACAGAGTTTCTTTCACCCTATGCTCCTGTTACCTAGCAGTAAAATAGGTTCCTGGGAGTTAGTCAGCTGTCACGGGCTGCTTCCTGGGGGTGGAGGCCTGGTCGAGGACCGGGTCGCGGGGACAATAAAGCCCCGAAATCATCTCAAGATAACCTCAAGAAGATACTCTCTTGAGCCTCTGCATCCCTCTCCTAAGCCTCTGCCTCACTCTCTTAAGCCTCTGCATCACTCTCTTGAGCCTCTGTATCCCTCTCTTGAGCCTCTGCATCACTCTCTTCAGTCTCTTCATCCCTCTCTTGAGCCTCTTCAACACTCTCTTCAGCCTCTGCATCACTCTCATAAGCCTCTGCATCCCTCTGTTGATCCTCTGCATCCCTCTCCTAAGCCTCTGCGACCCTCTCTTGAGCCTCTGCAACACTTTCTTCAGCCTCTGCATCACTCTCTTGAGCCTCTGCATCACTCTCTTGAGCCTTTGCATCACTCTCTTGAGCCTCTGCATCCCTCTCTTTAGCCTCTGCAACAATCTTCTAGGCCTCTGCATCGCTCTCTTAAGCCTCTGCATCCCTCTCTTGAGCCTCTGCATCCCTCTCTTAAGCCTCTGCAGCACTCTCTTGAGCCTCTGCATCACTCTCTTGAGCCTCTGCATCCCTCTCTTAAGCCTCTGCCACACTCTCTTCAGCCTCTGCATCACTCTCTTGAGCCTTTGCATCACTCTCTTGAGCCTCTGCATCTCTTTCTTAAGCCTCTGCATCCCTTTCTTGAGCCTCTGCATCACTCTCTTGAACTCCTGCATCCCTCTCATGAGCCTCTGCATCCCTCGCCTGAGCCTTTGCATCACTCTCTTAAGCCTCTGCATCCGTCTCTTAAGCCTCTGCGTCACTCTCAAGAGCCTCTGCATCCCTCTCTTGTGCCTCTGCATCCATCACTTGAGCCTCTGCATCCCTCTCTTGAGCCCCTGCATCCCTCTCTTGAGCCTCTGCATCCCTCGTTTGAGCCTCTGCATCCCTCGTTTGAGCCTCTGCATCCTTCTCCTAAGCCTCTGCCTCACTCTCCTAAGCCTCTGCATCACTTTCTTGAGCCTCTGCCTCACTCTCCTAAGCCTCTGCATCACTCTCTTGAGCCTTTGCATCCCTCTCTTGAGCCTCTGCAACACTCTCTTCACCCTCTGCACCATTCTCTTAAGCCTCTGAATCGCTCTCTTGTGGCTTCTGCATAACTCTCTCGAGCCTCTGCATCACTCTCTTGAGCCTCTGCATCACTCTCTTAAACCTCTGCATCATTCTCTTGAACCTCTACATCCTTCTCCTAAGCCTCTACATCATTCTCTTGAGCCCCTGCGTTACTCTCTTTAGCCTCTGCATCTCTCTCTTCAGCCTCTGCATCACTCTCTTGATCCTCTGCATCACTCTCTTGAGCCTCTGCATCATTCTCTTGAACCTCTGAATCCCTCTCTTAAGCCTCTACATCATTCTCGTGAGCCTCTGCATCCTTCTCCTGAGCCTTTGCATCACTCTCTAAAGCCTTTGCATCCCTCTCATGAACCTCCGCATCCCTCTCTTGAGGCTGTTCATCCCTTTCTTGAGCCTCTGCATCCCTCTCTTGAGCCTCTGTATCCCTCTCTTGAGCCTCTGCATCACTATCTTCAGTCTCTTCATCCCTCTCTTGAGCCTCTTCAACACTCTCTTCAGCCTCTTCTTCCCTCTCTTGAGCCTCTTCAACACTCTCTTCAGCCTCTGCATCACTCTAATAAGCCTCTGCATCCCTCTCTTGAGCCTCTGCATCCCTCTCTTAAGCCTCTGCATCCCTCTCTTGAGCCTCTGCAACACTCTCTTCAGCCTCTGCATCACTCTCTTGAGCCTCTGCATCACTCTCTTGAGCCTTTGCATCACTCTCTTGAGCCTCTGCATCCCTCTCCTGAGCCTTTGCATCACTCTCTTAAGCCTCGGCATCCTTCGCTTGAGCCTCTGCGTCACTCTCATGAGCCTCTGCATCCCTCTCTTGTGCCTCTGCATCCCTCATTTGAGCCTCTGCATCCCTCTCTTGAGCCCCTGCATCCCTCTCTTGAGCCTCTGCATCCCTCGCTTGAGCCTCTGCATCCCTCTCTTAAGCCTCAGCATCACTCTCTTAAGCCTCTGCAACACTCTCTTCAGCCTCTGCATCACTCTCTTAAGCCTCTTTATCCCTTTTTTGAGCCTCTGCATCATTCTCTTAAGCCTCTGCATCCCTCTCTTGAGCCTCTGCGTCACTCTCAAGAGCCTATGCATCCCTCTCTTGTGCCTCTGCATCCCTCACTTGAGCCTCTGCATCCATCTCTTGAGCCCCTGCATCCCTCTCTTGAGCCTCTGCATCCCTCGCTTAAGGCTTTGCATCCCTCTCTTAAGCCTCAGCATCACTCTCTTAAGCCTGTGCATCACTCTCGTAAGCCTCTGAATCACTCTCTTGAGCCTCTGCATCACTCTATTGAACTCCTGCATCCCTCTCATGAGCCTCTGCATCACTCTCTTAAGCCTCTTCATCCCTCTCTTGAGCCTCTGCATCACTCTCAAGAGCCTCTGCATCCCTCTCTTGAGCCTCTGCATCCCTCTCTTGGGCCTCTACATCTCTCACTTGAGCCTCTGCGTCCCTCTTTTAAGCCTCTGCATTACTCTCTTGAGCCTTTGCATCACTCTCTTGAGCCTCTACATCCCTCTCTTAAGGGTCTGCAACACTCTCTTCAGCCTCTGCATCACTCTCTTAAGCCTAAGCATCCCTCTCTGGAGCCTCTGCATCCCTCTCTTAAGCCTCTATATCACTCACTTGAGCCTTTGCATCACTCTCTTTAGCCTCTGCATCCCTCCCTTAAGCCTCTGCCTCACTCTCCTAAGCTTCTGCATCACTCTCTTGAGCCTTTGCATCCTTCTCTTGAGCCTCTGCAACACTCTCCTCAGCCTCTGCATCATTCTCTTAAGCCTCTGAATCCCTCTCTTTAGGCTTCTGCATTACTCTCTTTAGCCTCTGCATCTCTCTCTTCAGCCTCTGCATCACTCTCTTGATCCTCTGCATCACTCTCTTGAGCCTCTGCATCCCTCTCCTGAGCCTTTGCATCACTCTCTTAAGCCTTTGCATCCCTCTCTTGAGCCTCTGCATCCCTCTCTTGAGGCTGTTCATCCCTTTCTTGAGCCTCTGCATCCGTCTCTTGAGCCTCTGCATTACCCTCCTAAGCCTCTGCCTCACTCTCCTAAGCCTCTCCATCACTCTCTTGAGCCTCTGTATCCCTCTCTTGAGCCTCTGCATCACTCTCTTCAGTCTCTTCATCCCTCTCTTGAGCCTCTTCAACACTCTCTTCAGCCTCTTCTTCCCTCTCTTGAGCCTCTTCAACACTCACTTCAGCCTCTGCATCACTCTAATAAGCCTCTGCATCCCTCTCTTGAGCCTCTGCAACACTCTCTTCAGCCTCGGCATCACTCTCTTGAGCCTCAGCATCACTATCTTGAGCCTTTGCATCACTCTCTTGAGCCTCTGCATCCCTCTCTTAAGCCTCTGCAACACTCTCTTCAGCCTCTGCATCACTCTCTTAAGCCTCTGCATCCCTCTCTTGAGCCTCTGCATCCCTCTCTTAAGCCTCTGCATCACTCTCTTCAGCCTTTGCATCACTCTCTTGAGCCTCTGCATCCCTCTCTTAAGCCTCTGCAACACTCTCTTCAGCCTCTGCATCGCTCTCTTAAGCCTCTGCATCCCTTTTTTGAGCCTCTGCATCTCTTCCTTAAGCCTCTGCATCCCTTTCTTGAGCCTCTGCATCACTCTCTTGAACTCCTGCATCCCTCTCATGAGCCTCTGCATCCCTCTCTTGAGCCTTTGCATCATTCTCTTAAGCCTCGGCATCCCTCTCTTGAGCCTCTGCGTCACTCTCAAGAGCCTCTGCATCCCTCTCTTGTGCCTCTGCATCTCTCACTTGAGCCTCTGCATCCCTCTCTTGAGCCCTTGCATCCCTCTCATGAGCCTCTGCATCACTCTCTTGAGCCTTTGCATCACTCGCTTAAGCCTCTGCATCCCTCTCTTGAGCCTCTGCATCCATCTCTTGTTCCTCTACATCCCTCTCTTGAGACTCTGTATCCCTCTCTTAAGCCTCTGCATCACTCTCTTAAGCCTCTGCACCACTCTCCTAAGCACCTGAACCACTCTCTTGAGCATTAGCATCACTCTCTTGAGCTCCTGCATCCCTCTCTCAAGCCTCTGCATCACTCTCTTGAGCTCCTTGCATCCTTCTCTCAAGCCTCTGCATAACTCTCCTAAGCCTCGGCCTCACTCTCCTAAACCACTGCATCCCTCTCCTGATACTCTGCATCCCTCTCTTGAGCCTCTGCATCACTCTCTTGAGCCTCTGCATCATTGCCTTGAGCCTCAGCATCCCTCTCTTAAGCCTCTGCATCATTCCCTTGAGCCTCTGCATCCCTCTCCTGAGCCTTTGCATCACTCTCTTAAGCCTTTGCATCACTATCTTGAGCCTCTGCATCCCTCTCATGAGCCTCTGCATCCCTCTCTTAAGCCTCTACATCATTCTCTTGAGCCTCTGCATCCCTCTCCTGAGCCTTTGCATCACTCTCTTGAGCCTTTGCATCACTCTCTTGAGCCTCTGCATCCCTCTCTTGAGCCTCTGCGTCACTCTCAAGAGCCTCTGCTTCCCTCTCTTGTGCCTCTGCATCCCTCACTTGACCCTCTGCATCCCTCTCTTGAGCCCCTGCATCCCTCTCTTGAGCCTCTGCATCCCTCTCTTGAGCCTCTGCATCCCTCTCCTAAGCCTCTACCTCACTCTCCTTAGCCTCTGCATCACTCTCTTGAGCCTCTGCCTCACTCTCCTAAGCCTCTGCATCACTCTCTTGAGCTTCTGCATCCCTCTCTTGAGCCTCTGCAACACTCTCTTCAGCCTCTGCATCATTCTCTTAAGCCTCTGCATCACTCTCTTGAGCCTCTGCATCACTCTCTTAAACCTCTGCATCATTCTCTTGAGGCTCTACATCCTTCTCTTAAGCCTCACTTGAGCCTCAGAGACCCAAATTCTGGCTCTCTGCACATATTCACAGGTTGAAATTACGACATTTTATACCGAAAATATGCCAACTACTGAGAGTGGCGATGGGTCAAATTTTGCCCATACCCCTTCCTTGTAGTTTTCAAAATATCCCAATCATCCCTAATTCGACCATTGAGAATTATTTTGGAGCCAAATTCTGGCTCCAAGTAATTTCATACTGCAAGTATTCGCAGTTTGAAATTACGACTTTTTATACCGAAAACATGACAATTACTGAAAGCGGCGATGGATAAATTTTGCCCAAACCCTCCCTGCAGTTTTCAAAATATCCCAAACATCCCAAATTCGACGCTTGGGCCATATTTTCGAGCCAAATACGGGCTCTCTGCGCTTATTCGCTGTTTGAAATTACGACATTTTATACCGAAAACATGACATTTACTGAAAGCGGCGATGGATCACAATTTGCCCAAACCCTCCCTGCAGTTTTCAAAATATCCCAAACATCCCAAATTCAACGCTTGAGCCATATTTTGGAGCCAAATTCTAGCTCTCTGCACGTATTCGCAGTTTGAAATTACGACTTTTTGTACCGAAAATATGCCAATTACTGAGAGCGACGATGGATCACATTTTGCCCAAACCATCCCTGTAGTTTTCAAAATATCCCAAACATTTCAAATTCGACCCTTAAGAATTTTTTTGGAGCTAAATTCTGGTTCTCTGCACGTATTCGCAGTTTGAAATTACGACTTTTTATCCCAAACATCCCAAATTTGACGTTTGAAAATAAGCCAATTACTGAAACCAGAGATGGGTCACATTTTGCCCAAACACCCCGGCAGTTTGCAAAATATCCCAAACATCCCAAATTCGACCCATGACCTATATTTTGGAGCCAAATTCTGGCTCTCTGCACGTATTCGCTGTTTGAAATTACGACATTTTATAACGAAAATATGACAATTACTTAAAGCGGAAATGGATCACATTTTGCCCAAACCTTCCCTGCAGTTTTCAATATATCCCAAACATCCAAAATTCGACGCTTGAGCCATATTTTGGAGCCAAATTCGGGCTCTGTGCACGTATTAGCAGTTTGAAATTATTTCATTTTCTACCGAAAATATGCCAATTACTGATTGCGACGATAGGTCACATTTTGCCCAAACCCCCCTACAGTTTTCAAAATATCCCAAACATTCCAAATTCGACCCATGAGCTATATTTTGGAGCCAAATTCTGGCTCTCTGCACGTATTCGCAGTTTGAAATTACGACATTTTATACCGAAAATATACTATTTACTGAGTGCGGCGATGGATCACATTTTGCATAAAGTCGTCCCTGCAGTTTTCAAAATGTCCCAAACATCCCAAATTCGACCCTTGAGAATTATTTTGGAGCTAAATTCTGGCTCTCGGAACGTTTTCGCAGTTTTAAATTACGACTTTTTATACCGAAAACATGACAATTACTGAAAGCGGCGATGGATCACATTTTGCCGAAACCCTCTCTGCAGTTTTAAAATTATCCCAAACATCCAAAATTCGACGCTTGAGCCATATTTTGGAGCCAAATTCTGGCTCTCTGCACATATTCGCAGTTTGAAATTACGAATTTATACACCGAAGATATGTCAATTACTGAGAGCGACGATAGGTCACATTTTGCCCCCCTCCCCCTGCAGTTTTCAAAATATCCCAAACATCCTAAATTCAACGCTTGAGCCATATTTTGGAGCCAAATTCTGGCTCTCTGCACGTAGTCGCAGTTTGAAATTACGTCATTTTATACCGAAAATATGCCAATTACTGAGAGCGGGGATGGGTCACATTTTGCCCAAACCCCCCTCCAGTTTTCAAAATATCCGTAACATCCCAAATTCAACCCTTGAGCCAAATTTTGGAGCCAAATTGCGACTCTCTGGACATATTCGTAGTTTGAAATTGCGAATTTTTGTACCGATAATATGTGAATTACTGAGAGTGGCGATAGGTCACATTTTGCCCATACCCCTTCCGTGTAGTTTTCAAAATATCCCAATCATCCCAAATTCGACCATTGAGAATTATTTTGGAGCCAAATTCTGGCTTTCTGCGCTTATTCGCTGTTTGAAATTACGACTTTTTATACCGAAAATATGCCAATTACTGAAAGCTGCGATGGATCACATTTTGCCCAAGCCCTCCCTGCAGTTTTCAAAATATCCCAAACATCCCAAATTCAACGCTTGAGCCATAATTTTGAGCCAAATTCTGGCTCTCTGCACGTATTCACTTTTTGAAATTACGAATTTTTATACCGAAAATATGCCAATTACTGAAAGCTGCGATAGATCACATTTTGCCCAAACCCTCCCTGCAGTTTTCAAAATATCCCAAACATCCCAAATTCAACGCTTGAGCCATAATTTGAAGCTAAATTCTGGCTCTCTGCACGTATTCGAAGTTCGATATTACGACTTTTTATCCCAAACATCCCAAATTTGACGCTTGAAAATAAGCCAATTACTGAAAGCAGCGATGGGTCACATTTTGCCCAAACACCCCGGTAGTTTGCAAAATATCCCAAACATCCCAAATTCGACCCATGAGCTATATTTTGGACCAAAATTCTGGCTCTCTGCACGTATTCGCTGTTTGAAATTACGACATTTTATAACGAAAACATGACAATTACTTAAAGCGGCAATGGATTACATTTTGCCCAAACCCTCCCTGCAGTTTTCAATATATCCCAAACATCCCAAATTCGACGCTTGAACCATATTTTGGAGCAAAATTCGGGCTTTCTGCACGTATTAGCAGTTTGAAATTATTTCATTTTATACCGAAAATATGCCAATTACTGATTGCGACGATGGGTCACATTTTGCCCAAACCCCCCTACAGTTTTCAAAATATCTCAAACATCCCAAATTCGACCCATGACCTATATTTTGGAGCCAAATTCTGGCTCTCTGCAAGTATTCGCAGTTTGAAATTACGAATTTATACACCGAAGATATGTGAATTACTGAGAGCGGCGATAGGTCACATTTTGCCCCCCCCCTGCATTTTTCAAAATGTCCCAAACATCCAAAATTCAACGCTTGAGCCATATTTTGAAGCCAAATTCTGGCTCTCTGCACATATTCGCAGGTTTAAATTACGACATTTTATACCGAAAATATGTCAATTACTGAGAGCAGCGATGGGTCACATTTTGTCCAAACCCCCAGTTTTCAAAATATCCCAAACATCCCAAATTCGACGCTTGAGTCATATTTTGGAGTCAAATTTGGGCTCTCTGCACGTATTCGCAGGTTGAAATTACGTTATTTTATACCGAAAATATGCCAATTACTGAGAGCGGCGATGGATCACATTCTGCCCAAACCCCCCTGCAGTTTTTAAAATATCCCAAACATCCCAAATTGTAACCTTGAGCCAAATTTTTGAGCCAAATTGTGGCTCTCTGCACATGTTCGCAGTTTGAAATTACGACTTTTTATCCCAAACATCCCAAATTTGACGCTTGAAAATATGCCAATTACTGAAAGAAACGATGAGTCACATTTTGCCCTAACCCCCCTGCAGTTTGCAAAATATCCCAAACATGCCAAATTCGACCTTTGAGCCATATTTTGGAGCCAAATTCTGGCTTTCTGCGCTTATTCGCTGTTTGAAATTACGACTTTTTATACCGAAAACATGACAATTACTGAAAGCGGCGATGGATATCATTTTGCCCAAAACCTCCCTGCAGTTTTTAAAATATCCCAAACATCCCAAATTCGACGTTTGAGCCATATTTTCGAGCCAAATTCGGGCTCTCTGCACGTATTCGCTGTTTGAAATTACGACTTTTTATACCGAAAATATGCCAATTACTGAAAGCAGCGATGGATCACATTTTGCCCAAACCCTCCCTGCAGTTTCCAAAATATCCTAAACATCCCAAATTCGACCCTTGAGCCATATTTTGGAGCCAAATTTTGGCTTTCTGCATGTATTCGTTGTTTGAAATTACGAATTTTTATACCGAAAATATGCCAATTACTGAAAGCAGCGATGGATCACATTTTGACGAAACCCTCTCTGCAGTTTTCAAATTATCCCAAATATCCTAAATTCAACGCTTGGGCCATATTTTGGAGCCAAATTCTAGCTCGCTGCACGTATTCGCAATTTGAAATTACGATTTTTATACCGAAAATATGCCAATTACTGAGAGCAGCGATGGATCACATTTTGCCCAAATCATCTCTGTAGATTCCAAAATATCCCAAACATCCCAAACTCGACCCTTGAGAATTATTTTGGAGCTAAATTCTGGCTCTCTGCACGTATTCGCAATTTGAAATTAAGACTTTTTATCCCAAACATCCCAAATTTGACGCTTGAAAATAAGCCAGTTACTGAAAACAGCGATGGGTCACATTTTGCCCAAACCCCCCGGCAGTTTGCAAAATATCCCAAACATCCCAAATTCGACGCTTGAGCCATATTTTGTAGCCAAATTCTGGCTCTCTGCACATATTCGCAGGTTGAAATTACGACATTTTATACCGAAAATATGTTAATTACTGAGAGCAGCGATGGGTCACATTTTGTCTAAACCCCCAGTTTTCAAAATATCCCAAACATCCCAAATTCCACGCTTGAGTCATATTTTGGAGCCAAATTTGGGCTCTCTGCACGTATTCGCAGTTTGAAATTACGACTTTTATACTGAAAATAGGCCAATTACGGAAAGCGGCGATGGATCACATTATTCCCAAACCCTCCCTGCAGTTTTAAAAATATCCCAAACATCCCAAATTCGACCCTTGAGCCATATTTTCTAGCCGAATTCTGGCTTTCTTCACGTTATCGCAGTTTGAAAAACGACTTTTTGTACTGAAAATATGCCAATTACTGAAAGCGACGATAGATCAGATTTTTCCCAAACCCACCATTCAGTTTTCAAAAAACCCAAGCCTCCCAAATTCGACCCTTGAGCCATATTTTGGAGCCAAATTCTGGCTCTCTGCACATATTTGCAGGTTGAAATTACGACATTTTATACCGAAAATATGTCAATTACTGATAGCAGCGATGGGTCACAATTCGCCCAAACCCCCAGTTTTCAAAATATCCCAAACATCCCAAATTCGACGCTTGAGCCATATTTTGGAGCCAAATTTGGGCTCTCTGCACGTATTCGCATTTTGAAATTACGTTATTTTATACAGAAAATATGCCAATTACTGAGAGCGGCGATGGATCACATTCTGCCCAAACCCCCCTGCAGTTTTTAAAATATCCCAAACATCCCAAATTGTAACC
Organism: Procambarus clarkii; assembly: GCF_040958095.1. NCBI lineage: Eukaryota > Metazoa > Arthropoda > Malacostraca > Decapoda > Cambaridae > Procambarus > Procambarus clarkii. The sequence goes on from NC_091216.1 coordinate 1,288,461, forward strand.
TTGAGCCAAATTTTTGAGCCAAATTGTGGCTCTCTGCACATATTCGCAGTTTGAAATTACGACTTTTTATCCCAAACATCCCAAATTTGACGCTTGAAAATATGCCAATTTCTGAAAGAAACGATGAGTCACATTTTGCCCTAACCCCCCTGCAGTTTGCAAAATATCCCAAACATGCCAAATTTGACCTTTGAGCCATATTTTGGAGCCAAATTCTGGCTTTCTGCGCTTATTCGCTGTTTGAAATTACGACTTTTTATACCGAAAACATGACAATTACTGAAAGCGGCGATGGATATCATTTTGCCCAAAACCTCCCTGCAGTTTTTAAAATATCCCAAACATCCCAAATTCGACGTTTGAACCATATTTTCGAGCCAAATTTGGGCTCTCTGCACGTATTCGCTGTTTGAAATTACGACTTTTTATACCGAAAATATGCCAATTACTGAAAGCGGCGATGGATCACAATTTGCCCAAACCCTCCCTGTAGTTTCCAAAATATCCTAAACATCCCAAATTAGACCCTTGAGCCATATTTTGTAGCCAAATTTTGGCTTTCTGCATGTATTCGTTGTTTGAAATTACGACTTTTTATACCGAAAATATGCCAATTACTGAAAGCAGCGATGGATCACATTTTGACGAAACCCTCTCTGCAGTTTTCAAATTATAACAAATATCCTAAATTCAACGCTTGGGCCATATTTTGGAGCCAAATTCTAGCTCGCTGCACGTATTCGCAATTTGAAATTACGATTTTTATACCGAAAATATGCCAATTACTGAGAGCTGCGATGGATCACATTTTGCCCAAATCATCTCTGTAGTTTTTTAAAATATCCCAAACATCCCAAATTCGACCCTTGAGAATTATTTTGGAGGTAAATTCTGGCTCTCTGCACGTATTCGCAGTTTGAAATTAAGACTTTTTATCCCAAACATCCCAAATTTGACGCTTGAAAATAAGCCAATTACTGAAAACAGCGATGGGTCACATTTTGCCCAAACCCCCCGGCAGTTTGCAAAATATCCCAAACATCCCAAATTCGACCCATGAGCTATATTTTTGAGCCAAATTCTGGCTCTCTGCACGAGTTCGCTGTTTGAAATTACGACATTTTATAACGAAAACATGGCAATTACTAAAAGCGGCAATGGATCACGTTTTGCCCAAACCCTCCCTGCAGTTTTCAATATATCCCAAACATCTTAAATTCGACGCTTGAGCCATATTTTGGAGCCAAATTCGGGCTCTCTGCACGTATTAGCAGTTTGAAAATATGACATTTTATACCGAAAACATGCCAATTACTTAGTGCAACGATGGATCACTTTTTGCCCAAGCCATCCCTGCAGTTTTCAAAATATCCCAAACATCCCAAATTCGACCCTTGAGCCATATTTTGGAGCCATATTTTGGCTTTCTGCAGGTATTCGTTGTTTGAAATTACGACTTTTTATACCGAAAATATGCCAATTACTGTAAGCGGCGATGGATCACATTTTGACGAAACCCTCTCTGCAGTTTTCAAATTATCCCAAATATCCCAAATTCGACCCTTGAGCCATATTTTGGAGCCAAATTCTGGCTCTCTGCATATATTCGCAGTTTGAAATTACGAAATTTTATACCGAAAATATGTCAATTACTGAGAGCAGCGATAGGTCACATTTTGCCCCCCCCCCCCCGCAGTTTTCAAAATATGCCAAACATCCCAAATTCGACGCTTGAGCCATATTTTGAAGCCAAATTCTGGCTCTCTGCACGTATTCGCAGTTTGAATTTACGACTTTTGATACCGAAAATAAGCCAATTACTGAGAGCGGCGATGGATCAAATTTTGCCCCAAACCTTCCCTGCTATGTTCAAAATTTCCCAAACATCCTAAATTTGAACCTTGAGAATTATTTTGGTGCTAAATTCTGGCTCTCTGCACGTATTCGCAGTTTGAAATTACGACTTTTTATCCCAAACTTCCCAAATTTGACGCTTGAAAATATGCCAATTACTGAAAGCAGCGATGCGTCACATTTTGCTCAAACCCCCTGGCAATTTGCAAATTGTCCCATACATCCCAAATTCGACCTTTGAGCCATATTTTGGAGCCAAAATCTGGCTTTCTGCGAGTATTCTCAGTTTGAAATTACGACTTTTTATACCGAAAACATGACAATTACTGAAAACGGCGATGGATCACATTTTGCCCAAACCCTCCCTGCAGTTTTCAAAATATCCCAAACATTCCAAATTCGACGCTTGAGCCATATTTTGGAGCCAAATTCGGGCTCTCTGCACGTATTCGCAGGTAAAAATTATTTAATTTTCTACCGAAAATATGCCAATTACTGATTGCGACGATGGGTCACATTTTGCCCAAACTCCCCTGCAGTGTTCAAAATATTCCAAACATCCCAAATTCGACCCATGACCTATATTTTGGAGCCAAATTCTGGCTCTCTGCACGTATTCGCAGTTTGAAATTACGACATTTTATGCCGAAAATATGCCAATTACTGAGTGCAACGATGGATCACATTTTGCATAAAGCCGTCCCTGCAGTTTTCAAAATATCTCAAACATCCCAAATTCGACCCATGAGCCATATTTTGGAGCGAAATTTTGGCTTTTTGCATGTATTTGCAGTTTGAAATTACGACTTTTAATACCGAAAATATGCCAATTACTGAAAGCGGCGATGGATCACATTTTGCCCAAACCCTCCTTGCAGTTTTCAAAATATCCAAAACATTCCAAATTCGACCCTTGAGCCGTATTTTGGAGCCAAATTCTGGCTCTCTGCACGTATTTGCAGTTTGAAATTACGATTTTTTTTACCGAAAATATGCCAACTACTGAGAGCAGCGATGGATCACACTTTACCCAAACCCTCCTTGCAGTTTTCAAAATATCCCAAACATCCCAAATTTGACCCTTGAGAATTATTTGGGGCCAAATTCTGGCTCTCTGCACGTATTCGCAGTTTGAAATTACGACTTTTTATCCCAAACATCCCAAATTTGACGCTTAAAAATAAGCCAATTACTGAAAGAAGCGATGGGTCACATTTTGCCCAATCCCCCCGGCAACTTGCAAAATATCCCAAACATCCCAAATTCGACCCTTGAGCCATATTTTGGAGCCAAATTCTGGCTTTCTGCTCGTATTCGCAGTTTGAAATTATTTCATTTTATACCGAAAATATGCAAATTACTGAGAGCGACAATGGGTCACATTTTGCCCAAACCCTCCTGTAGTTTTCAAAATATCCCAAACATCCCAAATTCGACCCATGATCTATATTTTAAAGCTAAATTTTTGCTCTCTGCACGTATTCGCAGATTGAAATTACGAAATTTTATACCGAAAATATGCCAATTACTGAGTGCGGCGATGGATCACATTTTGCCCAAGCCCTCCCTCCAGTTTTCAAAATATCCCAAACATCCCAAATTCGACCCTTGAGCCATATTTTAGAGCCAAATTTTTGCTTTCTGCATGTGTTCGCAGTTTGAAATCACGACTTTTTATACCGAAAATATGCCAATTACTGAAAGCGGCGATGGATCACATTTTGCCAAAACCCTCTCTGCAGTTTTAAAATTATCCCAAACATCCAAAATTCGACCCTTGAGCCATATTTTAGAGCCAAATTCTGGCTCTCTGCACATATTCGCAGTTTGAAATTACGACATTTTATACCGAAAATTTGTCAATTACTGAGAGAAGCGATAGGTCACATTTTGCCCCCCCCCCTTGCATTTTTCAAAATATCCCAAACATCCCAAATTCGACACTTGAGCCATATTTTGAAGCCAAATTCGGCCTCTCTGCACGTATTCGCAATTTGATATTACGTCTTTTTATACCGAAAATATGCCATTTACTGAGAGCGGCGATGGATCACATTTTGCCCAAACCCTCCCTGCAGTTTTCAAAATATAGCAAACATCCCAAATTCGACGCTTGAGACATATTTTGGAGCCAAATTCTGCCTCTCTGCATGTATTCCCAGTTTGAAATTACGACTTTTATACCGAAAATATGCGAATTATTGAAAGCGGCGATGGATCACATTTTGCCAAAACCCTCCCTGCAGTTTCCAAAATATCCCTAATGATATTGATAAAACGTGAAAAAAATGATTTTTTTTCAGGTTATTCTTGTCGTTTGATATTACGTAAATATATTCATTTTTACCAATATTGCTATACTATTTCATGTAGTATCACGATATGTGATTTTGCTTTCATATCTCAGATTGTTGCATAATATTGCCTTTTAAGCAAGTTTTTTTGCATTTTGTTTCGTACTAAAAATCATCGAATTCATCAATATTTTGACGTTTATCATCCCCCTTTTCCTTTATGTTATATATACAAAATATCATCGAATTAGGCAATATTTTGCTGTTTTTCCACGTTTTTGTGAATTATCAGTTTATTGCTATTAATTCATTAAATATACGATAAAAATGATGCAAACACATAATTGATTAGAAATTAACCTCAAACACTTCATTTTCAATCAACTATTTGGTTCTCGTTAAAATACTGAGTAAGATATTGAAAAGGGGAGAAGTTCTGTTTTTATTGCATATATCGACGTTCCAGCCGGAATTGTGGGAACCAACCTGTGAGATTTATATTTATTTAATTTATATGAATATATATAGAATTTATATTTACATTAATTTATATACTTTGATAGCAATTTGTATAATGATAAGTGGACTGTATTTCTGCAATAATCTCATAATCTCACAAATCGATCCTCTACACATTAGGGGGGTTTATTAAATTAATTTATATATATGCAGCCAATCAAACTACAGTATTAGACTACATACCTTGAAGAGGTTCCTTATCTTATAGTACAGTAGGCCTTAAGTCCACCAGGTATAACCAGGATGTAGACACCACATTTTCCCTCTTTGAGGTAGCTTCCATCACCCTGGTAACTGATGCACAAAGCATACTTCCTCGTCTTGACCTGTTAAAAGGGCGCTAGCTGTAAAGCCAGAATCCTATATATGACAGGTATATCAGAGAAACACTGTACATGGAACAATGAAGACCTGGCTTAATTACCTTTAGTTTGAGGCTGCCACGTGCTCTAACCGTCCCACCCTATATAATGACATTAATGGCCATAAATGAAAGATACATGGGTTTCGGAAGAACACTTAACCTGATTTCTTGACAGCGTGTTAATAATGGTACACCTTTGGTTTCCATAACACTTCGTCCAAGTAAAATTAACAGGAGCCGAATTTGCTCCCGTGAGCCTCTGGTCTAATATCAACAATGGCTGCCCTCCCTCACCCTGACGCCTAGCTTACATTGTCCAGATGTCAATAAGTGATAGAAGGGTCACATTTACTCTACTTTAATACTGATAATTAAGTTAATTTATATGAGATGTTTTTATGATGGTAAAGTCCAAAGACTAATGTATTTAAGAATAATTCCCACCATAATAGGTGGTGATTTATAATAGTATGTGGTGATGATATCCCGTTTTCTATAGACGGTAATTCCACTACAAGTTACGTTTTCTATGGGTTAACTTGTTTATACAACACAGCTATTATCTGTCTGTATATATTATTAAATGGTGTCGGATTTTCCGACAGGATTAGAGCGGTTTTACGTGTACATCTTCCATCGGTAATATAAACGGAAAATCAGGAACATTTTAGTTAATTCTAATGAAAACACATTGATTTTTATCATTTGTATTGGAAACAACATTGTCATATGTCTTTTCTTGTATCTAAATAATACGAAACCTCGCTCTATGATTTGAAGTTAAAATCCTCAAATATGGTAATATAGTGACTTTTTTCACGTTATTCATGTAGTGTGATTTTACGTATATATTTTCGTTTTTACCAATATTTCGATACTACTTCATGTTTTCTCACGATATGTGATTTGGCCTTCAAATCTCAGAATTTTGCAAATTTTGCATTTTTAAGCAAGTTTTCTTGCATTTTGTTTTGTTAGTACAAAACAAAACAAAATCATCGAATTTAGCAATATTTTGACCTTTATGTGATATAAACAAAATATCATCGAATTAGGCCGTTTTTCCACGTTTTTGTGAATTTTCAGTTTATTGTTATTAATTCATTATATATATAATAAAAATTATGCCATCACATAATTGATTAGAAATTAACCTCAAACACTTCATTTTCAATCAACTATCTATTTGTTTCTCGTTAAAATACTGAGTAAGATATTGAAAAGAGGAGAAGTTCTGTTTTTATTGCATATATCGACGTTTCAGCCAGATTAGAGCGGTTTACGTGTACATCTTCCATCGGTAATATAAACGGAAAATCAGGAACATTTTAGTTAATTCTAATGAAAACACATTGATTTTTATCATTTGTATTTGAAACAACGTTGTCATATGTCTTTTCTTGGATCTAAATAATACGAAACCTTGCTCTATGATTTGAAGTTAAAATCCTCAAATATGGTAATACAGTGACTTTTTTCACGTTATTCATGTAGTGTGATTTTACGTATATATATTCGTTTTTACCAATATTTCGATACTACTTCATGTTTTCTCACGATATGTGATTTGGCCTTCATATCTCAGAATTTCGCAAATTTTGCATTTTTAATCAAGTTTTCTTGCATTTTGTTTTGTACTAAAAATCATCGAATTTAGCAATATTTTGACCTTTATCATCCCCTTTTCCTTTATGTGATTTCAACAAAATATCATTGAATTAGGCCGTTTTTCCACGTTTTTGTGAATTTTCAGTTTATTGTTATTAATTCATTAAATATACGATAAAAATTATGCAAACTCAGAAAATAATGATCAGTAAATAACCTTAAATACTTCATTTTCAATCATCTATTTGTTTCTCGTTAAAATACTGAGTAAGATACTGAAAAGGGGACAAGTTCTGTTTTTATTGCATATATCGACGTTTCAGCTGGATTAGAACGGTTTTACATGTACATCTTCCATCGGTAATATAAACCGAAAATCAGGAACATTTTAGTTAATTTTAATGAAAACACATTGATTTTTATCATTTGTATTGGAAGCATTATCTTTATACGTCCTTTCTACGGTTTAAAAAATACGAAACGTCGCTCTATGATTCGAAGTTAAAATCCTCAAATTTGGTATAATAATGACTTTTTTCACGTTTTTCATGTAGTTTGATATTACGTAAATATATTCATTTTTACCAATATTTCGATACTATTTCATGTAGTATCACGATATGTGATTTGGCCTTAAAATCTGAGATTTTCGCATAATATTGCACTTTAAGCAAGTTTTTTTGCATTTTGTTTCGTACTAAAAATCATCGAATTCAGCAATATTTTGACGTTTATCATCCCCTTTTCCTTTATGTGATATCAACAAAATATCATCGAATTAGGCAATATTTTGCTGTTTTTCCACGTTTTTTGTGAATTTTCAGTTTATTGCTATTAATTCATTATATATACGATAAAAATGATGCAAACACATAATTGATTAGAAATTAACCTTAAACACTTCATTTTCAATCAAGTATTTGTTTCTCGTTAAAATACTGAGTAAGATATTGGAAAGGGGAGAAGTTCTGTTTTTATTGCATATATCGACGTTTCAGCCGGATAAGAGCGGTTTTACGTGTACATCTTCCATCGGTAACATAAATGGAAAATCAGGAATATTTAGTTAATTCAAATGAAAATACATTGATTTTTAGCATTTGTATTTGAAACAACATTGTCATATGTCTTTTCTTGGGTCTAAATAATACGAAACCTCGCTCTATGATTTGAAGTTAAAATCCTCAAATATGGTAATATAGTGACTATTTTCACGTTATTCATGTTGTGTGATTTTACGTATATATATTCGTTTTTACCAATATTTCGATACTACTTCATATTTTCTTACGATATGTGATTTGGCCTTCAAATCTCAGAAATATTAAATGCAAATATTGCATTTTAAGCAAGTTTTCTTGCATTTTGTTTCGTACTAAAAATCATCGAATTCAGCAATATTTTGGCGTTTATCATCCCCTTTTCCTTTATGTGATATAAACAAAATATCATCGAATTAGGCAATATTTTGCTGTTTTTCCACGTTTTTGTGAATTTTCAGTTTATTGCTATTAATTCATTAAATATACGATAAAAATGATGCAAACACATAATTGATCAGAAAATAACCTTAAATACTTCATTTTCAATCAACTATTTGTTTCTCGTTAAAATACTGAGTAAGATATTTAAAAGGGGAGAAGTTCTGTTTTTATTGCATATATCGACGTTTCAGCCGGATTAAAGCGGTTTTACGTGTACATCTTCCATTGGTAATATAAACCGAAAATCAGGAACATTTTAGTTAATTTGAATGAAAACACATTGATTTTTATCATTTGTATTGGAAGCAACACCTTTGTACGTGTTTTCTAGGGTCTAAAAAATACGAAACGTCGCTCTATGATTCGAAGTTAAAATCCTCAAATTTGGTATAATAATGACTTTTTTCACGTTTTTCATGTAGTTTGATATTACGTAAATATATTCATTTTTACCAATATTTCGATACTATTTCATGTAGTATCACGATATGTGATTTGGCCTTCAAATCTCAGATTTTCGCATAATATTGCATTTTAAGAAAGTTTTCTTGCATTATGTTTCGTACTAAAAATCATCGAATTCAGCAATATTTTGACGTTTATCATCCCCTTTTCCTTTATGTGATATCAACAAAATATCATCGAATTAGGCAATATTTTGCTGTTTTTCCACGTTTTTGCGAATTTTCAGTTTATTGCTATTAATTCATTAAATATACGATAAAAATGATGCAAACACATAATTGATCAGAAATTAACCTTAAACACTTCATTTTCAATCAACTATTTGTTTCTCGTTAAAATACTGAGTAAGATATTGGAAAGGGGAGAAGTTCTGTTTTTATTGCATATATCGACGTTCCAGCCGGATGAGAGCGGTTTTACGTGTACATCTTCCATTGGTAATATAAACCGAAAATCAGGAACATTTTAGTTAATTTTAATGAAAACACATTGATTTTCATCATTTGTATTTGAAACAACATTGTCATATGTCTTTTCTTGGATCTAAATAATACGAAACCTCGCTCTATGATTTGAAGTTAAAATCCTCAAATATGGTAATATAGTGACTTTCTTCACGTTATTCATGTAGTGTGATTTTACGTATATATATTTTCGTTTTTACCAATATTTCGATACTACTTCATGTTTTCTCACGATATGTGATTTGGCCTTCAAATCTCAGAATTTCGCAAATTTAGCATTTTTAAGCAAGTTTTCTTGCATTTTGTTTTGTTAGTACAAAACAAAACAAAATCATCGAATTTAGCAATATTTTGACCTTTATGTGATTTAAACAAAATATCATCGAATTAGGCCGTTTTTCCACGTTTTTGTGAATTTTCAGTTTATTGTTATTAATTCAATGTATATACAATAAAAATTATGCAAACACATAACTGATCAGAAAATAACCTTAAATACTTCAATTTCAATCATCTATTAGTTTCTCGTTAAAATACTGAGTAATATATTGAAAAGGGGAGAAGTTCTGTTTTTATTGCATATATCGACGTTTCAGCCGGATTAGAACGGTTTTACGTGTACATCTTCCATCGGTAATATAAACCGAAAATCAGGAACATTTTAGTTAATTTTAATGAAAACACATTGATTTTTATCATTTGTATTGGAAGCAACACCTTTGTACGTCTTTTCTAGGGTCTAAAAAATACGAAACGTCGCTCTATGATTCGAAGTTAAAATCCTCAAATTTGGTATAATAATGACTTTTTTCACGTTTTTCATGTAGTTTGATATTACGTAAATATATTCATTTTTACCAATATTTCGATACTATTTCATGTAGTATCACGATATGTGATTTGGCCTTAAAATCTCAGATTTTCGCATAATATTGCACTTTAAGCAAGTTTTTTTGCATTTTGTTTCGTACTAAAAATCATCGAATTCAGCAATATTTTGACGTTTATCATCCCCTTTTCCTTTATGTGATATCAACAAAATATCATCGAATTAGGCAATATTTTGCTGTTTTTCCACGTTTTTTGTGAATTTTCAGTTTATTGCTATTAATTCATTATATATACGATAAAAATGATGCAAACACATAATTGATTAGAAATTAACCTTAAACACTTCATTTTCAATCAAGTATTTGTTTCTCGTTAAAATACTGAGTAAGATATTGGAAAGGGGAGAAGTTCTGTTTTTATTGCATATATCGACGTTTCAACCGGATAAGAGCGGTTTTACGTGTACATCTTCCATCGGTAACATAAATGGAAAATCAGGAATATTTAGTTAATTCTAATGAAAATACATTGATTTTTAGCATTTGTATTTGAAACAACATTGTCATATGTCTTTTCTTGGATCTAAATAATACGAAACCTCGCTCTATGATTTGAAGTTAAAATCCTCAAATAGGGTAATATAGTGACTTTTTTCACGTTATTCATGTAGTGTGATTTTACGTATATATATTCGTTTTTACCAATATTTCGATACTACTTCATATTTTCTTACGATATGTGATTTGGCCTTCAAATCTCAGAAATATTAAATGCAAATATTGCATTTTAAGCAAGTTTTCTTGCATTTTGTTTCGTACTAAAAATCATCGAATTCAGCAATATTTTGGCGTTCATCATCCCCTTTTCCTTTATGTGATATAAACAAAATATCATCGAATTAGGCAATATTTATCTGTTTTTCCACGTTTTTGTGAATTTTCAGTTTATTGCTATTAATTCATTAAAAATACGATAAAAATGATGCAAACACATAATTGATCAGCAAATAACCTTAAATACTTCATTTTCAATCAACTATTTGTTTCTCGTTAAAATACTGAGTAAGATATTTAAAAGGGGAGAAGTTCTGTTTTTATTGCATATATCGACGTTTCAGCCGGATTAGAGCGGTTTTACGTGTACATCTTCCATTGGTAATATAAACCGAAAATCAGGAACATTTTAGTTAATTTGAATGAAAACACATTGATTTTTATCATTTGTATTGGAAGCAACACCTTTGTACGTGTTTTCTAGGGTCTAAAAAATACGAAACGTCGCTCTATGATTCGAAGTTAAAATCCTCAAATTTGGTATAATAATGACTTTTTTCACGTTTTTCATGTAGTTTGATATTACGTAAATATATTCATTTTTACCAATATTTCGATACTATTTCATGTAGTATCACGATATGTGATTTGGCCTTCAAATCTCAGATTTTCGCATAATATTGCATTTTAAGCAAGTTTTCTTGCATTATGTTTCGTCCTAAAAATAATCGAATTCAGCAATATTTTGACGTTTATCATCCCCTTTTCCTTTATGTGATATAAACAAAATATCATCGAATTAGGCAATATTTTGCTGTTTTTCCACGTTTTTGCGAATTTTCAGTTTATTGCTATTAATTCATTAAATATACGATAAAAATGATGCAAACACATAATTGATTAGAAATTAACCTTAAACACTTCATTTTCAATCAACTATTTGTTTCTCGTTAAAATACTGAGAAAGATATTGGAAAAGGGAGAAGTTCTGTTTTTATTGCATATATCGACGTTCCAGCCGGATGAGAGCGGTTTTACGTGTACATCTTCCATCAGTAATATAAACGGAAAATCAGGAACATTTTAGTTAATTCTAATGAAAATACATTGATTTTTAGCATTTGTATTTGAAACAACATTGTCATATGTCTTTTCTTGGATCTAAATAATACGAAACCTCGCTCTATGATTTGAAGTTAAAATCCTCAAATATGGTAATATAGTGACTTTTTTCACGTTATTCATGTAGTGTGATTTTACGTATATATATTTTCGTTTTTACCAATATTTCGATACTACTTCATGTTTTCTCACGATATGTGATTTGGCCTTCAAATCTCAGAATTTCGCAAATTTAGCATTTTTAAGCAAGTTTTCTTGCATTTTGTTTTGTTAGTACAAAACAAAACAAAATCATCGAATTTAGCAATATTTTGACCTTTATGTGATTTAAACAAAATATCATCGAATTAGGCCGTTTTTCCACGTTTTTGTGAATTTTCAGTTTATTGTTATTAATTCAATGTATATACAATAAAAATTATGCAAACACATAACTGATCAGAAAATAACCTTAAATACTTCAATTTCAATCATCTATTTGTTTCTCGTTAAAATACTGAGTAATATATTGAAAAGGGGAGAAGTTCTGTTTTTATTGCATATATCGACGTTTCAGCCGGATTAGAACGGTTTTACGTGTACATCTTCCATCGGTAATATAAACCGAAAATCAGGAACATTTTAGTTAATTTTAATGAAAACACATTGATTTTTATCATTTGTATTGGAAGCAACACCTTTGTACGTCTTTTCTAGGGTCTAAAAAATACGAAACGTCGCTCTATGATTCGAAGTTAAAATCCTCAAATTTGGTATAATAATGACTTTTTTCACGTTTTTCATGTAGTTTGATATTACGTAAATATATTCATTTTTACCAATATTTCGATACTATTTCATGTAGTATCACGATATGTGATTTGGCCTTAAAATCTCACATTTTCGCATAATATTGCACTTTAAGCAAGTTTTTTTGCATTTTGTTTCGTACTAAAAATCATCGAATTCAGCAATATTTTGACGTTTATCATCCCCTTTTCCTTTATGTGATATCAACAAAATATCATCGAATTAGGCAATATTTTGCTGTTTTTCCACGTTTTTTGTGAATTTTCAGTTTATTGCTATTAATTCATTATATATACGATAAAAATGATGCAAACACATAATTGATTAGAAATTAACCTTAAACACTTCATTTTCAATCAAGTATTTGTTTCTCGTTAAAATACTGAGTAAGATATTGGAAAGGGGAGAAGTTCTGTTTTTATTGCATATATCGACGTTTCAGCCGGATAAGAGCGGTTTTACGTGTACATCTTCCATCGGTAACATAAATGGAAAATCAGGAATATTTAGTTAATTCTAATGAAAATACATTGATTTTTAGCATTTGTATTTGAAACAACATTGTCATATGTCTTTTCTTGGATCTAAATAATACGAAACCTCGCTCTATGATTTGAAGTTAAAATCCCCAAATATGGAAATATAGTGACTTTTTTCACGTTATTCATTTAGTGTGATTTTACGTATATATATTCGTTTTTACCAATATTTCGATACTACTTCATATTTTCTTACGATATGTGATTTGGCCTTCAAATCTCACAAATATTAAATGCAAATATTGCATTTTAAGCAAGTTTTCTTGCATTTTGTTTCGTACTAAAAATCATCGAATTCAGCAATATTTTGGCGTTCATCATCCCCTTTTCCTTTATGTGATATAAACAAAATATCATCGAATTAGGCAATATTTTGCTGTTTTTCCACGTTTTTGTGAATTTTCAGTTTATTGCTATTAATTCATTAAATATACGATAAAAATGATGCAAACACATAATTGATCAGAAAATAACCTTAAATACTTCATTTTCAATCAACTATTTGTTTCTCGTTAAAATACTGAGTAAGATATTTAAAAGGGGACAAGTTCTGTTTTTATTGCATATATCGACGTTTCAGCCGGATTAGAGCGGTTTTACGTGTACATCTTCCATTGGTAATATAAACCGAAAATCAGGAACATTTTAGTTAATTTGAATGAAAACACATTGATTTTTATCATTTGTATTGGAAGCAACACCTTTGTACGTCTTTTCTAGGGTCTAAAAAATACGAAACGTCGCTCTATGATTCGAAGTTAAAATCCTCAAATTTGGTATAATAATGACTTTTTTCACGTTTTTCATGTAGTTTGATATTACGTAAATATATTCATTTTTACCAATATTTCGATACTATTTCATGTAGTATCACGATATGTGATTTGGCCTTCAAATCTCAGATTTTCGCACAATATTGCATTTTAAGCAAGTTTTCTTGCATTATGTTTCGTACTAAAAATCATCGAATTCAGCAATATTTTAACGTTTATCATCCCCTTTTCCTTTATGTGATATCAACAAAATATCATCGAATTAGGCAATATTTTGCTGTTTTTCCAGGTTTTTGCGAATTTTCAGTTTATTGCTATTAATTCATTAAATATACGATAAAAATGATGCAAGCACATAATTGATCAGAAATTAACCTTAAACACTTCATTTTCAATCAACTATTTGTTTCTCGTTAAAATACTGAGTAAGATATTGGAAAGGGGAGAAGTTCTGTTTTTATTGCATATATCGACGTTCCAGCCGGATGAGAGCGGTTTTACGTGTACATCTTCCATTGGTAATATAAACCGAAAATCAGGAACATTTTAGTTAATTTTAATGAAAACACATTGATTTTTATCATTTGAATTGGAAGCAACATCTTTGGACGTCTTTTCTAGGGTCTAAAAAATACGAAACGTCGCTTTATGATTCGAAGTTAAAATCCTCAAATTTGGTATAATAATGACTTTTTTCACGTTTTTCATGTAGTTTGATATTACGTATATATATTTATTTTTACCAATATTTCGATACTATTTCATGTAGTATCACGATATGTGATTTGGCCTTCAAATCTCAGATTTTCGCATAATATTGCATTTTAAGCAAGTTTTCTTGCATTATGTTTCGTACTAAAAATAATCGAATTCAGCAATATTTTGACGTTTATCATCCCCTTTTCCTTTATGTGATATAAACAAAATATCATCGAATTAGGCAATATTTTGCTGTTTTTCCACGTTTTTGCGAATTTTCAGTTTATTGCTATTAATTCATTAAATATACGATAAAAATGATGCAAACACATAATTGATTAGAAATTAACCTTAAACACTTCATTTTCAATCAACTATTTGTTTCTCGTTAAAATACTGAGAAAGATATTGGAAAGGGGAGAAGTTCTGTTTTTATTGCATATATCGACGTTCCAGCCGGATGAGAGCGGTTTTACGTGTACATCTTCCATCAGTAATATAAACGGAAAATCAGGAACATTTTAGTTAATTCTAATGAAAATACATTGATTTTTAGCATTTGTATTTGAAACAACATTGTCATATGTCTTTTCTTGGATCTAAATAATACGAAACCTCGCTCTATGATTTGAAGTTAAAATCCTCAAATATGGTAATATATTGACTTTTTTCACGTTATTCATGTAGTGTGATTTTACGTATATATATTTTCGTTTTTACCAATATTTCGATACTACTTCATGTTTTCTCACGATATGTGATTTGGCCTTCAAATCTCAGAATTTCGCAAATTTAGCATTTTTAAGCAAGTTTTCTTGCATTTTGTTTTGTTAGTACAAAACAAAACAAAATCATCGAATTTAGCAATATTTTGACCTTTATGTGATTTAAACAAAATATCATCGAATTAGGCTGTTTTTCCACGTTTTTGTGAATTTTCAGTTTATTGTTATTAATTCAATGTATATACAATAAAAATTATGCAAACACATAACTGATCAGAAAATAACCTTAAATACTTCAATTTCAATCATCTATTTGTTTCTCGTTAAAATACTGAGTAATATATTGAAAAGGGGAGAAGTTCTGTTTTTATTGCATATATCGACGTTTCAGCCGGATTAGAACGGTTTTACGTGTACATCTTCCATCGGTAATATAAACCGAAAATCAGGAACATTTTAGTTAATTTTAATGAAAACACATTGATTTTTATCATTTGTATTGGAAGCAACACCTTTGTACGTCTTTTCTAGGGTCTAAAAAATACGAAACGTCGCTCTATGATTCGAAGTTAAAATCCTCAAATTTGGTATAATAATGACTTTTTTCACGTTTTTCATGTAGTTTTATATTACGTAAATATATTCATTTTTACCAATATTTCGATACTATTTCATGTAGTATCACGATATGTGATTTGGCCTTAAAATCTCAGATTTTCGCATAATATTGCACTTTAAGCAAGTTTTTTTGCATTTTGTTTCGTACTAAAAATCATCGAATTCAGCAATATTTTGACGTTTATCATCCCCTTTTCCTTTATGTGATATCAACAAAATATCATCGAATTAGGCAATATTTTGCTGTTTTTCCACGTTTTTTGTGAATTTTCAGTTTATTGCTATTAATTCATTATATATACGATAAAAATGATGCAAACACATAATTGATTAGAAATTAACCTTAAACACTTCATTTTCAATCAAGTATTTGTTTCTCGTTAAAATACTGAGTAAGATATTGGAAAGGGGAGAAGTTCTGTTTTTATTGCATATATCGACGTTTCAGCCGGATAAGAGCGGTTTTACGTGTACATCTTCCATCGGTAACATAAATGGAAAATCAGGAATATTTAGTTAATTCTAATGAAAATACATTGATTTTTAGCATTTGTATTTGAAACAACATTGTCATATGTCTTTTCTTGGATCTAAATAATACGAAACCTCGCTCTATGATTTGAAGTTAAAATCCTCAAATAGGGTAATATAGTGACTTTTTTCATGTTATTCATGTAGTGTGATTTTACGTATATATATTCGTTTTTACCAATATTTCGATACTACTTCATATTTTCTTACGATATGTGATTTGGCCTTCAAATCTCAGAAATATTAAATGCAAATATTGCATTTTAAGCAAGTTTTCTTGCATTTTGTTTCGTACTAAAAATCATCGAATTCAGCAATATTTTGGCGTTCATCATCCCCTTTTCCTTTATGTGATATAAACAAAATATCATCGAATTAGGCAATATTTTGCTGTTTTTCCACGTTTTTGTGAATTTTCAGTTTATTGCTATTATTTCATTAAATATACGATAAAAATGATGCAAACACATAATTGATCAGAAAATAACCTTAAATACTTCATTTTCAATCAACTATTTGTTTCTCGTTAAAATACTGAGTAAGATATTTAAAAGGGAAGAAGTTCTGTTTTTATTGCATATATCGACGTTTCAGCCGGATTAGAGCGGTTTTACGTGTACATCTTCCATTGGTAATATAAACCGAAAATCAGGAACATTTTAGTTAATTTGAATGAAAACACATTGATTTTTATCATTTGTATTGGAAGCAACACCTTTGTACGTCTTTTCTAGGGTCTAAAAAATACGAAACGTCGCTCTATGATTCGAAGTTAAAATCCTCAAATTTGGTATAATAATGACTTTTTTCACGTTTTTCATGTAGTTTGATATTACGTAAATATATTCATTTTTACCAATATTTCGATACTATTTCATGTAGTATCACGATATGTGATTTGGCCTTCAAATCTCAGATTTTCGCATAATATTGCATTTTAAGCAAGTTTTCTTGCATTATGTTTCGTACTAAAAATCATCGAATTCAGCAATATTTTGACGTTTATCATCCCCTTTTCCTTTATGTGATATCAACAAAATATCATCGAATTAGGCAATATTTTGCTGTTTTTCCACGTTTTTGCGAATTTTCAGTTTATTGCTATTAATTCATTAAATATACGATAAAAATGATGCAAACACATAATTGATCAGAAATTAACCTTAAACACTTCATTTTCAATCAACTATTTGTTTCTCGTTAAAATACTGAGTAAGATATTGGAAAGGGGAGAAGTTCTGTTTTTATTGCATATATCGACGTTCCAGCCGGATGAGAGCGGTTTTACGTGTACATCTTCCATTGGTAATATAAACCGAAAATCAGGAACATTTTAGTTAATTTTAATGAAAACACATTGATTTTTATCATTTGAATTGGAAGCAACATCTTTGGACGTCTTTTCTAGGGTCTAAAAAATACGAAACGTCGCTTTATGATTCGAAGTTAAAATCCTCAAATTTGGTATAATAATGACTTTTTTCACGTTTTTCATGTAGTTTGATATTACGTATATATATTTATTTTTACCAATATTTCGATACTATTTCATGTAGTATCACGATATGTGATTTGGCCTTCAAATCTCAGATTTTCGCATAATATTGCATTTTAAGCAAGTTTTCTTGCATTATGTTTCGTACTAAAAATAATCGAATTCAGCAATATTTTGACGTTTATCATCCCCTTTTCCTTTATGTGATATAAACAAAATATCATCGAATTAGGCAATATTTTGCTGTTTTTCCACGTTTTTGCGAATTTTCAGTTTATTGCTATTAATTCATTAAATATACGATAAAAATGATGCAAACACATAATTGATTAGAAATTAACCATAAACACTTCATTTTCAATCAACTATTTGTTTCTCGTTAAAATACTGAGAAAGATATTGGAAAGGGGAGAAGTTCTGTTTTTATTGCATATATCGACGTTCCAGCCGGATGAGAGCGGTTTTACGTGTACATCTTCCATCAGTAATATAAACGGAAAATCAGGAACATTTTAGTTAATTCTAATGAAAATACATTGATTTTTAGCATTTGTATTTGAAACAACATTGTCATATGTCTTTTCTTGGATCTAAATAATACGAAACCTCGCTCTATGATTTGAAGTTAAAATCCTCAAATATGGTAATATATTGACTTTTTTCACGTTATTCATGTAGTGTGATTTTACGTATATATATTTTCGTTTTTACCAATATTTCGATACTACTTCATGTTTTCTCACGATATGTGATTTGGCCTTCAAATCTCAGAATTTCGCAAATTTAGCATTTTTAAGCAAGTTTTCTTGCATTTTGTTTTGTTAGTACAAAACAAAACAAAATCATCGAATTTAGCAATATTTTGACCATTATGTGATTTAAACAAAATATCATCGAATTAGGCTGTTTTTCCACGTTTTTGTGAATTTTCAGTTTATTGTTATTAATTCAATGTATATACAATAAAAATTATGCAAACACATAACTGATCAGAAAATAACCTTAAATACTTCAATTTCAATCATCTATTTGTTTCTCGTTAAAATACTGAGTAATATATTGAAAAGGGGAGAAGTTCTGTTTTTATTGCATATATCGACGTTTCAGCCGGATTAGAACGGTTTTACGTGTACATCTTCCATCGGTAATATAAACCGAAAATCAGGAACATTTTAGTTAATTTTAATGAAAACACATTGATTTTTATCATTTGTATTGGAAGCAACACCTTTGTACGTCTTTTCTAGGGTCTAAAAAATACGAAACGTCGCTCTATGATTCGAAGTTAAAATCCTCAAATTTGGTATAATAATGACTTTTTTCACGTTTTTCATGTAGTTTTATATTACGTAAATATATTCATTTTTACCAATATTTCGATACTATTTCATGTAGTATCACGATATGTGATTTGGCCTTAAAATCTCAGATTTTCGCATAATATTGCACTTTAAGCAAGTTTTTTTGCATTTTGTTTCGTACTAAAAATCATCGAATTCAGCAATATTTTGACGTTTATCATCCCCTTTTCCTTTATGTGATATCAACAAAATATCATCGAATTAGGCAATATTTTGCTGTTTTTCCACGTTTTTTGTGAATTTTCAGTTTATTGCTATTAATTCATTATATATACGATAAAAATGATGCAAACACATAATTGATTAGAAATTAACCTTAAACACTTCATTTTCAATCAAGTATTTGTTTCTCGTTAAAATACTGAGTAAGATATTGGAAAGGGGAGAAGTTCTGTTTTTATTGCATATATCGACGTTTCAGCCGGATAAGAGCGGTTTTACGTGTACATCTTCCATCGGTAACATAAATGGAAAATCAGGAATATTTAGTTAATTCTAATGAAAATACATTGATTTTTAGCATTTGTATTTGAAACAACATTGTCATATGTCTTTTCTTGGATCTAAATAATACGAAACCTCGCTCTATGATTTGAAGTTAAAATCCTCAAATAGGGTAATATAGTGACTTTTTTCACGTTATTCATGTAGTGTGATTTTACGTATATATATTCGTTTTTACCAATATTTCGATACTACTTCATATTTTCTTACGATATGTGATTTGGCCTTCAAATCTCAGAAATATTAAATGCAAATATTGCATTTTAAGCAAGTTTTCTTGCATTTTGTTTCGTACTAAAAATCATCGAATTCAGCAATATTTTGGCGTTCATCATCCCCTTTTCCTTTATGTGATATAAACAAAATATCATCGAATTAGGCAATATTTTGCTGTTTTTCCACGTTTTTGTGAATTTTCAGTTTATTGCTATTATTTCATTAAATATACGATAAAAATGATGCAAACACATAATTGATCAGAAATTAACCTTAAATACTTCATTTTCAATCAACTATTTGTTTCTCGTTAAAATACTGAGTAAGATATTTAAAAGGGAAGAAGTTCTGTTTTTATTGCATATATCGACGTTTCAGCCGGATTAGAGCGGTTTTACGTGTACATCTTCCATTGGTAATATAAACCGAAAATCAGGAACATTTTAGTTAATTTGAATGAAAACACTTTGATTTTTATCATTTGTATTGGAAGCAACACCTTTGTACGTCTTTTCTAGGGTCTAAAAAATACGAAACGTCGCTCTATGATTCGAAGTTAAAATCCTCAAATTTGGTATAATAATGACTTTTTTCACGTTTTTCATGTAGTTTGATATTACGTAAATATATTCATTTTTACCAATATTTCGATACTATTTCATGTAGTATCACGATATGTGATTTGGCCTTCAAATCTCAGATTTTCGCATAATATTGCATTTTAAGCAAGTTTTCTTGCATTATGTTTCGTACTAAAAATCATCGAATTCAGCAATATTTTGACGTTTATCATCCCCTTTTCCTTTATGTGATATCAACAAAATATCATCGAATTAGGCAATATTTTGCTGTTTTTCCACGTTTTTGCGAATTTTCAGTTTATTGCTATTAATTCATTAAATATACGATAAAAATGATGCAAACACATAATTGATCAGAAATTAACCTTAAACACTTCATTTTCAATCAACTATTTGTTTCTCGTTAAAATACTGAGTAAGATATTGGAAAGGGGAGAAGTTCTGTTTTTATTGCATATATCGACGTTCCAGCCGGATGAGAGCGGTTTTACGTGTACATCTTCCTTTGGTAATATAAACCGAAAATCAGGAACATTTTAGTTAATTTTAATGAAAACACATTGATTTTTATCATTTGTATTGGAAGCAACATCTGTGGACGTCTTTTCTAGGGTCTAAAAAATACGAAACGTCGCTTTATGATTCGAAGTTAAAATCCTCAAATTTGGTATAATAATGACTTTTTTCACGTTTTTCATGTAGTTTGATATTACGTATATATATTTATTTTTACCAATATTTCGATACTATTTCATGTAGTATCACGATATGTGATTTGGCCTTCAAATCTCAGATTTTCGCCTAATATTGCATTTTAAGCAAGTTTTCTTGCATTATGTTTCGTACTAAAAATCATCGAATTCAGCAATATTTTGACGTTTATCATCCCCTTTTCCTTTATGTGATATAAACAAAATATCATCGAATTAGGCAATATTTTGCTGTTTTTCCACGTTTTTGCGTATTTTCAGTTTATTGCTATTAATTCATTAAATATACGATAAAAATGATGCAAACACATAATTGATTAGAAATTAACCTTAAACACTTCATTTTCAATCAACTATTTGTTTCTCGTTAAAATACTGAGTAAGATATTGGAAAGGGGAGAAGTTCTGTTTTTATTGCATATATCGACGTTCCAGCCGGATGAGAGCGGTTTTACGTATACATCTTCCATCAGTAATATAAACGGAAAATCAGGAACATTTTAGTTAATTCTAATGAAAATACATTGATTTTTAGCATTTGTATTTGAAACAACATTGTCATATGTCTTTTCTTGGATCTAAATAATACGAAACCTCGCTCTATGATTTGAAGTTAAAATCCTCAAATATGGTAATATAGTGACTTTTTTCACGTTATTCATGTAGTGTGATTTTACTTATATATATTTTCGTTTTTACCAATATTTCGATACTACTTCATGTTTTCTCACGATATGTGATTTGGCCTTCAAATCTCAGAATTTCGCAAATTTAGCATTTTTAAGCAAGTTTTCTTGCATTTTGTTTTGTTAGTACAAACAAAACAAAATCATCGAATTTAGCAATATTTTGACCTTTATGTGATTTAAACAAAATATCATCGAATTAGGCCGTTTTTCCACGTTTTTGTGAATTTTCAGTTTATTGTTATTAATTCAATGTATATACAATAAAAATTATGCAAACACATAACTGATCAGAAAATAACCTTAAATACTTCAATTTCAATCATCTATTTGTTTCTCGTTAAAATACTGAGTAATATATTGAAAAGGGGAGAAGTTCTGTTTTTATTGCATATATCGACGTTTCAGCCGGATTAGAACGGTTTTACGTGTACATCTTCCATCGGTAATATAAACCGAAAATCAGGAACATTTTAGTTAATTTTAATGAAAACACATTGATTTTTATCATTTGTATTGGAAGCAACACCTTTGTACGTCTTTTCTAGGGTCTAAAAAATACGAAACGTCGCTCTATGATTCGAAGTTAAAATCCTCAAATTTGGTATAATAATGACTTTTTTCACGTTTTTCATGTAGTTTGATATTACGTAAATATATTCATTTTTACCAATATTTCGATACTATTTCATGTAGTATCACGATATGTGATTTGGCCTTAAAATCTCACATTTTCGCATAATATTGCACTTTAAGCAAGTTTTTTTGCATTTTGTTTCGTACTAAAAATCATCGAATTCAGCAATATTTTGACGTTTATCATCCCCTTTGCCTTTATGTGATATCAACAAAATATCATCGAATTAGGCAATATTTTGCTGTTTTTCCACGTTTTTTGTGAATTTTCAGTTTATTGCTATTAATTCATTATATATACGATAAAAATGATGCAAACACATAATTGATTAGAAATTAACCTTAAACACTTCATTTTCAATCAAGTATTTGTTTCTCGTTAAAATACTGAGTAAGATATTGGAAAGGGGAGAAGTTCTGTTTTTATTGCATATATCGACGTTTCAGCCGGATAAGAGCGGTTTTACGTGTACATCTTCCATCGGTAACATAAATGGAAAATCAGGAATATTTAGTTAATTCTAATGAAAATACATTGATTTTTAGCATTTGTATTTGAAACAACATTGTCATATGTCTTTTCTTGGATCTAAATAATACGAAACCTCGCTCTATGATTTGAAGTTAAAATCCCCAAATATGGTAATATAGTGACTTTTTTCACGTTATTCATTTAGTGTGATTTTACGTATATATATTCGTTTTTACCAATATTTCGATACTACTTCATATTTTCTTACGATATGTGATTTGGCCTTCAAATCTCACAAATATTAAATGCAAATATTGCATTTTAAGCAAGTTTTCTTGCATTTTGTTTCGTACTAAAAATCATCGAATTCAGCAATATTTTGGCGTTCATCATCCCCTTTTCCTTTATGTGATATAAACAAAATATCATCGAATTAGGCAATATTTTGCTGTTTTTCCACGTTTTTGTGAATTTTCAGTTTATTGCTATTAATTCATTAAATATACGATAAAAATGATGCAAACACATAATTGATCAGAAAATAACCTTAAATACTTCATTTTCAATCAACTATTTGTTTCTCGTTAAAATACTGAGTAAGATATTTAAAAGGGGAGAAGTTCTGTTTTTATTGCATATATCGACGTTTCAGCCGGATTAGAGCGGTTTTACGTGTACATCTTCCATTGGTAATATAAACCGAAAATCAGGAACATTTTAGTTAATTTGAATGAAAACACATTGATTTTTATCATTTGTATTGGAAGCAACACCTTTGTACGTCTTTTCTAGGGTCTAAAAAATACGAAACGTCGCTCTATGATTCGAAGTTAAAATCCTCAAATTTGGTATAATAATGACTTTTTTCACGTTTTTCATGTAGTTTGATATTACGTAAATATATTCATTTTTACCAATATTTCGATACTATTTCATGTAGTATCACGATATGTGATTTGGCCTTCAAATCTCAGATTTTCGCATAATATTGCATTTTAAGCAAGTTTTCTTGCATTATGTTTCGTACTAAAAATCATCGAATTCAGCAATATTTTGACGTTTATCATCCCCTTTTCCTTTATGTGATATCAACAAAATATCATCGAATTAGGCAATATTTTGCTGTTTTTCCACGTTTTTGCGAATTTTCAGTTTATTGCTATTAATTCATTAAATATACGATAAAAATGATGCAAACACATAATTGATCAGAAATTAACCTTAAACACTTCATTTTCAATCAACTATTTGTTTCTCGTTAAAATACTGAGTAAGATATTGGAAAGGGGAGAAGTTCTGTTTTTATTGCATATATCGACGTTCCAGCCGGATGAGAGCGGTTTTACGTGTACATCTTCCATTGGTAATATAAACCGAAAATCAGGAACATTTTAGTTAATTTTAATGAAAACACATTGATTTTTATCATTTGTATTGGAAGCAACATCTGTGGACGTCTTTTCTAGGGTCTAAAAAATACGAAACGTCGCTTTATGATTCGAAGTTAAAATCCTCAAATTTGGTATAATAATGACTTTTTTCACGTTTTTCATGTAGTTTGATATTACGTATATATATTTATTTTTACCAATATTTCGATACTATTTCATGTAGTATCACGATATGTGATTTGGCCTTCAAATCTCAGATTTTCGCCTAATATTGCATTTTAAGCAAGTTTTCTTGCATTATGTTTCGTACTAAAAATCATCGAATTCAGCAATATTTTGACGTTTATCATCCCCTTTTCCTTTATGTGATATAAACAAAATATCATCGAATTAGGCAATATTTTGCTGTTTTTCCACGTTTTTGCGTATTTTCAGTTTATTGCTATTAATTCATTAAATATACGATAAAAATGATGCAAACACATAATTGATTAGAAATTAACCTTAAACACTTCATTTTCAATCAACTATTTGTTTCTCGTTAAAATACTGAGTAAGATATTGGAAAGGGGAGAAGTTCTGTTTTTATTGCATATATCGACGTTCCAGCCGGATGAGAGCGGTTTTACGTGTACATCTTCCATCAGTAATATAAACGGAAAATCAGGAACATTTTAGTTAATTCTAATGAAAATACATTGATTTTTAGCATTTGTATTTGAAACAACATTGTCATATGTCTTTTCTTGGATCTAAATAATACGAAACCTCGCTCTATGATTTGAAGTTAAAATCCTCAAATATGGTAATATAGTGACTTTTTTCACGTTATTCATGTAGTGTGATTTTACGTATATATATTTTCGTTTTTACCAATATTTCGATACTACTTCATGTTTTCTCACGATATGTGATTTGGCCTTCAAATCTCAGAATTTCGCAAATTTAGCATTTTTAAGCAAGTTTTCTTACATTTTGTTTTGTTAGTACAAACAAAACAAAATCATCGAATTTAGCAATATTTTGACCTTTATGTGATTTAAACAAAATATCATCGAATTAGGCCGTTTTTCCACGTTTTTGTGAATTTTCAGTTTATTGTTATTAATTCAATGTATATACAATAAAAATTATGCAAACACATAACTGATCAGAAAATAACCTTAAATACTTCAATTTCAATCATCTATTTGTTTCTCGTTAAAATACTGAGTAATATATTGAAAAGGGGAGAAGTTCTGTTTTTATTGCATATATCGACGTTTCAGCCGGATTAGAACGGTTTTACGTGTACATCTTCCATCGGTAATATAAACCGAAAATCAGGAACATTTTAGTTAATTTTAATGAAAACACATTGATTTTTATCATTTGTATTGGAAGCAACACCTTTGTACGTCTTTTCTAGGGTCAAAAAAATACGAAACGTCGCTCTATGATTCGAAGTTAAAATCCTCAAATTTGGTATAATAATGACTTTTTTCACGTTTTTCATGTAGTTTGATATTACGTAAATATATTCATTTTTACCAATATTTCGATACTATTTCATGTAGTATCACGATATGTGATTTGTCCTTAAAATCTCACATTTTCGCATAATATTGCACTTTAAGCAAGTTTTTTTGCATTTTGTTTCGTACTAAAAATCATCGAATTCAGCAATATTTTGACGTTTATCATCCCCTTTTCCTTTATGTGATATCAACAAAATATCATCGAATTAGGCAATATTTTGCTGTTTTTCCACGTTTTTTGTGAATTTTCAGTTTATTGCTATTAATTCATTATATATACGATAAAAATGATGCAAACACATAATTGATTAGAAATTAACCTTAAACACTTCATTTTCAATCAAGTATTTGTTTCTCGTTAAAATACTGAGTAAGATATTGGAAAGGGGAGAAGTTCTGTTTTTATTGCATATATCGACGTTTCAGCCGGATAAGAGCGGTTTGACGTGTACATCTTCCATCGGTAACATAAATGGAAAATCAGGAATATTTAGTTAATTCTAATGAAAATACATTGATTTTTAGCATTTGTATTTGAAACAACATTGTCATATGTCTTTTCTTGGATCTAAATAATACGAAACCTCGCTCTATGATTTGAAGTTAAAATCCCCAAATATGGTAATATAGTGACTTTTTTCACGTTATTCATTTAGTGTGATTTTACGTATATATATTCGTTTTTACCAATATTTCGATACTACTTCATATTTTCTTACGATATGTGATTTGGCCTTCAAATCTCACAAATATTAAATGCAAATATTGCATTTTAAGCAAGTTTTCTTGCATTTTGTTTCGTACTAAAAATCATCGAATTCAGCAATATTTTGGCGTTCATCATCCCCTTTTCCTTTATGTGATATAAACAAAATATCATCGAATTAGGCAATATTTTGCTGTTTTTCCACGTTTTTGTGAATTTTCAGTTTATTGCTATTAATTCATTAAATATACGATAAAAATGATGCAAACACATAATTGATCAGAAAATAACCTTAAATACTTCATTTTCAATCAACTATTTGTTTCTCGTTAAAATACTGAGTAAGATATTTAAAAGGGGAGAAGTTCTGTTTTTATTGCATATATCGACGTTTCAGCCGGATTAGAGCGGTTTTACGTGTACATCTTCCATTGGTAATATAAACCGAAAATCAGGAACATTTTAGTTAATTTGAATGAAAACACATTGATTTTTATCATTTGTATTGGAAGCAACACCTTTGTACGTCTTTTCTAGGGTCTAAAAAATACGAAACGTCGCTCTATGATTCGAAGTTAAAATCCTCAAATTTGGTATAATAATGACTTTTTTCACGTTTTTCATGTAGTTTGATATTACGTAAATATATTCATTTTTACCAATATTTCGATACTATTTCATGTAGTATCACGATATGTGATTTGGCCTTCAAATCTCAGATTTTCGCATAATATTGCATTTTAAGCAAGTTTTCTTGCATTATGTTTCGTACTAAAAATCATCGAATTCAGCAATATTTTGACGTTTATCATCCCCTTTTCCTTTATGTGATATCAACAAAATATCATCGAATTAGGCAATATTTTGCTGTTTTTCCAGGTTTTTGCGAATTTTCAGTTTATTGCTATTAATTCATTAAATATACGATAAAAATGATGCAAACACATAATTGATCAGAAATTAACCTTAAACACTTCATTTTCAATCAACTATTTGTTTCTCGTTAAAATACTGAGTAAGATATTGGAAAGGGGAGAAGTTCTGTTTTTATTGCATATATCGACGTTCCAGCCGGATGAGAGCGGTTTTACGTGTACATCTTCCATTGGTAATATAAACCGAAAATCAGGAACATTTTAGTTAATTTTAATGAAAACACATTGAATTTTATCATTTGAATTGGAAGCAACATCTTTGGACGTCTTTTCTAGGGTCTAAAAAATACGAAACGTCGCTTTATGATTCGAAGTTAAAATCCTCAAATTTGGTATAATAATGACTTTTTTCACGTTTTTCATGTAGTTTGATATTACGTATATATATTTATTTTTTCCAATATTTCGATACTATTTCATGTAGTATCACGATATGTGATTTGGCCTTCAAATCTCAGATTTTCGCATAATATTGCATTTTAAGCAAGTTTTCTTGCATTATGTTTCGTACTAAAAATAATCGAATTCAGCAATATTTTGACGTTTATCATCCCCTTTTCCGTTATGTGATATAAACAAAATATCATCGAATTAGGCAATATTTTGCTGTTTTTCCACGTTTTTGCGAATTTTCAGTTTATTGCTATTAATTCATTAAATATACGATAAAAATGATGCAAACACATAATTGATTAGAAATTAACCTTAAACACTTCATTTTCAATCAACTATTTGTTTCTCGTTAAAATACTGAGAAAGATATTGGAAAGGGGAGAAGTTCTGTTTTTATTGCATATATCGACGTTCCAGCCGGATGAGAGCGGTTTTACGTGTACATCTTCCATCAGTAATATAAACGGAAAATCAGGAACATTTTAGTTAATTCTAATGAAAATACATTGATTTTTAGCATTTGTATTTGAAACAACATTGTCATATGTCTTTTCTTGGATCTAAATAATACGAAACCTCGCTCTATGATTTGAAGTTAAAATCCTCAAATATGGTAATATAGTGACTTTTTTCACGTTATTCATGTAGTGTGATTTTACGTATATATATATTCGTTTTTACCAATATTTCGATACTACTTCATGTTTTCTCACGATATGTGATTTGGCCTTCAAATCTCAGAATTTCGCAAATTTAGCATTTTTAAGCAAGTTTTCTTGCATTTTGTTTTGTTAGTACAAAACAAAACAAAATCATCGAATTTAGCAATATTTTGACCTTTATGTGATTTAAACAAAATATCATCGAATTAGGCCGTTTTTCCACGTTTTTGTGAATTTTCAGTTTATTGTTATTAATTCAATGTATATACAATAAAAATTATGCAAACACATAACTGATCAGAAAATAACCTTAAATACTTCAATTTCAATCATCTATTTGTTTCTCGTTAAAATACTGAGTAATATATTGAAAAGGGGAGAAGTTCTGTTTTTATTGCATATATCGACGTTTCAGCCGGATTAGAACGGTTTTACGTGTACATCTTCCATCGGTAATATAAACCGAAAATCAGGAACATTTTAGTTAATTTTAATGAAAACACATTGATTTTTATCATTTGTATTGGAAGCAACACCTTTGTACGTCTTTTCTAGGGTCTAAAAAATACGAAACGTCGCTCTATGATTCGAAGTTAAAATCCTCAAATTTGGTATAATAATGACTTTTTTCACGTTTTTCATGTAGTTTGATATTACGTAAATATATTCATTTTTACCAATATTTCGATACTATTTCATGTAGTATCACGATATGTGATTTGGCCTTAAAATCTCAGATTTTCGCATAATATTGCACTTTAAGCAAGTTTTTTTGCATTTTGTTTCGTACTAAAAATCATCGAATTCAGCAATATTTTGACGTTTATCATCCCCTTTTCCTTTATGTGATATCAACAAAATATCATCGAATTAGGCAATATTTTGCTGTTTTTCCACGTTGTTTGTGAATTTTCAGTTTATTGCTATTAATTCATTATATATATGATAAAAATGATGCAAACACATAATTGATTAGAAATTAACCTTAAACACTTCATTTTCAATCAAGTATTTGTTTCTCGTTAAAATACTGAGTAAGATATTGGAATGGGGAGAAGTTCTGTTTTTATTGCATATATCGACGTTTCAGCCGGATAAGAGCGGTTTTACGTGTACATCTTCCATCGGTAACATAAATGGAAAATCAGGAATATTTAGTTAATTCTAATGAAAATACATTGATTTTTAGCATTTGTATTTGAAACAACATTGTCATATGTCTTTTCTTGGATCTAAATAATACGAAACCTCGCTCTATGATTTGAAGTTAAAATCCTCAAATATGGTAATATAGTGACTTTTTTCACGTTATTCATGTAGTGTGATTTTACGTATATATATTCGTTTTTACCAATATTTCGATACTACTTCATATTTTCTTACGATATGTGATTTGGCCTTCAAATCTCAGAAATATTAAATGCAAATATTGCATTTTAAGCAAGTTTTCTTGCATTTTGTTTCGTACTAAAAATCATCGAATTCAGCAATATTTTGGCGTTCATCATCCCCTTTTCCTTTATGTGATATAAACAAAATATCATCGAATTAGGCAATATTTTGCTGTTTTTCCTCGTTTTTGTGAATTTTCAGTTTATTGCTATTAATTCATTAAATATACGATAAAAATGATGCAAACACATAATTGATCAGAAAATAACCTTAAATACTTCATTTTCAATCAACTATTTGTTTCTCGTTAAAATACTGAGTAAGATATTTAAAAGGGGAGAAGTTCTGTTTTTATTGCATATATCGACGTTTCAGCCGGATTAGAGCGGTTTTACGTGTACATCTTCCATTGGTAATATAAACCGAAAATCAGGAACATTTTAGTTAATTTGAATGAAAACACATTGATTTTTATCATTTGTATTGGAAGCAACACCTTTGTACGTCTTTTCTAGGGTCTAAAAAATACGAAACGTCGCTCTATGATTCGAAGTTGAAATCCTCAAATTTGGTATAATAATGACTTTTTTCACGTTTTTCATGTAGTTTGATATTACGTAAATATATTCATTTTTACCAATATTTCGATACTATTTCATGTAGTATCACGATATGTGATTTGGCCTTCAAATCTCAGATTTTCGCATAATATTGCACTTTAAGCAAGTTTTTTTGCATTTTGTTTCGTACTAAAAATCATCGAATTCAGCAATATTTTGACGTTTATCATCCCCTTTTCCTTTATGTGATATCAACAAAATATCATCGAATTAGGCAATATTTTGCTGTTTTTCCACGTTGTTTGTGAATTTTCAGTTTATTGCTATTAATTCATTATATATATGATAAAAATGATGCAAACACATAATTGATTAGAAATTAACCTTAAACACTTCATTTTCAATCAAGTATTTGTTTCTCGTTAAAATACTGAGTAAGATATTGGAATGGGGAGAAGTTCTGTTTTTATTGCATATATCGACGTTTCAGCCGGATAAGAGCGGTTTTACGTGTACATCTTCCATCGGTAACATAAATGGAAAATCAGGAATATTTAGTTAATTCTAATGAAAATACATTGATTTTTAGCATTTGTATTTGAAACAACATTGTCATATGTCTTTTCTTGGATCTAAATAATACGAAACCTCGCTCTATGATTTGAAGTTAAAATCCTCAAATATGGTAATATAGTGACTTTTTTCACGTTATTCATGTAGTGTGATTTTACGTATATATATTCGTTTTTACCAATATTTCGATACTACTTCATATTTTCTTACGATATGTGATTTGGCCTTCAAATCTCAGAAATATTAAATGCAAATATTGCATTTTAAGCAAGTTTTCTTGCATTTTGTTTCGTACTAAAAATCATCGAATTCAGCAATATTTTGGCGTTCATCATCCCCTTTTCCTTTATGTGATATAAACAAAATATCATCGAATTAGGCAATATTTTGCTGTTTTTCCTCGTTTTTGTGAATTTTCAGTTTATTGCTATTAATTCATTAAATATACGATAAAAATGATGCAAACACATAATTGATCAGAAAATAACCTTAAATACTTCATTTTCAATCAACTATTTGTTTCTCGTTAAAATACTGAGTAAGATATTTAAAAGGGGAGAAGTTCTGTTTTTATTGCATATATCGACGTTTCAGCCGGATTAGAGCGGTTTTACGTGTACATCTTCCATTGGTAATATAAACCGAAAATCAGGAACATTTTAGTTAATTTGAATGAAAACACATTGATTTTTATCATTTGTATTGGAAGCAACACCTTTGTACGTCTTTTCTAGGGTCTAAAAAATACGAAACGTCGCTCTATGATTCGAAGTTAAAATCCTCAAATTTGGTATAATAATGACTTTTTTCACGTTTTTCATGTAGTTTGATATTACGTAAATATATTCATTTTTACCAATATTTCGATACTATTTCATGTAGTATCACGATATGTGATTTGGCCTTCAAATCTCAGATTTTCGCATAATATTGCATTTTAAGCAAGTTTTCTTGCATTATGTTTCGTACTAAAAATCATCGAATTCAGCAATATTTTGACGTTTATCATCCCCTTTTCCTTTATGTGATATCAACAAAATATCATCGAATTAGGCAATATTTTGCTGTTTTTCCAGGTTTTTGCGAATTTTCAGTTTATTGCTATTAATTCATTAAATATACGATAAAAATGATGCAAACACATAATTGATCAGAAATTAACCTTAAACACTTCATTTTCAATCAACTATTTGTTTCTCGTTAAAATACTGAGTAAGATATTGGAAAGGGGAGAAGTTCTGTTTTTATTGCATATATCGACGTTCCAGCCGGATGAGAGCGGTTTTACGTGTACATCTTCCATTGGTAATATAAACCGAAAATCAGGAACATTTTAGTTAATTTTAATGAAAACACATTGATTTTTATCATTTGAATTGGAAGCAACATCTTTGGACGTCTTTTCTAGGGTCTAAAAAATACGAAACGTCGCTTTATGATTCGAAGTTAAAATCCTCAAATTTGGTATAATAATGACTTTTTTCACGTTTTTCATGTAGTTTGATATTACGTATATATATTTATTTTTACCAATATTTCGATACTATTTCATGTAGTATCACGATATGTGATTTGGCCTTCAAATCTCAGATTTTCGCATAATATTGCATTTTAAGCAAGTTTTCTTGCATTATGTTTCGTACTAAAAATAATCGAATTCAGCAATATTTTGACGTTTATCATCCCCTTTTCCTTTATGTGATATAAACAAAATATCATCGAATTAGGCAATATTTTGCTGTTTTTCCACGTTTTTGCGAATTTTCAGTTTATTGCTATTAATTCATTAAATATACGATAAAAATGATGCAAACACATAATTGATTAGAAATTAACCTTAAACACTTCATTTTCAATCAACTATTTGTTTCTCGTTAAAATACTGAGAAAGATATTGGAAAGGGGAGAAGTTCTGTTTTTATTGCATATATCGACGTTCCAACCGGATGAGAGCGGTTTTACGTGTACATCTTCCATCAGTAATATAAACGGAAAATCAGGAACATTTTAGTTAATTCTAATGAAAATACATTGATTTTTAGCATTTGTATTTGAAACAACATTGTCATATGTCTTTTCTTGGATCTAAATAATACGAAACCTCGCTCTATGATTTGAAGTTAAAATCCTCAAATATGGTAATATAGTGACTTTTTTCACGTTATTCATGTAGTGTGATTTTACGTATATATATTTTCGTTTTTACCAATATTTCGATACTACTTCATGTTTTCTCACGATATGTGATTTGGCCTTCAAATCTCAGAATTTCGCAAATTTAGCATTTTTAAGCAAGTTTTCTTGCATTTTGTTTTGTTAGTACAAAACAAAACAAAATCATCGAATTTAGCAATATTTTGACCTTTATGTGATTTAAACAAAATATCGTCGAATTAGGCCGTTTTTCCACGTTTTTGTGAATTTTCAGTTTATTGTTATTAATTCAATGTATATACAATAAAAATTATGCAAACACATAACTGATCAGAAAATAACCTTAAATACTTCAATTTCAATCATCTATTTGTTTCTCGTTAAAATACTGAGTAATATATTGAAAAGGGGAGAAGTTCTGTTTTTATTGCATATATCGACGTTTCAGCCGGATTAGAACGGTTTTACGTGTACATCTTCCATCGGTAATATAAACCGAAAATCAGGAACATTTTAGTTAATTTTAATGAAAACACATTGATTTTTATCATTTGTATTGGAAGCAACACCTTTGTACGTCTTTTCTAGGGTCTAAAAAATACGAAACGTCGCTCTATGATTCGAAGTTAAAATCCTCAAATTTGGTATAATAATGACTTTTTTCACGTTTTTCATATAGTTTGATATTACGTAAATATATTCATTTTTACCAATATTTCGATACTATTTCATGTAGTATCACGATATGTGATTTGGCCTTAAAATCTGAGATTTTCGCATAATATTGCACTTTAAGCAAGTTTTTTTTGCATTTTGTTTCGTACTAAAAATCATCGAATTCAGCAATATTTTGACGTTTATCATCCCCTTTTCCTTTATGTGATATCAACAAAATATCATCGAATTAGGCAATATTTTGCTGTTTTTCCACGTTTTTTGTGAATTTTCAGTTTATTGCTATTAATTCATTATATATACGATAAAAATGATGCAAACACATAATTGATTAGAAATTAACCTTAAACACTTCATTTTCAATCAAGTATTTGTTTCTCGTTAAAATACTGAGTAAGATATTGGAAAGGGGAGAAGTTCTGTTTTTATTGCATATATCGACGTTTCAGCCGGATAAGAGCGGTTTTACGTGTACATCTTCCATCGGTAACATAAATGGAAAATCAGGAATATTTAGTTAATTCTAATGAAAATACATTGATTTTTAGCATTTGTATTTGAAACAACATTGTCATATGTCTTTTCTTGGATCTAAATAATACGAAACCTCGCTCTATGATTTGAAGTTAAAATCCTCAAATATGGTAATATAGTGACTTTTTTCACGTTATTCATGTAGTGTGATTTTACGTATATATATTCGTTTTTACCAATATTCCGATACTACTTCATATTTTCTTACGATATGTGATTTGGCCTTCAAATCTCAGAAATATTAAATGCAAATATTGCATTTTAAGCAAGTTTTCTTGCATTTTGTTTCGTACTAAAAATCATCGAATTCAGCAATATTTTGGCGTTAATCATCCCCTTTTCCTTTATGTGATATAAACAAAATATCATCGAATTAGGCAATATTTTGCTGTTTTTCCACGTTTTTGTGAATTTTCAGTTTATTGCTATTAATTCATTAAATATACGATAAAAATGATGCAAACACATAATTGATCAGAAAATAACCTTAAATACTTCATTTTCAATCAACTATTTGTTTCTCGTTAAAATACTGAGTAAGATATTTAAAAGGGGAGAAGTTCTGTTTTTATTGCATATATCGACGTTTCAGCCGGATTAGAGCGGTTTTACGTGTACATCTTCCATTTGTAATATAAACCGAAAATCAGGAACATTTTAGTTAATTTGAATGAAAACACATTGATTTTTATCATTTGTATTGGAAGCAACACCTTTGTACGTCTTTTCTAGGGTCTAAAAAATACGAAACGTCGCTCTATGATTCGAAGTTAAAATCCTCAAATTTGGTATAATAATGACTTTTTTCACGTTTTTCATGTAGTTTGATATTACGTAAATATATTCATTTTTACCAATATTTCGATACTATTTCATGTATTATCACGATATGTGATTTGGCCTTCAAATCTCAGATTTTCGCATAATATTGCATTTTAAGCAAGTTTTCTTG
Organism: Procambarus clarkii; assembly: GCF_040958095.1. Lineage (NCBI taxonomy): Eukaryota > Metazoa > Arthropoda > Malacostraca > Decapoda > Cambaridae > Procambarus > Procambarus clarkii. The sequence continues at coordinate 1,324,018 of NC_091216.1, forward strand.
CATTATGTTTCGTACTAAAAATCATCGAATTCAGCAATATTTTGACGTTTATCATCCCCTTTTCCTTTATGGGATATCAACAAAATATCATCGAATTAGGCAATATTTTGCTGTTTTTCCACGTTTTTGCGAATTTTCAGTTTATTGCTATTAATTCATTAAATATACGATAAAAATGATTCAAACACATAATTGATTAGAAATTAACCTTAAACACTTCATTTTCAATCAACTATTTGTTTCTCGTTAAAATACTGAGTAAGATATTGGAAAGGGGAGAAGTTCTGTTTATATTGCATATATCGACGTTCCAGCCGGATGAGAGCGGTTTTACGTGTACATCTTCCATCAGTAATATAAACGGAAAATCAGGAACATTTTAGTTAATTCTAATGAAAATACATTGATTTTTAGCATTTGTATTTGAAACAACATTGTCATATGTCTTTTCTTGGATCTAAATAATACGAAACCTCGCTCTATGATTTGAAGTTAAAATCCTCAAATATGGTAATATAGTGACTTTTTTCACGTTATTCATGTTGTGTGATTTTACGTATATATATTTTCGTTTTTACCAATATTTCGATACTACTTCATGTTTTCTCACGATATGTGATTTGGCCTTCAAATCTCAGAATTTCGCAAATTTTGCATTTTTAAGCAAGTTTTCTTGCATTTTGTTTTGTTAGTACAAAACAAAACAAAATCATCGAATTTAGCAATATTTTGACCTTTATGTGATTTAAACAAAATATCATCGAATTAGGCCGTTTTTCCACGTTTTTGTGAATTTTCAGTTTATTGTTATTAATTCAATGTATATACAATAAAAATTATGCAAACACATAACTGATCAGAAAATAACCTTAAATACTTCAATTTCAATCATCTATTTGTTTCTCGTTAAAATACTGAGTAATATATTGAAAAGGGGAGAAGTTCTGTTTTTATTGCATATATCGACGTTTCAGCCGGATTAGAACGGTTTTACGTGTACATCTTCCATCGGTAATATAAACCGAAAATCAGGAACATTTTAGTTAATTTTAATGAAAACACATTGATTTTTATCATTTGTATTGGAAGCAACACCTTTGTACGTCTTTTCTAGGGTCTAAAAAATACGAAACGTCGCTCTATGATTCGAAGTTAAAATCCTCAAATTTGGTATAATAATGACTTTTTTCACGTTTTTCATGTAGTTTGATATTACGTAAATATATTCATTTTTACCAATATTTCGATACTATTTCATGTAGTATCACGATATGTGATTTGGCCTTAAAATCTCAGATTTTCGCATAATATTGCACTTTAAGCAAGTTTTTTTGCATTTTGTTTCGTACTAAAAATCATCGAATTCAGCAATATTTTGACGTTTATCATCCCCTTTTCCTTTATGTGATATCAACAAAATATCATCGAATTAGGCAATATTTTGCTGTTTTTCCACGTTTTTTGTGAATTTTCAGTTTATTGCTATTAATTCATTATATATATGATAAAAATGATGCAAACACATAATTGATTAGAAATTAACCTTAAACACTTCATTTTCAATCAAGTATTTGTTTCTCGTTAAAATACTGAGTAAGATATTGGAATGGGGAGAAGTTCTGTTTTTATTGCATATATCGACGTTTCAGCCGGATAAGAGCGGTTTTACGTGTACATCTTCCATCGGTAACATAAATGGAAAATCAGGAATATTTAGTTAATTCTAATGAAAATACATTGATTTTTAGCATTTGTATTTGAAACAACATTGTCATATGTCTTTTCTTGGATCTAAATAATACGAAACCTCGCTCTATGATTTGAAGTTAAAATCCTCAAATATGGTAATATAGTGACTTTTTTCACGTTATTCATGTAGTGTGATTTTACGTATATATATTCGTTTTTACCAATATTTCGATACTACTTCATATTTTCTTACGATATGTGATTTGGCCTTCAAATCTCACAAATATTAAATGCAAATATTGCATTTTAAGCAAGTTTTCTTGCATTTTGTTTCGTACTAAAAATCATCGAATTCAGCAATATTTTGGCGTTCATCATCCCCTTTTCCTTTATGTGATATAAACAAAATATCATCGAATTAGGCAATATTTTGCTGTTTTTCCTCGTTTTTGTGAATTTTCAGTTTATTGCTATTAATTCATTAAATATACGATAAAAATGATGCAAACACATAATTGATCAGAAAATAACCTTAAATACTTCATTTTCAATCAACTATTTGTTTCTCGTTAAAATACTGAGTAAGATATTTAAAAGGGGAGAAGTTCTGTTTTTATTGCATATATCGACGTTTCAGCCGGATTAGAGCGGTTTTACGTGTACATCTTCCATTGGTAATATAAACCGAAAATCAGGAACATTTTAGTTAATTTGAATGAAAACACATTGATTTTTATCATTTGTATTGGAAGCAACACCTTTGTACGTCTTTTCTAGGGTCTAAAAAATACGAAACGTCGCTCTATGATTCGAAGTTAAAATCCTCAAATTTGGTATAATAATGACTTTTTTCACGTTTTTCATGTAGTTTGATATTACGTAAATATATTCATTTTTACCAATATTTCGATACTATTTCATGTAGTATCACGATATGTGATTTGGCCTTCAAATCTCAGATTTTCGCATAATATTGCATTTTAAGCAAGTTTTCTTGCATTATGTTTCGTACTAAAAATCATCGAATTCAGCAATATTTTGACGTTTATCATCCCCTTTTCCTTTATGTGATATCAACAAAATATCATCGAATTAGGCAATATTTTGCTGTTTTTCCAGGTTTTTGCGAATTTTCAGTTTATTGCTATTAATTCATTAAATATACGATAAAAATGATGCAAACACATAATTGATCAGAAATTAACCTTAAACACTTCATTTTCAATCAACTATTTGTTTCTCGTTAAAATACTGAGTAAGATATTGGAAAGGGGAGAAGTTCTGTTTTTATTGCATATATCGACGTTCCAGCCGGATGAGAGCGGTTTTACGTGTACATCTTCCATTGGTAATATAAACCGAAAATCAGGAACATTTTAGTTAATTTTAATGAAAACACATTGATTTTTATCATTTGAATTGGAAGCAACATCTTTGGACGTCTTTTCTAGGGTCTAAAAAATACGAAACGTCGCTTTATGATTCGAAGTTAAAATCCTCAAATTTGGTATAATAATGACTTTTTTCACGTTTTTCATGTAGTTTGATATTACGTATATATATTTATTTTTACCAATATTTCGATACTATTTCATGTAGTATCACGATATGTGATTTGGCCTTCAAATCTCAGATTTTCGCATAATATTGCATTTTAAGCAAGTTTTCTTGCATTATGTTTCGTACTAAAAATAATCGAATTCAGCAATATTTTGACGTTTATCATCCCCTTTTCCTTTATGTGATATAAACAAAATATCATCGAATTAGGCAATATTTTGCTGTTTTTCCACGTTTTTGCGAATTTTCAGTTTATTGCTATTAATTCATTAAATATACGATAAAAATGATGCAAACACATAATTGATTAGAAATTAACCTTAAACACTTCATTTTCAATCAACTATTTGTTTCTCGTTAAAATACTGAGAAAGATATTGGAAAGGGGAGAAGTTCTGTTTTTATTGCATATATCGACGTTCCAACCGGATGAGAGCGGTTTTACGTGTACATCTTCCATCAGTAATATAAACGGAAAATCAGGAACATTTTAGTTAATTCTAATGAAAATACATTGATTTTTAGCATTTGTATTTGAAACAACATTGTCATATGTCTTTTCTTGGATCTAAATAATACGAAACCTCGCTCTATGATTTGAAGTTAAAATCCTCAAATATGGTAATATAGTGACTTTTTTCACGTTATTCATGTAGTGTGATTTTACGTATATATATTTTCGTTTTTACCAATATTTCGATACTACTTCATGTTTTCTCACGATATGTGATTTGGCCTTCAAATCTCAGAATTTCGCAAATTTAGCATTTTTAAGCAAGTTTTCTTGCATTTTGTTTTGTTAGTACAAAACAAAACAAAATCATCGAATTTAGCAATATTTTGACCTTTATGTGATTTAAACAAAATATCGTCGAATTAGGCCGTTTTTCCACGTTTTTGTGAATTTTCAGTTTATTGTTATTAATTCAATGTATATACAATAAAAATTATGCAAACACATAACTGATCAGAAAATAACCTTAAATACTTCAATTTCAATCATCTATTTGTTTCTCGTTAAAATACTGAGTAATATATTGAAAAGGGGAGAAGTTCTGTTTTTATTGCATATATCGACGTTTCAGCCGGATTAGAACGGTTTTACGTGTACATCTTCCATCGGTAATATAAACCGAAAATCAGGAACATTTTAGTTAATTTTAATGAAAACACATTGATTTTTATCATTTGTATTGGAAGCAACACCTTTGTACGTCTTTTCTAGGGTCTAAAAAATACGAAACGTCGCTCTATGATTCGAAGTTAAAATCCTCAAATTTGGTATAATAATGACTTTTTTCACGTTTTTCATATAGTTTGATATTACGTAAATATATTCATTTTTACCAATATTTCGATACTATTTCATGTAGTATCACGATATGTGATTTGGCCTTAAAATCTGAGATTTTCGCATAATATTGCACTTTAAGCAAGTTTTTTTTGCATTTTGTTTCGTACTAAAAATCATCGAATTCAGCAATATTTTGACGTTTATCATCCCCTTTTCCTTTATGTGATATCAACAAAATATCATCGAATTAGGCAATATTTTGCTGTTTTTCCACGTTTTTTGTGAATTTTCAGTTTATTGCTATTAATTCATTATATATACGATAAAAATGATGCAAACACATAATTGATTAGAAATTAACCTTAAACACTTCATTTTCAATCAAGTATTTGTTTCTCGTTAAAATACTGAGTAAGATATTGGAAAGGGGAGAAGTTCTGTTTTTATTGCATATATCGACGTTTCAGCCGGATAAGAGCGGTTTTACGTGTACATCTTCCATCGGTAACATAAATGGAAAATCAGGAATATTTAGTTAATTCTAATGAAAATACATTGATTTTTAGCATTTGTATTTGAAACAACATTGTCATATGTCTTTTCTTGGATCTAAATAATACGAAACCTCGCTCTATGATTTGAAGTTAAAATCCTCAAATATGGTAATATAGTGACTTTTTTCACGTTATTCATGTAGTGTGATTTTACGTATATATATTCGTTTTTACCAATATTCCGATACTACTTCATATTTTCTTACGATATGTGATTTGGCCTTCAAATCTCAGAAATATTAAATGCAAATATTGCATTTTAAGCAAGTTTTCTTGCATTTTGTTTCGTACTAAAAATCATCGAATTCAGCAATATTTTGGCGTTAATCATCCCCTTTTCCTTTATGTGATATAAACAAAATATCATCGAATTAGGCAATATTTTGCTGTTTTTCCACGTTTTTGTGAATTTTCAGTTTATTGCTATTAATTCATTAAATATACGATAAAAATGATGCAAACACATAATTGATCAGAAAATAACCTTAAATACTTCATTTTCAATCAACTATTTGTTTCTCGTTAAAATACTGAGTAAGATATTTAAAAGGGGAGAAGTTCTGTTTTTATTGCATATATCGACGTTTCAGCCGGATTAGAGCGGTTTTACGTGTACATCTTCCATTTGTAATATAAACCGAAAATCAGGAACATTTTAGTTAATTTGAATGAAAACACATTGATTTTTATCATTTGTATTGGAAGCAACACCTTTGTACGTCTTTTCTAGGGTCTAAAAAATACGAAACGTCGCTCTATGATTCGAAGTTAAAATCCTCAAATTTGGTATAATAATGACTTTTTTCACGTTTTTCATGTAGTTTGATATTACGTAAATATATTCATTTTTACCAATATTTCGATACTATTTCATGTATTATCACGATATGTGATTTGGCCTTCAAATCTCAGATTTTCGCATAATATTGCATTTTAAGCAAGTTTTCTTGCATTATGTTTCGTACTAAAAATCATCGAATTCAGCAATATTTTGACGTTTATCATCCCCTTTTCCTTTATGGGATATCAACAAAATATCATCGAATTAGGCAATATTTTGCTGTTTTTCCACGTTTTTGCGAATTTTCAGTTTATTGCTATTAATTCATTAAATATACGATAAAAATGATTCAAACACATAATTGATTAGAAATTAACCTTAAACACTTCATTTTCAATCAACTATTTGTTTCTCGTTAAAATACTGAGTAAGATATTGGAAAGGGGAGAAGTTCTGTTTATATTGCATATATCGACGTTCCAGCCGGATGAGAGCGGTTTTACGTGTACATCTTCCATCAGTAATATAAACGGAAAATCAGGAACATTTTAGTTAATTCTAATGAAAATACATTGATTTTTAGCATTTGTATTTGAAACAACATTGTCATATGTCTTTTCTTGGATCTAAATAATACGAAACCTCGCTCTATGATTTGAAGTTAAAATCCTCAAATATGGTAATATAGTGACTTTTTTCACGTTATTCATGTTGTGTGATTTTACGTATATATATTTTCGTTTTTACCAATATTTCGATACTACTTCATGTTTTCTCACGATATGTGATTTGGCCTTCAAATCTCAGAATTTCGCAAATTTTGCATTTTTAAGCAAGTTTTCTTGCATTTTGTTTTGTTAGTACAAAACAAAACAAAATCATCGAATTTAGCAATATTTTGACCTTTATGTGATTTAAACAAAATATCATCGAATTAGGCCGTTTTTCCACGTTTTTGTGAATTTTCAGTTTATTGTTATTAATTCAATGTATATACAATAAAAATTATGCAAACACATAACTGATCAGAAAATAACCTTAAATACTTCAATTTCAATCATCTATTTGTTTCTCGTTAAAATACTGAGTAATATATTGAAAAGGGGAGAAGTTCTGTTTTTATTGCATATATCGACGTTTCAGCCGGATTAGAACGGTTTTACGTGTACATCTTCCATCGGTAATATAAACCGAAAATCAGGAACATTTTAGTTAATTTTAATGAAAACACATTGATTTTTATCATTTGTATTGGAAGCAACACCTTTGTACGTCTTTTCTAGGGTCTAAAAAATACGAAACGTCGCTCTATGATTCGAAGTTAAAATCCTCAAATTTGGTATAATAATGACTTTTTTCACGTTTTTCATGTAGTTTGATATTACGTAAATATATTCATTTTTACCAATATTTCGATACTATTTCATGTAGTATCACGATATGTGATTTGGCCTTAAAATCTCAGATTTTCGCATAATATTGCACTTTAAGCAAGTTTTTTTGCATTTTGTTTCGTACTAAAAATCATCGAATTCAGCAATATTTTGACGTTTATCATCCCCTTTTCCTTTATGTGATATCAACAAAATATCATCGAATTAGGCAATATTTTGCTGTTTTTCCACGTTTTTTGTGAATTTTCAGTTTATTGCTATTAATTCATTATATATATGATAAAAATGATGCAAACACATAATTGATTAGAAATTAACCTTAAACACTTCATTTTCAATCAAGTATTTGTTTCTCGTTAAAATACTGAGTAAGATATTGGAATGGGGAGAAGTTCTGTTTTTATTGCATATATCGACGTTTCAGCCGGATAAGAGCGGTTTTACGTGTACATCTTCCATCGGTAACATAAATGGAAAATCAGGAATATTTAGTTAATTCTAATGAAAATACATTGATTTTTAGCATTTGTATTTGAAACAACATTGTCATATGTCTTTTCTTGGATCTAAATAATACGAAACCTCGCTCTATGATTTGAAGTTAAAATCCTCAAATATGGTAATATAGTGACTTTTTTCACGTTATTCATGTAGTGTGATTTTACGTATATATATTCGTTTTTACCAATATTTCGATACTACTTCATATTTTCTTACGATATGTGATTTGGCCTTCAAATCTCACAAATATTAAATGCAAATATTGCATTTTAAGCAAGTTTTCTTGCATTTTGTTTCGTACTAAAAATCATCGAATTCAGCAATATTTTGGCGTTCATCATCCCCTTTTCCTTTATGTGATATAAACAAAATATCATCGAATTAGGCAATATTTTGCTGTTTTTCCTCGTTTTTGTGAATTTTCAGTTTATTGCTATTAATTCATTAAATATACGATAAAAATGATGCAAACACATAATTGATCAGAAAATAACCTTAAATACTTCATTTTCAATCAACTATTTGTTTCTCGTTAAAATACTGAGTAAGATATTTAAAAGGGGAGAAGTTCTGTTTTTATTGCATATATCGACGTTTCAGCCGGATTAGAGCGGTTTTACGTGTACATCTTCCATTGGTAATATAAACCGAAAATCAGGAACATTTTAGTTAATTTGAATGAAAACACATTGATTTTTATCATTTGTATTGGAAGCAACACCTTTGTACGTCTTTTCTAGGGTCTAAAAAATACGAAACGTCGCTCTATGATTCGAAGTTAAAATCCTCAAATTTGGTATAATAATGACTTTTTTCACGTTTTTCATGTAGTTTGATATTACGTAAATATATTCATTTTTACCAATATTTCGATACTATTTCATGTAGTATCACGATATGTGATTTGGCCTTCAAATCTCAGATTTTCGCATAATATTGCATTTTAAGCAAGTTTTCTTGCATTATGTTTCGTACTAAAAATCATCGAATTCAGCAATATTTTGACGTTTATCATCCCCTTTTCCTTTATGTGATATCAACAAAATATCATCGAATTAGGCAATATTTTGCTGTTTTTCCACGTTTTTGCGAATTTTCAGTTTATTGCTATTAATTCATTAAATATACGATAAAAATGATGCAAACACATAATTGATTAGAAATTAACCTTAAACACTTCATTTTCAATCAACTATTTGTTTCTCGTTAAAATACTGAGAAAGATATTGGAAAGGGGAGAAGTTCTGTTTTTATTGCATACATCGACGTTCCAACCGGATGAGAGCGGTTTTACGTGTACATCTTCCATCAGTAATATAAACGGAAAATCAGGAACATTTTAGTTAATTCTAATGAAAATACATTGATTTTTAGCATTTGTATTTGAAACAACATTGTCATATGTCTTTTCTTGGATCTAAATAATACGAAACCTCGCTCTATGATTTGAAGTTAAAATCCTCAAATATGGTAATATAGTGACTTTTTTCACGTTATTCATGTAGTGTGATTTTACGTATATATATTTTCGTTTTTACCAATATTTCGATACTACTTCATGTTTTCTCACGATATGTGATTTGGCCTTCAAATCTCAGAATTTCGCAAATTTAGCATTTTTAAGCAAGTTTTCTTGCATTTTGTTTTGTTAGTACAAAACAAAACAAAATCATCGAATTTAGCAATATTTTGACCTTTATGTGATTTAAACAAAATATCGTCGAATTAGGCCGTTTTTCCACGTTTTTGTGAATTTTCAGTTTATTGTTATTAATTCAATGTATATACAATAAAAATTATGCAAACACATAACTGATCAGAAAATAACCTTAAATACTTCAATTTCAATCATCTATTTGTTTCTCGTTAAAATACTGAGTAATATATTGAAAAGGGGAGAAGTTCTGTTTTTATTGCATATATCGACGTTTCAGCCGGATTAGAACGGTTTTACGTGTACATCTTCCATCGGTAATATAAACCGAAAATCAGGAACATTTTAGTTAATTTTAATGAAAACACATTGATTTTTATCATTTGTATTGGAAGCAACACCTTTGTACGTCTTTTCTAGGGTCTAAAAAATACGAAACGTCGCTCTATGATTCGAAGTTAAAATCCTCAAATTTGGTATAATAATGACTTTTTTCACGTTTTTCATATAGTTTGATATTACGTAAATATATTCATTTTTACCAATATTTCGATACTATTTCATGTAGTATCACGATATGTGATTTGGCCTTAAAATCTGAGATTTTCGCATAATATTGCACTTTAAGCAAGTTTTTTTTGCATTTTGTTTCGTACTAAAAATCATCGAATTCAGCAATATTTTGACGTTTATCATCCCCTTTTCCTTTATGTGATATCAACAAAATATCATCGAATTAGGCAATATTTTGCTGTTTTTCCACGTTTTTTGTGAATTTTCAGTTTATTGCTATTAATTCATTATATATACGATAAAAATGATGCAAACACATAATTGATTAGAAATTAACCTTAAACACTTCATTTTCAATCAAGTATTTGTTTCTCGTTAAAATACTGAGTAAGATATTGGAAAGGGGAGAAGTTCTGTTTTTATTGCATATATCGACGTTTCAGCCGGATAAGAGCGGTTTTACGTGTACATCTTCCATCGGTAACATAAATGGAAAATCAGGAATATTTAGTTAATTCTAATGAAAATACATTGATTTTTAGCATTTGTATTTGAAACAACATTGTCATATGTCTTTTCTTGGATCTAAATAATACGAAACCTCGCTCTATGATTTGAAGTTAAAATCCTCAAATATGGTAATATAGTGACTTTTTTCACGTTATTCATGTAGTGTGATTTTACGTATATATATTCGTTTTTACCAATATTCCGATACTACTTCATATTTTCTTACGATATGTGATTTGGCCTTCAAATCTCAGAAATATTAAATGCAAATATTGCATTTTAAGCAAGTTTTCTTGCATTTTGTTTCGTACTAAAAATCATCGAATTCAGCAATATTTTGGCGTTAATCATCCCCTTTTCCTTTATGTGATATAAACAAAATATCATCGAATTAGGCAATATTTTGCTGTTTTTCCACGTTTTTGTGAATTTTCAGTTTATTGCTATTAATTCATTAAATATACGATAAAAATGATGCAAACACATAATTGATCAGAAAATAACCTTAAATACTTCATTTTCAATCAACTATTTGTTTCTCGTTAAAATACTGAGTAAGATATTTAAAAGGGGAGAAGTTCTGTTTTTATTGCATATATCGACGTTTCAGCCGGATTAGAGCGGTTTTACGTGTACATCTTCCATTTGTAATATAAACCGAAAATCAGGAACATTTTAGTTAATTTGAATGAAAACACATTGATTTTTATCATTTGTATTGGAAGCAACACCTTTGTACGTCTTTTCTAGGGTCTAAAAAATACGAAACGTCGCTCTATGATTCGAAGTTAAAATCCTCAAATTTGGTATAATAATGACTTTTTTCACGTTTTTCATGTAGTTTGATATTACGTAAATATATTCATTTTTACCAATATTTCGATACTATTTCATGTATTATCACGATATGTGATTTGGCCTTCAAATCTCAGATTTTCGCATAATATTGCATTTTAAGCAAGTTTTCTTGCATTATGTTTCGTACTAAAAATCATCGAATTCAGCAATATTTTGACGTTTATCATCCCCTTTTCCTTTATGGGATATCAACAAAATATCATCGAATTAGGCAATATTTTGCTGTTTTTCCACGTTTTTGCGAATTTTCAGTTTATTGCTATTAATTCATTAAATATACGATAAAAATGATTCAAACACATAATTGATTAGAAATTAACCTTAAACACTTCATTTTCAATCAACTATTTGTTTCTCGTTAAAATACTGAGTAAGATATTGGAAAGGGGAGAAGTTCTGTTTATATTGCATATATCGACGTTCCAGCCGGATGAGAGCGGTTTTACGTGTACATCTTCCATCAGTAATATAAACGGAAAATCAGGAACATTTTAGTTAATTCTAATGAAAATACATTGATTTTTAGCATTTGTATTTGAAACAACATTGTCATATGTCTTTTCTTGGATCTAAATAATACGAAACCTCGCTCTATGATTTGAAGTTAAAATCCTCAAATATGGTAATATAGTGACTTTTTTCACGTTATTCATGTTGTGTGATTTTACGTATATATATTTTCGTTTTTACCAATATTTCGATACTACTTCATGTTTTCTCACGATATGTGATTTGGCCTTCAAATCTCAGAATTTCGCAAATTTTGCATTTTTAAGCAAGTTTTCTTGCATTTTGTTTTGTTAGTACAAAACAAAACAAAATCATCGAATTTAGCAATATTTTGACCTTTATGTGATTTAAACAAAATATCATCGAATTAGGCCGTTTTTCCACGTTTTTGTGAATTTTCAGTTTATTGTTATTAATTCAATGTATATACAATAAAAATTATGCAAACACATAACTGATCAGAAAATAACCTTAAATACTTCAATTTCAATCATCTATTTGTTTCTCGTTAAAATACTGAGTAATATATTGAAAAGGGGAGAAGTTCTGTTTTTATTGCATATATCGACGTTTCAGCCGGATTAGAACGGTTTTACGTGTACATCTTCCATCGGTAATATAAACCGAAAATCAGGAACATTTTAGTTAATTTTAATGAAAACACATTGATTTTTATCATTTGTATTGGAAGCAACACCTTTGTACGTCTTTTCTAGGGTCTAAAAAATACGAAACGTCGCTCTATGATTCGAAGTTAAAATCCTCAAATTTGGTATAATAATGACTTTTTTCACGTTTTTCATGTAGTTTGATATTACGTAAATATATTCATTTTTACCAATATTTCGATACTATTTCATGTAGTATCACGATATGTGATTTGGCCTTAAAATCTCAGATTTTCGCATAATATTGCACTTTAAGCAAGTTTTTTTGCATTTTGTTTCGTACTAAAAATCATCGAATTCAGCAATATTTTGACGTTTATCATCCCCTTTTCCTTTATGTGATATCAACAAAATATCATCGAATTAGGCAATATTTTGCTGTTTTTCCACGTTTTTTGTGAATTTTCAGTTTATTGCTATTAATTCATTATATATATGATAAAAATGATGCAAACACATAATTGATTAGAAATTAACCTTAAACACTTCATTTTCAATCAAGTATTTGTTTCTCGTTAAAATACTGAGTAAGATATTGGAATGGGGAGAAGTTCTGTTTTTATTGCATATATCGACGTTTCAGCCGGATAAGAGCGGTTTTACGTGTACATCTTCCATCGGTAACATAAATGGAAAATCAGGAATATTTAGTTAATTCTAATGAAAATACATTGATTTTTAGCATTTGTATTTGAAACAACATTGTCATATGTCTTTTCTTGGATCTAAATAATACGAAACCTCGCTCTATGATTTGAAGTTAAAATCCTCAAATATGGTAATATAGTGACTTTTTTCACGTTATTCATGTAGTGTGATTTTACGTATATATATTCGTTTTTACCAATATTTCGATACTACTTCATATTTTCTTACGATATGTGATTTGGCCTTCAAATCTCACAAATATTAAATGCAAATATTGCATTTTAAGCAAGTTTTCTTGCATTTTGTTTCGTACTAAAAATCATCGAATTCAGCAATATTTTGGCGTTCATCATCCCCTTTTCCTTTATGTGATATAAACAAAATATCATCGAATTAGGCAATATTTTGCTGTTTTTCCTCGTTTTTGTGAATTTTCAGTTTATTGCTATTAATTCATTAAATATACGATAAAAATGATGCAAACACATAATTGATCAGAAAATAACCTTAAATACTTCATTTTCAATCAACTATTTGTTTCTCGTTAAAATACTGAGTAAGATATTTAAAAGGGGAGAAGTTCTGTTTTTATTGCATATATCGACGTTTCAGCCGGATTAGAGCGGTTTTACGTGTACATCTTCCATTGGTAATATAAACCGAAAATCAGGAACATTTTAGTTAATTTGAATGAAAACACATTGATTTTTATCATTTGTATTGGAAGCAACACCTTTGTACGTCTTTTCTAGGGTCTAAAAAATACGAAACGTCGCTCTATGATTCGAAGTTAAAATCCTCAAATTTGGTATAATAATGACTTTTTTCACGTTTTTCATGTAGTTTGATATTACGTAAATATATTCATTTTTACCAATATTTCGATACTATTTCATGTAGTATCACGATATGTGATTTGGCCTTCAAATCTCAGATTTTCGCATAATATTGCATTTTAAGCAAGTTTTCTTGCATTATGTTTCGTACTAAAAATCATCGAATTCAGCAATATTTTGACGTTTATCATCCCCTTTTCCTTTATGTGATATCAACAAAATATCATCGAATTAGGCAATATTTTGCTGTTTTTCCAGGTTTTTGCGAATTTTCAGTTTATTGCTATTAATTCATTAAATATACGATAAAAATGATGCAAACACATAATTGATCAGAAATTAACCTTAAACACTTCATTTTCAATCAACTATTTGTTTCTCGTTAAAATACTGAGTAAGATATTGGAAAGGGGAGAAGTTCTGTTTTTATTGCATGTATCGACGTTCCAGCCGGATGAGAGCGGTTTTACGTGTACATCTTCCATTGGTAATATAAACCGAAAATCAGGAACATTTTAGTTAATTTTAATGAAAACACATTGATTTTTATCATTTGAATTGGAAGCAACATCTTTGGACGTCTTTTCTAGGTTCTAAAAAATACGAAACGTCGCTTTATGATTCGAAGTTAAAATCCTCAAATTTGGTATAATAATGACTTTTTTCACGTTTTTCATGTAGTTTGATATTACGTATATATATTTATTTTTACCAATATTTCGATACTATTTCATGTAGTATCACGATATGTGATTTGGCCTTCAAATCTCAGATTTTCGCATAATATTGCATTTTAAGCAAGTTTTCTTGCATTATGTTTCGTACTAAAAATAATCGAATTCAGCAATATTTTGACGTTTATCATCCCCTTTTCCTTTATGTGATATAAACAAAATATCATCGAATTAGGCAATATTTTGCTGTTTTTCCACGTTTTTGCGAATTTTCAGTTTATTGCTATTAATTCATTAAATATACGATAAAAATGATGCAAACACATAATTGATTAGAAATTAACCTTAAACACTTCATTTTCAATCAACTATTTGTTTCTCGTTAAAATACTGAGAAAGATATTGGAAAGGGGAGAAGTTCTGTTTTTATTGCATATATCGACGTTCCAACCGGATGAGAGCGGTTTTACGTGTACATCTTCCATCAGTAATATAAACGGAAAATCAGGAACATTTTAGTTAATTCTAATGAAAATACATTGATTTTTAGCATTTGTATTTGAAACAACATTGTCATATGTCTTTTCTTGGATCTAAATAATACGAAACCTCGCTCTATGATTTGAAGTTAAAATCCTCAAATATGGTAATATAGTGACTTTTTTCACGTTATTCATGTAGTGTGATTTTACGTATATATATTTTCGTTTTTACCAATATTTCGATACTACTTCATGTTTTCTCACGATATGTGATTTGGCCTTCAAATCTCAGAATTTCGCAAATTTAGCATTTTTAAGCAAGTTTTCTTGCATTTTGTTTTGTTAGTACAAAACAAAACAAAATCATCGAATTTAGCAATATTTTGACCTTTATGTGATTTAAACAAAATATCGTCGAATTAGGCCGTTTTTCCACGTTTTTGTGAATTTTCAGTTTATTGTTATTAATTCAATGTATATACAATAAAAATTATGCGAACACATAACTGATCAGAAAATAACCTTAAATACTTCAATTTCAATCATCTATTTGTTTCTCGTTAAAATACTGAGTAATATATTGAAAAGGGGAGAAGTTCTGTTTTTATTGCATATATCGACGTTTCAGCCGGATTAGAACGGTTTTACGTGTACATCTTCCATCGGTAATATAAACCGAAAATCAGGAACATTTTAGTTAATTTTAATGAAAACACATTGATTTTTATCATTTGTATTGGAAGCAACACCTTTGTACGTCTTTTCTAGGGTCTAAAAAATACGAAACGTCGCTCTATGATTCGAAGTTAAAATCCTCAAATTTGGTATAATAATGACTTTTTTCACGTTTTTCATATAGTTTGATATTACGTAAATATATTCATTTTTACCAATATTTCGATACTATTTCATGTAGTATCACGATATGTGATTTGGCCTTAAAATCTGAGATTTTCGCATAATATTGCACTTTAAGCAAGTTTTTTTGCATTTTGTTTCGTACTAAAAATCATCGAATTCAGCAATATTTTGACGTTTATCATCCCCTTTTCCTTTATGTGATATCAACAAAATATCATCGAATTAGGCAATATTTTGCTGTTTTTCCACGTTTTTTGTGAATTTTCAGTTTATTGCTATTAATTCATTATATATACGATAAAAATGATGCAAACACATAATTGATTAGAAATTAACCTTAAACACTTCATTTTCAATCAAGTATTTGTTTCTCGTTAAAATACTGAGTAAGATATTGGAAAGGGGAGAAGTTCTGTTTTTATTGCATATATCGACGTTTCAGCCGGATAAGAGCGGTTTTACGTGTACATCTTCCATCGGTAACATAAATGGAAAATCAGGAATATTTAGTTAATTCTAATGAAAATACATTGATTTTTAGCATTTGTATTTGAAACAACATTGTCATATGTCTTTTCTTGGATCTAAATAATACGAAACCTCGCTCTATGATTTGAAGTTAAAATCCTCAAATATGGTAATATAGTGACTTTTTTCACGTTATTCATGTAGTGTGATTTTACGTATATATATTCGTTTTTACCAATATTCCGATACTACTTCATATTTTCTTACGATATGTGATTTGGCCTTCAAATCTCAGAAATATTAAATGCAAATATTGCATTTTAAGCAAATTTTCTTGCATTTTGTTTCGTACTAAAAATCATCGAATTCAGCAATATTTTGGCGTTCATCATCCCCTTTTCCTTTATGTGATATAAACAAAATATCATCGAATTAGGCAATATTTTTCTGTTTTTCCACGTTTTTGTGAATTTTCAGTTTATTGCTATTAATTCATTAAATATACGATAAAAATGATGCAAACACATAATTGATCAGAAAATAACCTTAAATACTTCATTTTCAATCAACTATTTGTTTCTCGTTAAAATACTGAGTAAGATATTTAAAAGGGGAGAAGTTCTGTTTTTATTGCATATATCGACGTTTCAGCCGGATTAGAGCGGTTTTACGTGTACATCTTCCATTGGTAATATAAACCGAAAATCAGGAACATTTTAGTTAATTTGAATGAAAACACATTGATTTTTATCATTTGTATTGGAAGCAACACCTTTGTACGTCTTTTCTAGGGTCTAAAAAATACGAAACGTCGCTCTATGATTCGAAGTTAAAATCCTCAAATTTGGTATAATAATGACTTTTTTCACGTTTTTCATGTAGTTTGATATTACGTAAATATATTCATTTTTACCAATATTTCGATACTATTTCATGTAGTATCACGATATGTGATTTGGCCTTCAAATCTCAGATTTTCGCATAATATTGCATTTTAAGCAAGTTTTCTTGCATTATGTTTCGTACTAAAAATCATCGAATTCAGCAATATTTTGACGTTTATCATCCCCTTTTCCTTTATGGGATATCAACAAAATATCATCGAATTAGGCAATATTTTGCTGTTTTTCCACGTTTTTGCGAATTTTCAGTTTATTGCTATTAATTCATTAAATATACGATAAAAATGATGCAAACACATAATTGATTAGAAATTAACCTTAAACACTTCATTTTCAATCAACTATTTGTTTCTCGTTAAAATACTGAGAAAGATATTGGAAAGGGGAGAAGTTCTGTTTTTATTGCATATATCGACGTTCCAGCCGGATGAGAGCGGTTTTACGTGTACATCTTCCATCAGTAATATAAACGGAAAATCAGGAACATTTTAGTTAATTCTAATGAAAATACATTGATTTTTAGCATTTGTATTTGAAACAACATTGTCATATGTCTTTTCTTGGATCTAAATAATACGAAACCTCGCTCTATGATTTGAAGTTAAAATCCTCAAATATGGTAATATAGTGACTTTTTTCACGTTATTCATGTAGTGTGATTTTACGTATATATATTTTCGTTTTTACCAATATTTCGATACTACTTCATGTTTTCTCACGATATGTGATTTGGCCTTCAAATCTCAGAATTTCGCAAATTTAGCATTTTTAAGCAAGTTTTCTTGCATTTTGTTTTGTTAGTACAAAACAAAACAAAATCATCGAATTTAGCAATATTTTGACCTTTATGTGATTTAAACAAAATATCATCGAATTAGGCCGTTTTTCCACGTTTTTGTGAATTTTCAGTTTATTGTTATTAATTCAATGTATATACAATAAAAATTATGCAAACACATAACTGATCAGAAAATAACCTTAAATACTTCAATTTCAATCATCTATTTGTTTCTCGTTAAAATACTGAGTAATATATTGAAAAGGGGAGAAGTTCTGTTTTTATTGCATATATCGACGTTTCAGCCGGATTACAACGGTTTTACGTGTACATCTTCCATCGGTAATATAAACCGAAAATCAGGAACATTTTAGTTAATTTTAATGAAAACACATTGATTTTTATCATTTGTATTGGAAGCAACACCTTTGTACGTCTTTTCTAGGGTCTAAAAAATACGAAACGTCGCTCTATGATTCGAAGTTAAAATCCTCATATTTGGTATAATAATGACTTTTTTCACGTTTTTCATGTAGTTTGATATTACGTAAATATATCCATTTTTACCAATATTTCGATACTATTTCATATAGTATCACGATATGTGATTTGGCCTTAAAATCTGAGATTTTCGCATAATATTGCACTTTAAGCAAGTTTTTTTGCATTTTGTTTCGTACTAAAAATCATCGAATTCAGCAATATTTTGACGTTTATCATCCCCTTTTCCTTTATGTGATATCAACAAAATATCATCGAATTAGGCAATATTTTGCTGTTTTTCCACGTTTTTTGTGAATTTTCAGTTTATTGCTATTAATTCATTATATATACGATAAAAATGATGCAAACACATAATTGATTAGAAATTAACCTTAAACACTTCATTTTTAATCAAGTATTTGTTTCTCGTTAAAATACTGAGTAAGATATTGGAATGGGGAGAAGTTCTGTTTTTATTGCATATATCGACGTTTCAGCCGGATAAGAGCGGTTTTACGTGTACATCTTCCATCGGTAACATAAATGGAAAATCAGGAATATTTAGTTAATTCTAATGAAAATACATTGATATTTAGCATTTGTATTTGAAACAACATTGTCATATGTCTTTTCTTGGATCTAAATAATACGAAACCTCGCTCTATGATTTGAAGTTAAAATCCTCAAATATGGTAATATAGTGACTTTTTTCACGTTATTCATGTAGTGTGATTTTACGAATATATATTCGTTTTTACCAATATTTCGATACTACTTCATATTTTCTTACGATATGTCATTTGGCCTTCAAATCTCAGAAATATTAAATGCAAATATTGCATTTTAAGCAAGTTTTCTTGCATTTTGTTTCGTACTAAAAATCATCGAATTCAGCAATATTTTGGCGTTCATCATCCCCTTTTCCTTTATGTGATATAAACAAAATATCATCGAATTAGGCAATATTTTGCTGTTTTTCCACGTTTTTGTGAATTTTCAGTTTATTGCTATTAATTCATTAAATATACGATAAAAATGATGCAAACACATAATTGATCAGAAAATAACCTTAAATACTTAATTTTCAATCAACTATTTGTTTCTCGTTAAAATACTGAGTAAGATATTGGAAAGGGGAGAAGTTCTGTTTTTATTGCATATATCGACGTTCCAGCCGGATGAGAGCGGTTTTACGTGTACATCTTCCATTGGTAATATAAACCGAAAATCAGGAACATTTTAGTTAATTTTAATGAAAACACATTGATTTTTATCATTTGTATTGGAAGCAACATCTTTGGACGTCTTTTCTAGGGTCTAAAAAATACGAAACGTCGCTTTATGATTCGAAGTTAAAATCCTCAAATTTGGTATAATAATGACTTTTTTCACGTTTTTCATGTAGTTTGATATTACGTATATATATTTATTTTTACCAATATTTCGATACTATTTCATGTAGTATCACGATATGTGATTTGGCCTTCAAATCTCAGATTTTCGCCTAATATTGCATTTTAAGCAAGTTTTCTTGCATTATGTTTCGTACTAAAAATCATCGAATTCAGCAATATTTTGACGTTTATCATCCCCTTTTCCTTTATGTGATATAAACAAAATATCATCGAATTAGGCAATATTTTGCTGTTTTTCCACGTTTTTGCGAATTTTCAGTTTATTGCTATTAATTCATTAAATATACGATAAAAATGATGCAAACACATAATTGATTAGAAATTAACCTTAAACACTTCATTTTCAATCAACTATTTGTTTCTCGTTAAAATACTGAGTAAGATATTGGAAAGGGGAGAAGTTCTGTTTTTATTGCATATATCGACGTTCCAGCCGGATGAGAGCGGTTTTACGTGTACATCTTCCATCAGTAATGTAAACGGAAAATCAGGAACATTTTAGTTAATTCTAATGAAAATACATTGATTTTTAGCATTTGTATTTGAAACAACATTGTCATATGTCTTTTCTTGGATCTAAATAATACGGAACCTCGCTCTATGATTTGAAGTTAAAATCCTCAAATATGGTAATATGGTGACTTTTTTCACGTTATTCATGTAGTGTGATTTTACGTATATATATTTTCGTTTTTACCAATATTTCGATACTACTTTATGTTTTCTCACGATATGTGATTTGGCCTTCAAATCTCAGAATTTCGCAAATTTAGCATTTTTAAGCAAGTTTTCTTGCATTTTGTTTTGTTAGTACAAAACAAAAAAAAATCATCGAATTTAGCAATATTTTGACCTTTATGTGATTTAAACAAAATATCATCGAATTAGGCCGTTTTTCCACGTTTTTGTGAATTTTCAATTTATTGTTATTAATTCAATGTATATACAATAAAAATTATGCAAACACATAACTGATCAGAAAATAACCTTAAATACTTCAATTTCAATCATCTATTTGTTTCTCGTTAAAATACTGAGTAATATATTGAAAAGGGGAGAAGTTCTGTTTTTATTGCATATATCGACGTTTCAGCCGGATTAGAACGGTTTTACGTGTACATCTTCCATCGGTAATATAAACCGAAAATCAGGAACATTTTAGTTAATTTTAATGAAAACACATTGATTTTTATAATTTGTATTGGAAGCAACACCTTTGTACGTCTTTTCTAGGGTCTAAAAAATACGAAACGTCGCTCTATGATTCGAAGTTAAAATCCTCAAATTTGGTATAATAATGACTTTTTTCACGTTTTTCATGTAGTTTGATATTACGTAAATATATTCATTTTTACCAATATTTCGATACTATTTCATGTAGTATCACGATATGTGATTTGGCCTTAAAATCTCAGATTTTCGCATAATATTGCACTTTAAGCAAGTTTTTTTGCATTTTGTTTCGTACTAAAAATCATCGAATTCAGCAATATTTTGACGTTTATCATCCCCTTTTCCTTTATGTGATATCAACAAAATATCATCGAATTAGGCAATATTTTGCTGTTTTTCCACGTTTTTTGTGAATTTTCAGTTTATTGCTATTAATTCATTATATATACGATAAAAATGATGCAAACACATAATTGATTAGAAATTAACCTTAAACACTTCATTTTCAATCAAGTATTTGTTTCTCGTTAAAATACTGAGTAAGATATTGGAAAGGGGAGAAGTTCTGTTTTTATTGCATATATCGACGTTTCAGCCGGATAAGAGCGGTTTTACGTGTACATCTTCCATCGGTAAAATAAATGGAAAATCAGGAATATTTAGTTAATTCTAATGAAAATACATTGATTTTTAGCATTTGTATTTGAAACAACATTGTCATATGTCTTTTCTTGGATCTAAATAATACGAAACCTCGCTCTATGATTTGAAGTTAAAATCCTCAAATATGGTAATATAGTGACTTTTTTCACGTTATTCATGTAGTGTGATTTTACGTATATATATTCGTTTTTACCAATATTTCGATACTACTTCATATTTTCTTACGATATGTGATTTGGCCTTCAAATCTCAGAAATATTAAATGCAAATATTGCATTTTAAGCAAGTTTTCTTGCATTTTGTTTCGTACTAAAAATCATCGAATTCAGCAAGATTTTGGCGTTTATCATCCCCTTTTCCTTTATGTGATATAAACAAAATATCATCGAATTAGGCAATATTTTGCTGTTTTTCCACGTTTTTGTGAATTTTCAGTTTATTGCTATTAATTCATTAAATATACGATAAAAATGATGCAAACACATAATTGATCAGAAAATAACCTTAAATACTTCATTTTCAATCAACTATTTGTTTCTCGTTAAAATACTGAGTAAGATATTTAAAAGGGGAGAAGTTCTGTTTTTATTGCATATATCGATGTTTCAGCCGGATTAGAGCGGTTTTACGTGTACATCTTCCATTGGTAATATAAACCGAAAATCAGGAACATTTTAGTTAATTTGAATGAAAACACATTGATTTTTATCATTTGTATTGGAAGCAACACCTTTGTACGTGTTTTCTAGGGTCTAAAAAATACGAAACGTCGCTCTATGATTCGAAGTTAAAATCCTCAAATTTGGTATAATAATGACTTTTTTCACGTTTCTCATGTAGTTTGATATTACGTAAATATATTCATTTTTACCAATATTTCCATACTATTTCATGTAGTATCACGATATGTGATTTGGCCTTCAAATCTCAGATTTTCGCATAATATTGCATTTTAAGCAAGTTTTCTTGCATTATGTTTCGTACTAAAAATCATCGAATTCAGCAATATTTTGACGTTTATCATCCCCTTTTCCTTTATGTGATATCAACAAAATATCATCGAATTAGGCAATATTTTGCTGTTTTTCCACGTTTTTGCGAATTTTCAGTTTATTGCTATTAATTCATTAAATATACGATAAAAATGATGCAAACACATAATTGATCAGAAATTAACCTTAAACACTTCATTTTCAATCAACTATTTGTTTCTCGTTAAAATACTGAGTAAGATATTGGAAAGGGGAGAAGTTCTGTTTTTATTGCATATATCGACGTTCCAGCCGGATGAGAGCGGTTTTACGTGTACATCTTCCATTGGTAATATAAACCGAAAATCAGGAACATTTTAGTTAATTTTAATGAAAACACATTGATTTTTATCATTTGTATTGGAAGCAACATCTTTGGACGTCTTTTCTAGGGTCTAAAAAATACGAAACGTCGCTTTATGATTCGAAGTTAAAATCCTCAAATTTGGTATAATAATGACTTTTTTCACGTTTTTCATGTAGTTTGATATTACGTATATATATTTATTTTTACCAATATTTCGATACTATTTCATGTAGTATCACGATATGTGATTTGGCCTTCAAATCTCAGATTTTCGCCTAATATTGCATTTTAAGCAAGTTTTCTTGCATTATGTTTCGTACTAAAAATCATCGAATTCAGCAATATTTTGACGTTTATCATCCCCTTTTCCTTTATGTGATATAAACAAAATATCATCGAATTAGGCAATATTTTGCTGTTTTTCCACGTTTTTGCGAATTTTCAGTTTATTGCTATTAATTCATTAAATATACGATAAAAATGATGCAAACACATAATTGATTAGAAATTAACCTTAAACACTTCATTTTCAATCAACTATTTGTTTCTCGTTAAAATACTGAGTAAGATATTGGAAAGGGGAGAAGTTCTGTTTTTATTGCATATATCGACGTTCCAGCCGGATGAGAGCGGTTTTACGTGTACATCTTCCATCAGTAATGTAAACGGAAAATCAGGAACATTTTAGTTAATTCAAATGAAAATACATTGATTTTTAGCATTTGTATTTGAAACAACATTGTCATATGTCTTTTCTTGGATCTAAATAATACGGAACCTCGCTCTATGATTTGAAGTTAAAATCCTCAAATATGGTAATATGGTGACTTTTTTCACGTTATTCATGTAGTGTGATTTTACGTATATATATTTTCGTTTTTACCAATATTTCGATACTACTTTATGTTTTCTCACGATATGTGATTTGGCCTTCAAATCTCAGAATTTCGCAAATTTAGCATTTTTAAGCAAGTTTTCTTGCATTTTGTTTTGTTAGTACAAAACAAAAAAAAATCATCGAATTTAGCAATATTTTGACCTTTATGTGATTTAAACAAAATATCATCGAATTAGGCCGTTTTTCCACGTTTTTGTGAATTTTCAGTTTATTGTTATTAATTCAATGTATATACAATAAAAATTATGCAAACACATAACTGATCAGAAAATAACCTTAAATACTTCAATTTCAATCATCTATTTGTTTCTCGTTAAAATACTGAGTAATATATTGAAAAGGGGAGAAGTTCTGTTTTTATTGCATATATCGACGTTTCAGCCGGATTAGAACGGTTTTACGTGTACATCTTCCATCGGTAATATAAACCGAAAATCAGGAACATTTTAGTTAATTTTAATGAAAACACATTGATTTTTATCATTTGTATTGGAAGCAACACCTTTGTACGTCTTTTCTAGGGTCTAAAAAATACGAAACGTCGCTCTATGATTCGAAGTTAAAATCCTCAAATTTGGTATAATAATGACTTTTTTCACGTTTTTCATTTAGTTTGATATTACGTAAATATATTCATTTTTACCAATATTTCGATACTATTTCATGTAGTATCACGATATGTGATTTGGCCTTAAAATCTCAGATTTTCGCATAATATTGCACTTTAAGCAAGTTTTTTTGCATTTTGTTTCGTACTAAAAATCATCGAATTCAGCAATATTTTGACGTTTATCATCCCCTTTTCCTTTATGTGATATCAACAAAATATCATCGAATTAGGCAATATTTTGCTGTTTTTCCACGTTTTTTGTGAATTTTCAGTTTATTGCGATTAATTCATTATATATACGATAAAAATGATGCAAACACATAATTGATTAGAAATTAACCTTAAACACTTCATTTTCAATCAAGTATTTGTTTCTCGTTAAAATACTGAGTAAGATATTGGAAAGGGGAGAAGTTCTGTTTTTATTGCATATATCGACGTTTCAGCCGGATAAGAGCGGTTTTACGTGTACATCTTCCATCGGTAACATAAATGGAAAATCAGGAATATTTAGTTAATTCTAATGAAAATACATTGATTTTTAGCATTTGTATTTGAAACAACATTGTCATATGTCTTTTCTTGGATCTAAATAATACGAAACCTCGCTCTATGATTTGAAGTTAAAATCCTCAAATATGGTAATATAGTGACTTTTTTCACGTTATTCATGTAGTGTGATTTTACGTATATATATTCGTTTTTACCAATATTTCGATACTACTTCATATTTTCTTACAATATGTGATTTGGCCTTCAAATCTCAGAAATATTTAATGCAAATATTGCATTTTAAGCAAGTTTTCTTGCATTTTGTTTCGTACTAAAAATCATCGAATTCATCAATATTTTGGCGTTTATCATCCCCTTTTCCTTTATGTGATATAAACAAAATATCATCGAATTAGGCAATATTTTGCTATTTTTCCACGTTTTTGTGAATTTTCAGTTTATTGTTATTAATTCATTAAATATACGATAAAAATGATGCAAACACATAATTGATCAGAAAATAACCTTAAATACTTCATTTTCAATCAACTATTTGTTTCTCGTTAAAATACTGAGTAAGATATTTAAAAGGGGAGAAGTTCTGTTTTTATTGCATATATCGACGTTTCAGCCGGATTAGAGCGGTTTTACGTGTACATCTTCCATTGGTAATATAAACCGAAAAACAGGAACATTTTAGTTAATTTGAATGAAAACACATTGATTTTTATCATTTGTATTGGAAGCAACACCTTTGTACGTCTTTTCTAGGGTCTAAAAAATACGAAACGTCGCTCTATGATTCGAAGTTAAAATCCTCAAATTTGGTATAATAATGACTTTTTTCACGTTTTTCATGTAGTTTGATATTACGTAAATATATTCATTTTTACCAATATTTCGATACTATTTCATGTAGTATCACGATATGTGATTTGGCCTTAAAATCTCAGATTTTCGCATAATATTGCACTTTAAGCAAGTTTTTTTGCATTTTGTTTCGTACTAAAAATCATCGAATTCAGCAATATTTTGACGTTTATCATCCCCTTTTCCTTTATGTGATATCAACAAAATATCATCGAATTAGGCAATATTTTGCTGTTTTTCCACGTTTTTTGTGAATTTTCAGTTTATTGCGATTAATTCATTATATATACGATAAAAATGATGCAAACACATAATTGATCAGAAAATAACCTTAAATACTTCATTTTCAATCAACTATTTGTTTCTCGTTAAAATACTGAGTAAGATATTTAAAGGGGGAGAAGTTCTGTTTTTATTGCATATATCGACGTTTCAGCCGGATTAGAGCGGTTTTACGTGTACATCTTCCATTGGTAATATAAACCGAAAATCAGGAACATTTTAGTTAATTTGAATGAAAACACATTGATTTTTATCATTTGTATTGGAAGCAACACCTTTGTACGTCTTTTCTAGGGTCTAAAAAATACGAAACGTCGCTCTATGATTCGAAGTTAAAATCCTCAAATTTGGTATAATAATGACTTTTTTCACGTTTTTCATGTAGTTTGATATTACGTAAATATATTCATTTTTACCAATATTTCGATACTATTTCATGTAGTATCACGATATGTGATTTGGCCTTCAAATCTCAGATTTTCGCATAATATTGCATTTTAAGCAAGTTTTCTTGCATTATGTTTCGTACTAAAAATCATCGAATTCAGCAATATTTTGACGTTTATCATCCCCTTTTCCTTTATGTGATATCAACAAAATATCATCGAATTAGGCAATATTTTGCTGTTTTTCCAGGTTTTTGCGAATTTTCAGTTTATTGCTATTAATTCATTAAATATACGATAAAAATGATGCAAACACATAATTGATCAGAAATTAACCTTAAACACTTCATTTTCAATCAACTATTTGTTTCTCGTTAAAATACTGAGTAAGATATTGGAAAGGGGAGAAGTTCTGTTTTTATTGCATATATCGACGTTCCAGCCGGATAAGAGCGGTTTTACGTGTACATCTTCCATTGGTAATATAAACCGAAAATCAGGAACATTTTAGTTAATTTTAATGAAAACACATTGATTTTTATCATTTGTATTGGAAGCAACATCTTTGGACGTCTTTTCTAGGGTCTAAAAAATACGAAACGTCGCTTTATGATTCGAAGTCAAAATCCTCAAATTTGGTATAATAATGACTTTTTTCACGTTTTTCATGTAGTTTGATATTACGTATATATATTTATTTTTACCAATATTTCGATACTATTTCATGTAGTATCACGATATGTGATTTGGCCTTCAAATCTCAGATTTTCGCATAATATTGCATTTTAAGCAAGTTTTCTTGCATTATGTTTCGTACTAAAAATAATCGAATTCAGAAATATTTTGACGTTTATCATCCCCTTTTCCTTTAAGTGATATAAACAAAATATCATCGAATTAGGCAATATTATGCTGTTTTTCCACGTTTTTGCGAATTTTCAGTTTATTGCTATTAATTCATTAAATATACGATAAAAATGATGCAAACACATAATTGATTAGAAATTAACCTTAAACACTTCATTTTCAATCAACTATTTGTTTCTCGTTAAAATACTGAGTAAGATATTAGAAAGGGGAGAAGTTCTGTTTTTATTGCATATATCGACGTTCCAGCGGGATGAGAGCGGTTTTACGTGTACATCTTCCATCAGTAATATAAACGGAAAATCAGGAACATTTTAGTTAATTCTAATGAAAATACATTGATTTTTAGCATTTGTATTTGAAACAACATTGTCATATGTCTTTTCTTGGATCTAAATAATACGAAACCTCGCTCTATGATTTGAAGTTAAAATCCTCAAATATGGTAATATAGTGACTTTTTCACGTTATTCATGTAGTGTGATTTTACGTATATATATTTTCGTTTTTACCAATATTTCGATACTACTTCATGTTTTCTCCCGATATGTGATTTGGCCTTCAAATCTCAGAATTTCGCAAATTTAGCATTTTTAAGCAAGTTTTCTTGCATTTTGTTTTGTTAGTACAAAACAAAACAAAATCATCGAATTTAGCAATATTTTGACCTTTATGTGATTTAAACAAAATATCATCGAATTAGGCTGTTTTTCCACGTTTTTGTGAATTTTCAGTTTATTGTTATTAATTCAATGTATATACAATAAAAATTATGCAAACACATAACTGATCAGAAAATAACCTTAAATACTTCAATTTCAATCATCTATTTGTTTCTCGTTAAAATACTGAGTAATATATTGAAAAGGGGAGAAGTTCTGTTTTTATTGCATATATCGACGTTTCAGCCGGATTAGAACGGTTTTACGTGTACATCTTCCATCGGTAATATAAACCGAAAATCAGGAACATTTTAGTTAATTTTAATGAAAACACATTGATTTTTATCATTTGTATTGGAAGCAACACCTTTGTACGTCTTTTCTAGGGTCTAAAAAATACGAAACGTCGCTCTATGATTCGAAGTTAAAATCCTCAAATTTGGTATAATAATGACTTTTTTCACGTTTTTCATGTAGTTTGATATTACGTAAATATATTCATTTTTACCAATATTTCGATACTATTTCATGTAGTATCACGATATGTGATTTGGCCTTAAAATCTCAGATTTTCGCATAATATTGCACTTTAAGCAAGTTTTTTTGCATTTTGTTTCGTACTAAAAATCATCGAATTCAGCAATATTTTGACGTTTATCAACCCCTTTTCCTTTATGTGATATCAACAAAATATCATCGAATTAGGCAATATTTTGCTGTTTTTCCACGTTTTTTGTGAATTTGCAGTTTATTGCTATTAATTCATTATATATACGATAAAAATGATGCAAACACATAATTGATTAGAAATTAACCTTAAACACTTCATTTTCAATCAAGTATTTGTTTCTCGTTAAAATACTGAGTAAGATATTGGAAAGGGGAGAAGTTCTGTTTTTATTGCATATATCGACGTTTCACCCGGATAAGAGCGGTTTTACGTGTGCATCTTCCATCGGTAACATAAATGGAAAATCAGGAATATTTAGTTAATTCTAATGAAAATACATTGATTTTTAGCATTTGTATTTGAAACAACATTGTCATATGTCTTTTCTTGGATCTAAATAATACGAAACCTCGCTCTATGATTTGAAGTTAAAATCCTCAAATATGGTAATATGGTGACTTTTTTCACGTTATTCATGTAGTGTGATTTTACGTATATATATTTTCGTTTTTACCAATATTTCGATACTACTTCATGTTTTCTCACGATATGTGATTTGGCCTTCAAATCTCAGAATTTCGCAAATTTAGCATTTTTAAGCAAGTTTTCTTGCATTTTGTTTTTTTAGTACAAAACAAAACAAAATCATCGAATTTAGCAATATTTTGACCTTTATGTGATTTAAACAAAATATCATCGAATTAGGCCGTTTTTCCACGTTTTTGTGAATTTTCAGTTTATTGTTATTAATTCAATGTATATACAATAAAAATTATGCAAACACATAACTGATCAGAACATAACCTTAAATACTTCAATTTCAATCATCTATTTGTTTCTCGTTAAAATACTGAGTAGTATATTGAAAAGGGGAGAAGTTCTGTTTTTATTGCATATATCGACGTTTCAGCCGGATTAGAACGGTTTTACGTGTACATCTTCCATCGGTAATATAAACCGAAAATCAGGAACATTTTAGTTAATTTTAATGAAAACACATTGATTTTTATCATTTGTATTGGAAGCAACACCTTTGTACGTCTTTTCTAGGGTCTAAAAAATACGAAACGTCGCTCTATGATTCGAAGTTAAAATCCTCAAATTTGGTATAATAATGACTTTTTTCACGTTTTTCATGTAGTTTGATATTACGTAAATATATTCATTTTTACCAATATTTCGATACTATTTCATGTAGTATCACGATATGTGATTTGGCCTTAAAATATCAGATTTTCGCATAATATTGCACTTTAAGCAAGTTTTTTTGCATTTTGTTTCGTACTAAAAATCATCGAATTCAGCAATATTTTGACGTTTATCATCCCCTTTTCCTTTATGTGATATCAACAAAATATCATCGAATTAGGCAATATTTTGCTGTTTTTCCACGTTTTTTGTGAATTTTCAGTTTATTGCTATTAATTCATTATATATACGATAAAAATGATGCAAACACATAATTGATTAGAAATTAACCCTTGAACACTTCATTTTCAATCAAGTATTTGTTTCTCGTTAAAATACTGAGTAAGATATTGGAAAGGGGAGAAGTTCTGTTTTTATTGCATATATCGACGTTTCAGCCGGATAAGAGCGGTTTTACGTGTACATCTTCCATCGGTAACATAAATGGAAAATCAGGAATATTTAGTTAATTCTAATGAAAATACATTGATTTTTAGCATTTGTATTTGAAACAACATTGTCATATGTCTTTTCTTGGATCTAAATAATACGAAACCTCGCTCTATGATTTGAAGTTAAAATCCTCAAATATGGTAATATAGTGACTTTTTTCACGTTATTCATGTAGTGTGATTTTACGTATATATATTCGTTTTTACCAATATTTCGATACTACTTCATGTTTTCTAACGATATGTGATTTGGCCTTCAAATCTCAGAAATATTAAATGCAAATATTGCATTTTAAGCAAGTTTTCTTGCATTTTGTTTCGTACTAAAAATCATCGAATTCAGCAATATTTTGGCGTTTATCATCCCCTTTTCCTTTATGTGATATAAACAAAATATCATCGAATTAGGCAATGTTTTGCTGTTTTTCCACGTTTTTGTGAATTTTCAGTTTATTGCTATTAATTCATTAAATATACGATAAAAATGATGCAAACACATAATTGATCAGAAAATAACCTTAAATACTTCATTTTCAATCAACTATTTGTTTCTCGTTAAAATACTGAGTAAGATATTTAAAAGGGGAGAAGTTCTGTTTTTATTGCATATATCGACGTTTCAGCCGGATAAGAGCGGTTTTACGTGTACATCTTCCATTGGTAATATAAACCGAAAATCAGGAACATTTTAGTTAATTTTAATGAAAACACATTGAGTTTTATCATTTGTATTGGAAGCAACATCTTCGGACGTCTTTTCTAGGGTCTAAAAAATACGAAACGTCGCTTTATGATTCGAAGTTAAAATCCTCAAATTTGGTATAATAATGACTTTTTTCACGTTTTTCATGTAGTTTGATATTACGTATATATATTTATTTTTACCAATATTTCGATACTATTTCATGTAGTATCACGATATGTGATTTGGCCTTCAAAGCTCAGATTTTCGCATAATATTGCATTTTAAGCAAGTTTTCTTGCATTATGTTTCGTACTAAAAATCATCGAATTCAGCAATATTTTGACGTTTATCATCCCCTTTTCCTTTATGTGATATAAACAAAATATCATCGAATTAGGCAATATTTTGCTGTTTTTCCACGTTTTTTGTGAATTTTCAGTTTATTGCTATTAATTCATTAAATATACGATAAAAATGATGCAAACACATAATTGATTAGAAATTAACCTTAAACACTTCATTTTCAATCAACTATTTGTTTCTCGTTAAAATACTGAGTAAGATATTGGAAATGGGAGAAGTTCTGTTTTTATTGCATATATCGACGTTCCAGCCGGATGAGAGCGGTTTTACGTGTACATCTTCCATCAGTAATATAAACGGAAAATCAGGAACATTTTAGTTAATTCTAATGAAAATACATTGATTTTTAGCATTTGTATTTGAAACAACATTGTCATATGTCTTTTCTTGGATCTAAATAATACGAAACCTAGCTCTATGATTTGAAGTTAAAATCCTCAAATATGGTAATATAGTGACTTTTTTCACGTTATTCATGTAGTGTGATTTTACGTATATATTTTTTCGTTTTTACCAATATTTCGATACTACTTCATGTTTTCTCACGATATGTGATTTGGCCTTCAAATCTCAGAATTTCGCAAATTTTGCATTTTTAAGCAAGTTTTCTTGCATTTTGTTTTGTTAGTACAAAACAAAACAAAATCATCGAATTTAGCAATATTTTGACCTTTATGTGATTTAAACAAAATATCATCGAATTAGGCCGTTTTTCCACGTTTTTGTGAATTTTCAGTTTATTGTTATTAATTCAATGTATATACAATAAAAATTATGCAAACACATAACTGATCAGAAAATAACCTTAAATACTTCAATTTCAATCATCTATTTGTTTCTCGTTAAAATACTGAGTAATATATTGAAAAGGGGAGAAGTTCTGTTTTTATTGCATATATCGACGTTTCAGCCGGATTAGAACGGTTTTACGTGTACATCTTCCATCGGTAATATAAACCGAAAATCAGGAACATTTTAGTTAATTTTAATGAAAACACATTGATTTTTATCATTTGTATTGGAAGCAACACCTTTGTACGTCTTTTCTAGGGTCTAAAAAATACGAAACGTCGCTCTATGATTCGAAGTTAAAATCCTCAAATTTGGTATAATAATGACTTTTTTCACGTTTTTCATGTAGTTTGATATTACGTAAATATATTCATTTTTACCAATATTTCGATACTATTTCATGTAGTATCATGATATGTGATTTGGCCTTAAAATCTCAGATTTTCGCATAATATTGCACTTTAAGCAAGTTTTTTTGCATTTTGTTTCGTACTAAAAATCATCGAATTCAGCAATATTTTGACGTTTATCATCCCCTTTTCCTTTATGTGATATCAACAAAATATCATCGAATTAGGCAATATTTTGCTGTTTTTCCACGTTTTTTGTGAATTTTCAGTTTATTGCTATTAATTCATTAAATATACGATAAAAATGATGCAAACACATAATTGATTAGAAATTAACCTTAAACACTTCATTTTCAATCAAGTATTTGTTTCTCGTTAAAATACTGAGTAAGATATTGGAAAGGGGAGAAGTTTTGTTTTTATTGCATATATCGACGTTTCAGCCGGATAAGAGCGGTTTTACGTGTACATCTTCCATCGGTAATATAAATGGAAAATCAGGAATATTTAGTTAATTCTAATGAAAATACATTGATTTTTAGCATTTGTATTTGAAACAACATTGTCATATGTCTTTTCTTGGATCTAAATAATACGAAACCTCGCTCTATGATTTGAAGTTAAAATCCTCAAATATGGTAATATAGTGACTTTTTTCACGTTATTCATGTAGTGTGATTTTACGTATATATATATTCGTTTTTACCAATATTTCGATACTACTTCATGTTTTCTTACGATATGTGATTTGGCCTTCAAATCTCAGAAATATTAAATGCAAATATTGCATTTTAAGCAAGTTTTCTTGCATTTTGTTTCGTACTAAAAATCATCGAATTCAGCAATATTTTGGCGTTTATCATCCCCTTTTCCTTTATGTGATATCAACAAAATATCATCGAATTAGGCAATATTTTGCTGTTTTTCCAGGTTTTTGCGAATTTTCAGTTTATTGCTATTAATCCATTAAATATACGATAAAAATTATGCAAACACATAATTGATCAGAAATTAACCTTAAACACTTCATTTTCAATCAACTATTTGTTTCTCGTTAAAATACTGAGTAAGATATTGGAAAGGGGAGAAGTTCTGTTTTTATTGCATATATCGACGTTCCAGCCGGATAAGAGCGGTTTTACGTGTACATCTTCCATTGGTAATATAAACCGAAAATCAGGAACATTTTAGTTAATTTTAATGAAAACACATTGATTTTTATCATTTGTATTGGAAGCAACATCTTTGGACGTCTTTTCTAGGGTCTAAAAAATACGAAACGTCGCTTTATGATTCGAAGTCAAAATCCTCAAATTTGGTATAATAATGACTTTTTTCACGTTTTTCATGTAGTTTGATATTACGTATATATATTTATTTTTACCAATATTTCGATACTATTTCATGTAGTATCACGATATGTGATTTGGCCTTCAAATCTCAGATTTTCGCATAATATTGCATTTTAAGCAAGTTTTCTTGCATTATGTTTCGTACTAAAAATAATCGAATTCAGAAATATTTTGACGTTTATCATCCCCTTTTCCTTTATGTGATATAAACAAAATATCATCGAATTAGGCAATATTATGCTGTTTTTCCACGTTTTTGCGAATTTTCAGTTTATTGCTATTAATTCATTAAATATACGATAAAAATGATGCAAACACATAATTGATTAGAAATTAACCTTAAACACTTCATTTTCAATCAACTATTTGTTTCTCGTTAAAATACTGAGTAAGATATTGGAAAGGGGAGAAGTTCTGTTTTTATTGCATATATCGACGTTCCAGCGGGATGAGAGCGGTTTTACGTGTACATCTTCCATCAGTAATATAAACGGAAAATCAGGAACATTTTAGTTAATTCTAATGAAAATACATTGATTTTTAGCATTTGTATTTGAAACAACATTGTCATATGTCTTTTCTTGGATCTAAATAATACGAAACCTCGCTCTATGATTTGAAGTTAAAATCCTCAAATATGGTAATATGGTGACTTTTTTCACGTTATTCATGTAGTGTGATTTTACGTATATATATTTTCGTTTTTACCAATATTTCGATACTACTTCATGTTTTCTCACGATATGTGATTTGGCCTTCAAATCTCAGAATTTCGCAAATTTAGCATTTTTAAGCAAGTTTTCTTGCATTTTGTTTTGTTAGTACAAAACAAAACAAAATCATCGAATTTAGCAATATTTTGACCTTTATGTGATTTAAACAAAATATCATCGAATTAGGCCGTTTTTCCACGTTTTTGTGAATTTTCAGTTTATTGTTATTAATTCAATGTATATACAATAAAAATTATGCAAACACATAACTGATCAGAAAATAACCTTAAATACTTCAATTTCAATCATCTATTTGTTTCTCGTTAAAATACTGAGTAATATATTGAAAAGGGGAGAAGTTCTGTTTTTATTGCATATATCGACGTTTCAGCCGGATTAGAACGGTTTTACGTGTACATCTTCCATCGGTAATATAAACCGAAAATCAGGAACATTTTAGTTAATTTTAATGAAAACACATTGATTTTTATCATTTGTATTGGAAGCAACACCTTTGTACGTCTTTTCTAGGGTCTAAAAAATACGAAACGTCGCTCTATGATTCGAAGTTAAAATCCTCAAATTTGGTATAATAATGACTTTTTTCATGTTTTTCATGTAGTTTGATATTACGTAAATATATTCATTTTTACCAATATTTCGATACTATTTCATGTAGTATCACGATATGTGATTTGGCCTTAAAATATCAGATTTTCGCATAATATTGCACTTTAAGCAAGTTTTTTTTGCATTTTGTTTCGTACTAAAAATCATCGAATTCAGCAATATTTTGACGTTTATCATCCCCTTTTCCTTTATGTGATATCAACAAAATATCATCGAATTAGGCAATATTTTGCTGTTTTTCCACGTTTTTTGTGAATTTTCAGTTTATTGCTATTAATTCATTATATATACGATAAAAATGATGCAAACACATAATTGATTAGAAATTAACCCTTAAACACTTCATTTTCAATCAAGTATTTGTTTCTCGTTAAAATACTGAGTAAGATATTGGAAAGGGGAGAAGTTCTGTTTTTATTGCATATATCGACGTTTCAGCCGGATAAGAGCGGTTTTACGTGTACATCTTCCATCGGTAACATAAATGGAAAATCAGGAATATTTAGTTAATTCTAATGAAAATACATTGATTTTTAGCATTTGTATTTGAAACAACATTGTCATATGTCTTTTCTTGGATCTAAATAATACGAAACCTCGCTCTATGATTTGAAGTTAAAATCCTCAAATATGGTAATATAGTGACTTTTTTCACGTTATTCATGTAGTGTGATTTTACGTATATATATTCGTTTTTACCAATATTTCGATACTACTTCATGTTTTCTAACGATATGTGATTTGGCCTTCAAATCTCAGAAATATTAAATGCAAATATTGCATTTTAAGCAAGTTTTCTTGCATTTTGTTTCGTACTAAAAATCATCGAATTCAGCAATATTTTGGCGTTTATCATCCCCTTTTCCTTTATGTGATATAAACAAAATATCATCGAATTAGGCAATGTTTTGCTGTTTTTCCACGTTTTTGTGAATTTTCAGTTTATTGCTATTAATTCATTAAATATACGATAAAAATGATGCAAACACATAATTGATCAGAAAATAACCTTAAATACTTCATTTTCAATCAACTATTTGTTTCTCGTTAAAATACTGAGTAAGATATTTAAAAGGGGAGAAGTTCTGTTTTTATTGCATATATCGACGTTTCAGCCGGATTAGAGCGGTTTTACGTGTACATCTTCCATTGGTAATATAAACCGAAAATCAGGAACATTTTAGTTAATTTTAATGAAAACACATTGATTTTTATCATTTGTATTGGAAGCAACATCTTTGGACGTCTTTTCTAGGGTCTAAAAAATACGAAACGTCGCTTTATGATTCGAAGTTAAAATCCTCAAATTTGGTATAATAATGACTTTTTTCACGTTTTTCATGTAGTTTGATATTACGTATATATATTTATTTTTACCAATATTTCGATACTATTTCATGTAGTATCACGATATGTGATTTGGCCTTCAAAGCTCAGATTTTCGCATAATATTGCATTTTAAGCAAGTTTTCTTGCATTATGTTTCGTACTAAAAATCATCGAATTCAGCAATATTTTGACGTTTATCATCCCCTTTTCCTTTATGTGATATAAACAAAATATCATCGAATTAGGCAATATTTTGCTGTTTTTCCACGTTTTTGCGAATTTTCAGTTTATTGCTATTAATTCACTAAATATACGATAAAAATGATGCAAACACATAATTGATTAGAAATTAACCTTAAACACTTCATTTTCAATCAACTATTTGTTTCTCGTTAAAATACTGAGTAAGATATTGGAAATGGGAGAAGTTCTGTTTTTATTGCATATATCGACGTTCCAGCCGGATGAGAGCGGTTTTACGTGTACATCTTCCATCAGTAATATAAACGGAAAATCAGGAACATTTTAGTTAATTCCAATGAAAATACATTGATTTTTAGCATTTGTATTTGAAACAACATTGTCATATGTCTTTTCTTGGATCTAAATAATACGAAACCTCGCTCTATGATTTGAAGTTAAAATCCTCAAATATGGTAATATAGTGACTTTTTTCACGTTATTCATGTAGTGTGATTTTACGTATATATATATTCGTTTTTACCAATATTTCGATACTACTTCATGTTTTCTCACGATATGTGATTTGGCATTCAAATCTCAGAATTTCGCAAATTTTGCATTTTTAAGCAAGTTTTCTTGCATTTTGTTTTGTTAGTACAAAACAAAACAAAATCATCGAATTTAGCAATATTTTGACCTTTATGTGATTTAAACAAAATATCATCGAATTAGGCCGTTTTTCCACGTTTTTGTGAATTTTCAGTTTATTGTTATTAATTCAATGTATATACAATAAAAATTATGCAAACACATAACTGATCAGAAAATAACCTTAAATACTTCAATTTCAATCATCTATTTGTTTCTCGTTAAAATACTGAGTAATATATTGAAAAGGGGAGAAGTTCTGTTTTTATTGCATATATCGACGTTTCAGCCGGATTAGAACGGTTTTACGTGTACATCTTCCATCGGTAATATAAACCGAAAATCAGGAACATTTTAGTTAATTTTAATGAAAACACATTGATTTTTATAATTTGTATTGGAAGCAACACCTTTGTACGTCTTTTCTAGGGTCTAAAAAATACGAAACGTCGCTCTATGATTCGAAGTTAAAATCCTCAAATTTGGTATAATAATGACTTTTTTCACGTTTTTCATGTAGTTTGATATTACGTAAATATATTCATTTTTACCAATATTTCGATACTATTTCATGTAGTATCATGATATGTGATTTGGCCTTAAAATCTCAGATTTTCGCATAATATTGCACTTTAAGCAAGTTTTTTTGCATTTTGTTTCGTACTAAAAATCATCGAATTCAGCAATATTTTGACGTTTATCATCCCCTTTTCCTTTATGTGATATCAACAAAATATCATCGAATTAGGCAATATTTTGCTGTTTTTCCACGTTTTTTGTGAATTTTCAGTTTATTGCTATTAATTCATTAAATATACGATAAAAATGATGCAAACACATAATTGATTAGAAATTAACCTTAAACACTTCATTTTCAATCAAGTATTTGTTTCTCGTTAAAATACTGAGTAAGATATTAGAAAGGGGAGAAGTTTTGTTTTTATTGCATATATCGACGTTTCAGCCGGATAAGAGCGGTTTTACGTGTACATCTTCCATCGGTAATATAAATGGAAAATCAGGAATATTTAGTTAATTCTAATGAAAATACATTGATTTTTAGCATTTGTATTTGAAACAACATTGTCATATGTCTTTTCTTGGATCTAAATAATACGAAACCTCGCTCTATGATTTGAAGTTAAAATCCTCAAATATGGTAATATAGTGACTTTTTTCACGTTATTCATGTAGTGTGATTTTACGTATATATATATTCGTTTTTACCAATATTTCGATACTACTTCATGTTTTCTTACGATATGTGATTTGGCCTTCAAATCTCAGAAATATTAAATGCAAATATTGCATTTTAAGCAAGTTTTCTTGCATTTTGTTTCGTACTAAAAATCATCGAATTCAGCAATATTTTGGCGTTTATCATCCCCTTTTCCTTTATGTGATATCAACAAAATATCATCGAATTAGGCAATATTTTGCGGTTTTTTCCAGGTTTTTGCGAATTTTCAGTTTATTGCTATTAATTCATTAAATATACGATAAAAATGATGCAAACACATAATTGATCAGAAATTAACCTTAAACACTTCATTTTCAATCAACTATTTGTTTCTCGTTAAAATACTGAGTAAGATATTGGAAAGGGGAGAAGTTCTGTTTTTATTGCATATATCGACGTTCCACCCGGATAAGAGCGGTTTTACGTGTACATCTTCCATTGGTAATATAAACCGAAAATCAGGAACATTTTAGTTAATTTTAATGAAAACACATTGATTTTTATCATTTGTATTGGAAGCAACATCTTTGGACGTCTTTTCTAGGGTCTAAAAAATACGAAACGTCGCTTTATGATTCGAAGTCAAAATCCTCAAATTTGGTATAATAATGACTTTT
Source organism: Procambarus clarkii (assembly GCF_040958095.1). Taxonomy (NCBI): domain Eukaryota; kingdom Metazoa; phylum Arthropoda; class Malacostraca; order Decapoda; family Cambaridae; genus Procambarus; species Procambarus clarkii. The sequence continues at coordinate 1,363,504 of NC_091216.1, forward strand.
TTCACGTTTTTCATGTAGTTTGATATTACGTATATATATTTATTTTTACCAATATTTCGATACTATTTCATGTAGTATCACGATATGTGATTTGGCCTTCAAATCTCAGATTTTCGCATAATATTGCATTTTAAGCAAGTTTTCTTGCATTATGTTTCGTACTAAAAATAATCGAATTCAGAAATATTTTGACGTTTATCATCCCCTTTTCCTTTATGTGATATAAACAAAATATCATCGAATTAGGCAATATTATGCTGTTTTTCCACGTTTTTGCGAATTTTCAGTTTATTGCTATTAATTCATTAAATATACGATATAAATGATGCAAACACATAATTGATTAGAAATTAACCTTAAACACTTCATTTTCAATCAACTATTTGTTTCTCGTTAAAATACTGAGTAAGATATTGGAAAGGGGAGAAGTTCTGTTTTTATTGCATATATCGACGTTCCAGCGGGATGAGAGCGGTTTTACGTGTACATCTTCCATCAGTAATATAAACGGAAAATCAGGAACATTTTAGTTAATTCTAATGAAAATACATTGATTTTTAGCATTTGTATTTGAAACAACATTGTCATATGTCTTTTCTTGGATCTAAATAATACGAAACCTCGCTCTATGATTTGAAGTTAAAATCCTCAAATATGGTAATATAGTGACTTTTTCACGTTATTCATGTAGTGTGATTTTACGTATATATATTTTCGTTTTTACCAATATTTCGATACTACTTCATGTTTTCTCACGATATGTGATTTGGCCTTCAAATCTCAGAATTTCGCAAATTTAGCATTTTTAAGCAAGTTTTCTTGCATTTTGTTTTGTTAGTACAAAACAAAACAAAATCATCGAATTTAGCAATATTTTGACCTTTATGTGATTTAAACAAAATATCATCGAATTAGGCTGTTTTTCCACGTTTTTGTGAATTTTCAGTTTATTGTTATTAATTCAATGTATATACAATAAAAATTATGCAAACACATAACTGATCAGAAAATAACCTTAAATACTTCAATTTCAATCATCTATTTGTTTCTCGTTAAAATACTGAGTAATATATTGAAAAGGGGAGAAGTTCTGTTTTTATTGCATATATCGACGTTTCAGCCGGATTAGAACGGTTTTACGTGTACATCTTCCATCGGTAATATAAACCGAAAATCAGGAACATTTTAGTTAATTTTAATGAAAACACATTGATTTTTATCATTTGTATTGGAAGCAACACCTTTGTACGTCTTTTCTAGGGTCTAAAAAATACGAAACGTCGCTCTATGATTCGAAGTTAAAATCCTCAAATTTGGTATAATAATGACTTTTTTCACGTTTTTCATGTAGTTTGATATTACGTAAATATATTCATTTTTACCAATATTTCGATACTATTTCATGTAGTATCACGATATGTGATTTGGCCTTAAAATCTCAGATTTTCGCATAATATTGCACTTTAAGCAAGTTTTTTTGCATTTTGTTTCGTACTAAAAATCATCGAATTCAGCAATATTTTGACGTTCATCATCCCCTTTTCCTTTATGTGATATCAAAAAATATCATCGAATTAGGCAATATTTTGCTGTTTTTCCACGTTTTTTTGTGAATTTTCAGTTTATTGCTATTAATTCATTATATATACGATAAAAATGATGCAAACACATAATTGATTAGAAATTAACCTTAAACACTTCATTTTCAATCAAGTATTTGTTTCTCGTTAAAATACTGAGTAAGATATTGGAAAGGGGAGAAGTTCTGTTTTTATTGCATATATCGACGTTTCACCCGGATAAGAGCGGTTTTACGTGTGCATCTTCCATCGGTAACATAAATGGAAAATCAGGAATATTTAGTTAATTCTAATGAAAATACATTGATTTTTAGCATTTGTATATGAAACAACATTGTCATATGTCTTTTCTTGGATCTAAATAATACGAAACCTCGCTCTATGATTTGAAGTTAAAATCCTCAAATATGGTAATATGGTGACTTTTTTCACGTTATTCATGTAGTGTGATTTTACGTATATATATTTTCGTTTTTACCAATATTTCGATACTACTTCATGTTTTCTCACGATATGTGATTTGGCCTTCAAATCTCAGAATTTCGCAAATTTAGCATTTTTAAGCAAGTTTTCTTGCATTTTGTTTTGTTAGTACAAAACAAAACAAAATCATCGAATTTAGCAATATTTTGACCTTTATGTGATTTAAACAAAATATCATCGAATTAGGCCGTTTTTCCACGTTTTTGTGAATTTTCAGTTTATTGTTATTAATTCAATGTATATACAATAAAAATTATGCAAACACATAACTGATCAGAAAATAACCTTAAATACTTCAATTTCAATCATCTATTTGTTTCTCGTTAAAATACTGAGTAATATATTGAAAAGGGGAGAAGTTCTGTTTTTATTGCATATATCGACGTTTCTGCCGGATTAGAACGGTTTTACGTGTACATCTTCCATCGGTAATATAAACCGAAAATCAGGAACATTTTAGTTAATTTTAATGAAAACACATTGATTTTTATCATTTGTATTGGAAGCAACACCTTTGTACGTCTTTTCTAGGGTCTAAAAAATACGAAACGTCGCTCTATGATTCGAAGTTAAAATCCTCAAATTTGGTATAATAATGACTTTTTTCACGTTTTTCATGTAGTTTGATATTACGTAAATATATTCATTTTTACCAATATTTCGATACTATTTCATGTAGTATCACGATATGTGATTTGGCCTTAAAATCTCAGATTTTCGCATAATATTGCACTTTAAGCAAGTTTTTTTGCATTTTGTTTCGTACTAAAAATCATCGAATTCAGCAATATTTTGACGTTCATCATCCCCTTTTCCTTTATGTGATATCAAAAAATATCATCGAATTAGGCAATATTTTGCTGTTTTTCCACGTTTTTTTGGGAATTTTCAGTTTATTGCTATTAATTCATTATACATACGATAAAAATGATGCAAACACATAATTGATTAGAAATTAACCTTAAACACTTCATTTTCAATCAAGTATTTGTTTCTCGTTAAAATACTGAGTAAGATATTGGAAAGGGGAGAAGTTCTGTTTTTATTGCATATATCGACGTTTCACCCGGATAAGAGCGGTTTTACGTGTGCATCTTCCATCGGTAACATAAATGGAAAATCAGGAATATTTAGTTAATTCTAATGAAAATACATTGATTTTTAGCATTTGTATTTGAAACAACATTGTCATATGTCTTTTCTTGGATCTAAATAATACGAAACCTCGCTCTATGATTTGAAGTTAAAATCCTCAAATATGGTAATATGGTGACTTTTTTCACGTTATTCATGTAGTGTGATTTTACGTATATATATTTTCGTTTTTACCAATATTTCGATACTACTTCATGTTTTCTCACGATATGTGATTTGGCCTTCAAATCTCAGAATTTCGCAAATTTAGCATTTTTAAGCAAGTTTTCTTGCATTTTGTTTTGTTAGTACAAAACAAAACAAAATCATCGAATTTAGCAATATTTTGACCTTTATGTGATTTAAACAAAATATCATCGAATTAGGCCGTTTTTCCACGTTTTTGTGAATTTTCAGTTTATTGTTATTAATTCAATGTATATACAATAAAAATTATGCAAACACATAACTGATCAGAAAATAACCTTAAATACTTCAATTTCAATCATCTATTTGTTTCTCGTTAAAATACTGAGTAAGATATTGGAAAGGGGAGAAGTTTTGTTTTTATTGCATATATCGACGTTTCAGCCGGATAAGAGCGGTTTTACGTGTACATCTTCCATCGGTAATATAAATGGAAAATCAGGAATATTTAGTTAATTCTAATTAAAATACATTGATTTTTAGCATTTGTATTTGAAACAACATTGTCATATGTCTTTTCTTGGATCTAAATAATACGAAACCTCGCTCTATGATTTGAAGTTAAAATCCTCAAATATGGTGATATAGTGACTTTTTTCACGTTATTCATGTAGTGTGATTTTACGTATATATATTCGTTTTTACCAATATTTCGATACTACTTCATGTTTTCTTACGATATGTGATTTGGCCTTCAAATCTCAGAAATATTAAATGCAAATATTGCATTTTAAGCAAGTTTTCTTGCATTTTGTTTCGTACTAAAAATCATCGAATCAGCAATATTTTGGCGTTTATCATCCCCTTTTCCTTTATGTGATATAAACAAAATATCATCGAATTAGGCAATATTTTGCTGTTTTTCCACGTTTTTGTGAATTTTCAGTTTATTGCTATTAATTCATTAAATATACGATAAAAATGATGCAAACACATAATTGATCAGAAAATAACCTTAAATACTTCATTTTCAATCAACTATTTGTTTTTCGTTAAAATACTGAGTAAGATATTTAAAAGGGGAGAAGTTCTGCTTTTATCGCATATATCGACGTTTCAGCCGGATTAGAGCGGTTTTACGTGTACATCTTCCATTGGTAATATAAACCGAAAATCAGGAACATTTTAGTTAATTTTAATGAAAACACATTGATTTTTATCATTTGTATTGGAAGCAACATCTTTGGACGTCTTTTCTAGGGTCTAAAAAATACGAAACGTCGCTTTATGATTCGAAGTTAAAATCCTCAAATTTGGTATAATAATGACTTTTTTCACGTTTTTCATGTAGTTTGATATTACGGATATATATTTATTTTTACCAATATTTCGATACTATTTCATGTAGTATCACGATATGTGATTTGGCCTTCAAATCTCAGATTTTCGCATAATATTGCATTTTAAGCAAGTTTTCTTGCATTATGTTTCGTACTAAAAATCATCGAATTCAGCAATATTTTGACGTTTATCATCCCCTTTTCCTTTATGTGATATAAACAAAATATCATCGAATTAGGCAATATTTTGCTGTTTTTCCACGTTTTTGCGAATTTTCAGTTTACTGCTATTAATTCATTAAATATACGATAAAAATGATGCAAACACATAATTGTTTAGAAATTAACCTTAAACACTTCATTTTCAATCATCTATTTGTTTCTCGTTAAAATACTGAGTAAAATATTGGAAAGGGGAGAAGTTCTGTTTTTATTGCATATATCGACGTTCCAGCCGGATGAGAGCGGTTTTACGTGTACATCTTCCATCAGTAATATAAACGGAAAATCAGGAACATTTTAGTTAATTCTAATGAAAATACATTGATTTTTAGCATTTGTATTTGAAACAACATTGTCATATGTCTTTTCTTGGATCTAAATAATACGAAACCTCGCTCTATGATTTGAAGTTAAAATCCTCAAATATGGTAATATAGTGACTTTTTTCACGTTATTCATGTAGTGTGATTTTACGTATATATTGTTGGGAATTTTCAACACCGAATACAACACTGTTGTATTCTCATTACTTATTACTAACTCTTTTAATTATTGTAGTAAGTAAAATTAACACCACGTAGAATTCTCATGTACTAATAATTTCATCTGTGCAGTAGGCTAGAATTCTCGCGTCATCCGACGCCAGTATTGCGTCAGATTTCATTACAATAAACACATTATATCCAATGTATCTGAGAATTAAATTCGATTCTCTATAACCAAGGCATTCTGTATGATAATTAATAACAGATGAATTGACCTCCAACTAAAAGCCGAATAGAGCTTTGGAGTCATAGCGATTATCTAGTAATAAAAGTTAACGTCACGAGTGAATGCCATGGGGAGACATTAATTCCTCTCCCTTATATGTTTACTATCCCTAAATTGGCAAATAATAATATTGTCCTCTTCTAAATAATAAACCCGTCCAGTCTTGAACATTTCAAGCGTAAATGCAATAAATACTAATATTCATGACAATAATTTGTCTAATGAACGCGAGACGCGGCGTGGGTTGGGAGAGGCTTGCCAGTACATGTGGAGGGAAGCTCTGAGGCAGACCTATCCGTATTGTGCTCACGAGGAGACGCCATTGCCCAGCCATCAGGGTAGACGTTATCCATCCTCAGATGAAAGTCGCCACTGTGAGGCGTGAACAACCTTGCAGATAATATCTTCAACTGGTGCTGGTGTAACATAAGGAACCTTTTTAATCTGGTTAAAGCACGTACACCGACCAGTGCACGTGACCGACCAGTGAAGAGCGCCATTATCCAGGATAAGCGGAAGCCAGAGCCTGGGGCGCGAATTTCGGCAATCTTAAAACTTATACAGTGCCCCTATTAGTAGGTATCTTCTCTTTATTTGATGCATCTTGTAAAGCGTAGTGTAGTAGCTGGGTGATTGACCGTGACGACGTATGCCAACACCAAACCACAGGTGATTACCTTTTATCACCTGTAACTCTTAATTCTTGAACATAGAGATTCAGTAGTTTAATTAGTTGCTACTGTAAATATTTGTTTGCAGCACGAGAGAAGAATTCTCCCTGCCGCCTTCTCCCATGTTAATCCATCCCATTCGTCAGCCAGCCGAACCCAGGGAATTAGAGGAATCGTCGTGGCTTACATAAAGGAATCATCATTAAGCTAAGATTTCTTTGTATTAATTCATGAGATTCCTGAAATTACTTATATGCAGAATTTCTTTGGATTAACGTGTGTTTATTGTGACTATCATTACTATACTTATATTCTATGTTCCCATTCATGGTAATGACATTAGTTTCACTATAATTCATAGGATTAGATTATTATAATTTGGATTAGTGAACGAACCACACTAGTTCCTGGACGTACTTACTTCCAGTAATAACCCCCCAATGTAGGTGTTTGAGGGTTTGATTCATTTAATTATACAGCCCATTAATTATTTCTATGATCATATTCTCTAGTATTTTTTCCATAGTTACTGGTTCATCTAGGAATTATCTAATGATCAGAAATTCTCAGTGTCCCTCTTTACTATAAAAGTGGGTGGTCCTTCGTAATTTAATTTACTACATTAATATTTAAATAATCAGATTCAAGCCCCAAATGTCCCACATTATGGTCCTTCGAACCGGATAGGCATTAAATTTATAATTAAAATATTAATCATTAATAACTAATCCTTGTGTGATAGAAGCTAGACTAACTATTTAATTAATTGTGTCAACTAACAGTGTAACACATCAGTTAGTCTAGATCACACTAACATATTGCTACTTTCACCTCATGTATAAGGTAGCTTTAGTGGATCATAGCCAATTACCCACAACACTTAGACCTACACTTCATACTGAAGTAGAATCTTTAGGTCACCAAGAGCAACAGCTCATAACCTTATATTAATCACTAACACCAATTAAGTGTTAACCATTTAGGCTATACCAATGTTTCAATATATGGCTGCCAGCAGACCGTCCATTATAGCCTGAATCCATGTTAAAGTTACTGCTTCACTCAAATCAGTGGATCATTAGCATTTAGGGATCCAGTATACTAATATAAATTACTGATCTCATACTAGTTAATCATTACTAACCCTGATAACATTTTATTCCACAATTAGGAGTACAGTCAGGAGTTAGATAATATTTACGGCAGTAGAATACTTGCCAAACACAATTAATTCTTTTGTGTTCATTTAATTTCTTATACACATAATTACACAAGTGTATATTATATAAAATACAAAAAACCCAAAAACACAGCACAATTATTTGCACATTACTGCACCATAATATAATCTTTGCCAACCTTCATTAGGTAGCAATTTAGGCTGTGATTGTGTTGAATTTGGCACAAGCACAGACTAAATATAGTTGTAGTTTCTCAAGTAGAAATTCACACGACTAGGCTTGAGCTAGTTAGTGACACATATATTATTCTTTTGTGCTGACCCTATCAAGGGTGGGATTAACCATTTATTGTGTAATTATTTTATTGCATATTTCTATGTATGTCTTTGAGTGTTACTGTAAGTCCACTACCCATCCGAGGCTGATTTAGATGAGCTAAGCTGAGGAACACCTGTAGTGAGACCAAGGTACCACTCAAATCTTAGTTGCTTATTATTAGGTAGGTAGCTAACCTCTAAATGAGGTAAATTACAACCAGCCTCAAGAAATACCAGGCTGTCAATACTTATACCTGCTCTACATCAAGGAGCAGACACCATAGCTATACCACTAGCTACATAAGCCCTATCAGGCTCCATTTACCGCAAGAATGAATCCTTTAGAAAGGAATGCAAGATTCTTGACAGCTCTTCAACGTCCTCTAGAAAAACTGCTTATGAAATGTCATCTCTGTGTCGAAACTGACCCAGGTGACGTCTACAGACTAGCAAGTTACATAGGGAACGCCATCCAAAAATATGATCATGTGAAGACTGTAATCGAGTCTCATAGGAACTTACTCCAGGTCAGTAATACTGACCCAGACGAATTAAGTCAGATCGAATATGATCTTGATGAATATGTAGATACCATTCAAGACCAGTTAGATCACTATAAAAGAGTACTTGCGAAACAAAATGATCCTGATTGGATAGAACGTTTTTGTAGAAAAACTACAACCGAGCAAGCATTCAGCTCAGATGAAATACATGAGCTACCTCAAGATGAGGAGAATCCTCTAATCAATGCTGATCACTATACAGGATCAACAACTGAAGTTCAACCTTCATTTTCTAACCTCTCATCTAATACAGCTTCATGTGATGATTTGTTTACAGAGTCTGATCAAATTTCAGACCACTCTTCTCCATGTCCCCTGGATTCTATAAGTTCAATACATAAGGCTACTGAATTAACTAGCTTATCACCAGAACCCAGAGAAACAAGTGAAGCTGCAGATGAAACAAGTGAAGCTGCAATGATCAGTGAATCTGAACAGAAAATGATAAAGCTAATGCTGCAGCAGCAGTCGAAGCTGTAATCAAAGCTGAGGCTAAACAAGAAGCCTTAAGCAACACAAGTAATGGTCACAATTGCTCACAACAGCCTTCTAAAGTAAGTGCTAACAATGAGAAGACTATTATAAACCTTGTGCACCAATTATTAAATTTATCCTCACCAGAGCAATCAGTTGACTCTTTACAAGCCTTTAGTTTTCAGCTTGAGTCACTGATAAATTCTTTCAGTAAAGAGGTGGATCACCCAACTAGTGAGTGGATGACTAAAATTATGATCCAGAGAAAATTGTCTGGTGACACACTTAATAAATTATATGTATGCCAGAATGGTAATACCCTGTCAATGCAGGATATCTTTACAGGTTTGCGTAATATGAGCAATCATACAGCAGACCAAGCAATTAATGCTGAATCTGAATGCGCCAAAACTGTACCTACATCAGTTTCCTTACCTGAAACTCCTAAAGTGACACTGTCACTAGGTAACAAAGGTGCTAATACTCAATGTAACAACAATCAGTCAAATACTGATTCATCAGTGAGACCTAAGAGTCCCACAGGTGCTCCTAAGAGACCTAATAGTCCAAAGAGCACTGCTAATAACTCCACAGGTGCTCCTAAGAGACCTAATAGTCCAAAGAGCACCCCCAATGATTCCACAGGTGCTCCTAAGAGACCTAATAGTCCAAAGAGCACTCCCAAGAGCCTGTTAATGGTTCTCCAGAGTACACCAAATACTCCCAAGAGAATAAATAACAAGCAAATGCAAGCAGCAAAACCATCACCACCTGCAAATACTGTTTTACCTAAACCGGTAACCCCTAAACGATCTGTAGGATGGGGAATGTGCTTGTTTTGCAATCAAAAACATTCTCTGTACAAATGTACTAATTATCCTAATAGAGACACAAGAGTCAGACGACTCAAACAGTTACACAAATGTACTAGGTGTCTCAAACCACATAATGTTAACAGCTGTGAAACCCCACTGAATACCTGCAATTGGTGTAGAAGGGGCAAGCATCATGCTGCACTGTGCAAATTAGTTAGGACTAATTATGTCAATCGTAGAATAGGACGTAGGGAATCTACACCAGTACAGTGCTGCAAAGTGCGAGATGTGTACAGCGTAACTTCTCAAGCATCTCAAGTGGATGCTGCTTTGCCTACTGCCCAACTTCAAGTGAAGAACAGAGGAGCCAAGATCACCATACGTGGACTATTTGATCAAGGTTCCCAGAGAACTTTCATTACTCAAAGGGCAGCAGAGGCACTTAATTTACAACCAATAGGACAGGTAAAATTAAACTTGTCAGGGTCCATGATAAATCGAGGAACCCATGAATACTCAGTAGTTCAACCGCTTGTACGACTAGGTAGTCATGCCAAGGCTGTCCAAGCCATTGTTGTAGGTCAAATACCTTTAGACTTAAATATTAAGGGTCTGGGGTACACAGCCCACTTCCTGCAGGAACGTGAAATTAATTTGGCTGACAACAAGTTAATGTCTGACCGCCTTAACAATGTAGATGTACTAGTAGGAGCCGACTACTATTACCAGTTCATAACTGGACATGTTAAACGATTGGGAATGAATATGCTCCAATCTGCAGGTGGCTACTTACTTACTGGTAAAGTTCTGAATGTGAACAAGCCTAAGCCTGCCAATAATAATAAATTAGTCAGCAGTAAATCAATTCTCCAGCAGCAAGCTAAAAGGAGAAACACAGCTGAGTAATAAACTCAGATTGAATGTAGTGCAATTGATACTCGCCGAGATGTTTCATAGCTCTCAGTGAAAACCAATGGTCCGTACTCAAACAAGTACAAGTCACAGCGACCAAACCATTGAATTCACTGCAGACCTAGAATTATTCTCGACAAGTAGTAATTGACCACATTCAGTCTTCCTAGGTAAATTGTAATGTTGGGCTAGAGAATCTAGTACTCCCTAGGTAATTAATAATGTTAGGCTAGAGAATCTAGCACTCAATGCCACTGGCATTTCCTGAATTTGGTAATTAAAAATTCACTAGGACCACTGGTCCACTATACTTGCGCTTAAAGGTTTGCCAAGAAAACCTTCTTAATACTATGTTTTCTGCACTAAGAGTTAGTGATAAATACTTGCATTAATTTGTTTGAGTTGTTTTTCTTTCGTTTCTGCTTATTTAGTGTAGGAGCGCAACACGAACAAACTTGCACACTTACTAATACGTAAGCGAATTTACAGAGAACTAATATGTTTAATGCATTATCGTTAAACATTAGCATTGTTAATTAACATGCTTCATGAGCTTAATATAGCTCACCTTAGAATTAACGTAATAATATGAGTGCTTGTTCCCTATGCGTACGAGCTTAATATTGCTCGCCATGACAATCGAACGCTTTAATGTTCCCCATGCCACGAGCACTGCTCGCCATGATAATTGAATGATGCAAAACTCCACCTCGTTAATTCGAGTTCACTGAACTCACCCTGTTAACACTGTTAACGAGCTCACTGCAGCTCACCTTGTCAACACTGTTGACGAGTTCACTGTAACTCACCCTGTTAGCACTGCTAACGAGCTCACTGTAGCTCACCCTGTCAACACTGTTGACGAGTTCACTGTAACTCACCCTGTTAGCACTGCTAACGAGCTCACCCTGTCAACACTGTTGACGAGTTCACTGTAACTCACCCTGTTAGCACTGCTAACGAGCTCACTGTAGCTCACCCTGTCAACACTATTGACGAGTTCACTGAACTCACCCTGTTAGCACTGCTAACGAGCTCAATATAGCTCACCATGTTCACGAGTTCAATATAGCTCGACTTGTTAATGAGCTCAATACTGCTCACAATGTTAATTCGAGTACATTTTCTGCTCACAATTAGCTTAGTCCCTTACTTAGGTAGGTTAGAAATTTAAACCATTTATTTAGGTAAGTTTAGAGACTTTAGTTAGTGTCAACTGAGTACTAGCCTAATCTGTACTCACCGTTAATTGCAGTTGACTATACTTATAGAGACTGATTTAATAAACTCAAATTCATGTAAAGGTGATTTCGTACTAAACAGTTTACAGTGTCAAGCCTATGAGCTGCCATTTAATTAGCTCATAAGTCAGAATGACTAGGCTACTAATCTCACTGTCGACTCAGAATTTTCCTTGATTCTAATGAATAAACTTTTCAGTTCTCTAATTTTCTATTTTAGCTAGTTAGCAAATTAGTTGTACCATCAGTCAGAATGACTACTGCACGGCAGTGTACATTAAATTCAATTTCCTCATTTGAATTTGGGGTGACCATGATGCTGCGTGATGTTATTGTCTAGTAACTCAATAGTTACAAGTCACAGCGACCCTAGACAGTGACCTTACTGTAGTGTCATAGTTTCCTTGATCTTAAATGACTAATAATACTTTACTGTATAATTATAAAATAGTTTATCAGTTCTTAGGAACTTATTCTGAGTTTACCTACGATTCAGCAGCTACGTAATACACCATTACATGTCACTGCGACCCTAGTTGTTGAGTTTATTGTGAGCTTTAGAGAGTTCCTGATTACCGATAACTTAATCATTTAATGTTTCAATATTTAATACATGTTTCCACTAAGGGAAGCTACAAGCCTATTATAGTTCTCAATTAAGAACAATTCTTTAATTATTGTGTAGGCTATAAGCAACATGTTTTATTTGACATGTAATTAGCAAGACTCAAGTTCTTGTAAGTCCTTGATAAATTTGGGACGTTCGTTATGTGTGTACTAACATACTAACATATTAACATACTAATGTACTAATCTTAATATCACTTCGGGAAAAAGGTCAGTACTCCAGAGTACACTACGACCCTAGAATCCTCCCCCCTGAGTTATGTTGGGAATTTCCAACACCGAATACAACACTGTTGTATTCTCATTACTTATTACTAACTCTATTAATTATTGTAGTAAGTAAAATTAACACCACGTAGAATTCTCATGTACTAATAATTTCATCTGTGCAGTAGGCTAGAATTCTCACGTCATCCGACGCCAGTATTGCGTCAGATTTCATTACAATAAACACATTATATCCAATGTATCTGAGAATTAAATTCGATTCTCTATAACCAAGGCATTCTGTATGATAATTAATTACAGATGAATTGACCTCCAACTAAAAGCCGAATAGAGCGTTGGAGTCATAGCGATTATCTAGTAATAAAAGTTAACGTCACGAGTGAATGCCATGGGGAGACATTAATTCCTCTCCCTTATATGTTAACTATCCCTAAATTGGCAAATAATAATATTGTCCTCTTCTAAATAATAAACCCGTCCAGTCTTCAACATTTCAAGCGTAAATGCGATAAATACTAATATTCATGACAATAATTTGTCTAATGAACGCGAGACGCGGCGTGGGTTGGGAGAGGCTTGCCAGTACACGTGGAGGGAAGCTCTGAGGCAGACCTACCCGTATTGTGCTCACGAGGAGATGCCATTGCCCAGCCATCAGGGTAGACGTTATCCATCCTCAGATGACAGTCGCCACTGTGAGGCGTGAACAACCTTGCAGATAATATCTTCAACTGGTGCTGGTGTAACATAAGGAACCTTTTAAATCTGGTTCCTGACTGCAGGTGACCGACCAGTGAAGCGTGCCATTATCCAGGATAAGCGGAAGCCAGAGCCTGGGGCGCGAATTTCGGCAATCTTAAAACTTATACAGTGCCTTATTAGCTAAGTATCTTCTCTTTATTTGACGCATCTTGTAAAGCGTAGTGTAGTAGCTGGGTGACTGACCGTGACGACGTATGCCAACACCAAACCACAGGTGATTACCTTTTATCACCTGTAACTCTTAATTCTTGAACATAGAGATTCAGTAGTTTAATTAGTTGCTACTGTAAATATTTGTTTTGCAGCACGAGAGAAGAATTCTCCCTGCCGCCTTCTCCCATGTTAATCCATCCCATTCGTCAGCCAGCCGAACCCAGGGAATTAGAGGAATCGTCGTGGCTTACATAAAGGAATCATCATTAAGCTAAGATTTCTTTGTATTAATTCATGAGATTCCTGAAATTACTTATATGCAGAATTTCTTTGGATTAACGTGTGTTTTTTGTGACTATTATTACTACACTTATATTCTATGTTCCCATTCATGGTAATGACATTAGTTTCACTATAATTCATAGGATAAGATTATTATAATTTGGATTAGTGAACGAACCACACTAGTTCCTGGACGTACTTACTTCCAGTAATAACCCCCCAATGTAGGTGTTTGAGGGTTTGATTCATTTAATTATACAGCCCATTAATTATTTCTATGATCATATTCTCTAGTATTTTTTCCATAGTTACTGGTTCATCTAGGAATTATCTAATGATCAGAAATTCTCAGTTTCCCTCTTTACTATAAAAGCGGGTGGTCCTTCGTAATTTAATTTACTACATTAATATTTAAAAAATCAGATTCAAGCCCCAAATGTCCCACATATATATTCGTTTTTACCAATATTTCGATACTACTTCATGTTTTCTTACGATATGTGATTTGACACAATTTCGCATAATATTGCATTTTTAGCAGGTTTTCTTGCATTTTGTTTCGAACGAAAAATTATCGAATTTTGCAATATTTTGACGTTTATCATCCCCTTTTCCTTTATGAGATGTAAACAAAAAATCATCGAATTAGGCAATATTTTGCTGTTTTTTACCGTTTTTGTGAATTTTCAGTTTATTGTTAATAATTCATTATATATACGATAAAAATGATGCAAACACATAATTGATTAGAAATTAACCTTTAACACTTCAATTTCAATCATCTATTTGTTTCTCGTTACAATACTGTGTAAGATATTGAAAAGAGGAGAAGTTCTGTTTTTATTGCATATATCGACGTTTCAGCCGGATTAGAGCGGTTTTACGTGTACATCTTCCATCGGTAATATAAACGGAAAATCAGGAACATTTTAGTTAATTCTAATGAAAATACATTGATTTTTAGCATTTGTATTGGAAACAAGATTGTCATATGTCTTTTCTTTGATCTAAATAATACTAAACCTCGCTCTATGATTTGAAGCTTAAATCCTCAAATATGGTAACATAGTGACTTTTTTCACGTTATTCATGTAGTGGGATTTTACGTAAATATATTCGTTTTTACCAATATTTAGATACTACTTCATGTTTTCTCACGATATGTGATTTGGCCTTCAAATCTCAGAAATATTAAATGCAAATATTGCATTTTAAGCAAGTTTTCTTGCATTTTGTTTCGTACTAAAAATCATCGAATTCAGCAATATTTTGACGTTTATCATTCCCATTTCCTTTATGTGATATAAACAAAATATCATCGAATTAGGCAATATTTTGCTGTTTTTCCACGTTTTTGTGAATTTTCAGTTTATTGCTATTAATTCATTAAATATACGATAAAAATGATGCAAACACATAATTGATCAGAAAATAACCTTAAATACTTCATTTTCAATCAACTATTTGTTTCTCGTTAAAATACTGAGTAAGATATTGGAAAGGGGAGAAGTTCTGTTTTTATTGCATATATCGACGTTTCAGCCGGATTAGAGCGGTTTTACGTATACATCTTCCATCGGTAATATAAACCGAAAATCAGGAACATTTTAGTTAATTTTAATGAAAACACATTGATTTTTATCATTTGTATTGGAAGCAACATCTTTGTACGTCTTTTCTAGGGTCTAAAAAATACGAAACGTCGCTTTATGATTCGAAGTTAAAATCCTCAAATTTGGTATAATAATGACTTTTTCACGTTTTTCATGTAGTTTGATATTACGTAAATATATTCATTTTTACCAATATTTCGATACTATTTCATGTAGTATCACGATATGTGATTTGGCCTTCATATCTCAGATTTTCGCATAATATTGCATTTTAAGCAAGTTTTCTTGCATTTTGTTTCGTACTAAAATTCATCGAATTCAGCAATATTTTGACGTTTATCATCCCCTTTTCCTTTATGTGATATAAACAAAATATCATCGAATTAGGTAATATTTTGCTGTTTTTCCACGTTTTTGCGAATATTCAGTTTATTGCTATTAATTAGTTAAATATACGATAAAAATGATGCAAACACATAATTGATTAGAAATTAACCTTAAACACTTCATTTTCAATCAACTATTTGTTTCTCGTTAAAATACTGAGTAAGATATTTAAAAGGGGAGAATTTCTTTTTTTATTGCATATATCGACGTTTCAGCCGGAGTAGAACGGTTTTACGTTTACATCTTCCATCGGTAATATAAACCGAAAATCAGGAACATTTTAGTTAATTTTAATGAAAACACATTTATTTTTGTCATTTGTATTGGAAGCAACATCTTTATACGTCTTTTCTAGGGTCTAAAAAATACGAAACGTCGCTCTATGATACGAAGTTAAAATCCTCAAATTTGGTATAATAATGACTTTTTTCACGTTTTTCATGTAGTTTGATATTACGTATATATATTTATTTTTACCAATATTTCGATACTATTTCATGTAGTATCACGATATGTGATTTGGCCTTCAAATCTCAGATTTTCGCATAATATTGCATTTTAAGCAAGTTTTCTTGCATTTTGTTTCGTACTAAAAATCATCGAATTCAGCAATATTTTGACGTTCATCATCCCCTTTTCCTTTATGTGATATAAACAAAATATCATCGAATTAGGCAATATTTTGCTGTTTTTCCACGTTTTTGCGAATTTTCAGTTTATTGCTATTAATTCATTAAATATACGATAAAAATGATGCAAACACATAATTGATTAGAAATTAACCTTAAACACTTCATTTTCAATCAACTATTTGTTTCTCGTTAAAATACTGAGTAAGATATTGGAAAGGGGAGAAGTTCTGTTTTTATTGCATATATCGACGTTTCATCCGGATAAGAGCGGTTTTACGTGTACATCTTCCATCGGTAATATAAACGGAAAATCAGGAATATTTAGTTAATTCTAATGAAAATACATTGATTTTTAGCATTTGTATTTGAAACAACATTGTGATATGTCTTTTCTTGGATCTAAATAATACGAAACCTCGCTCTATGATTTGAAGTTAAAATCCTCAAATATGGTAATATAGTGACTTTTTTCACGTTATTCATGTAGTGTGATTTTACGTATATATATTCGTTTTTACCAATATTTCGATACTACTTCATGTTTTCTTACGATATGTGATTTGACACAATTTCGCATAATATTGCATTTTTAGCAGGTTTTCTTGCATTTTGTGTCGAACGAAAAATCATCATATTTAGCAATATTTTGACGTTTATCATCCCCTTTTCCTTTATGAGATGTAAACAAAAAATCATCGAATTGGGCAATATTTTGCTGTTTTTTACCGTTTTTGTGAATTTTCAGTTTATTGTTATTAATTTATTATATATACGATAAAAATGATGCAAACACATAGTTGATTAGAAATTAACCTTTAACACTTCAATTTCAATCATCTATTTGTTTCTCGTTAAAATACTGAGTAAGATATTGAAAAGAGGAGAAGTTCTGTTTTTATTGCATATATCGACGTTTCAGCCGGATTAGAGCGGTTTTACGTGTACATCTTCCATCGGTAATATAAACGGAAAATCAGGAACATTTTAGTTAATTCTAATGAAAATACATTGATTTTTAGCATTTGTATTGGAAACAAGATTGTCATATGTCTTTTCTTTGATCTAAATAATACTAAACCTCGCTCTATGATTTGAAGCTTAAATCCTCAAATATGGTAACATAGTGACTTTTTTCACGTTATTCATGTAGTGGGATTTTACGTAAATATATTCGTTCTTACCAATATTTCGATATTACTTCATGTTTTCTCACGATATGTGATTTGGCCTTCAAATCTCAGAAATATTAAATGCAAATACTGCATTTTAAGCAAGTTTTCTTGCATTTTGTTTCGTACTAAAAATCATCGAATTCAGCAATATTTTGACGTTTATCATCCCCTTTTCCTTTATGTGATATAAACAAAATATCATCGAATTAGGCAATATTTTCCTGTTTTTCCACGTTTTTGTGAATTTTCAGTTTATTGCTATTAATTCATTAAATATACGATAAAAATGATGCAAACACATAATTGATCAGAAAATAACCTTAAATACTTCATTTTCAATCAACTATTTGTTTCTCGTTAAAATACTGAGTAAGATATTTAAAAGGGGAGAAGTTCTGTTTTTATTGCATATATCGACGTTTCAGCCGGATTAGAGCGGTTTTACGTGTACATCTTCCATCGGTAATATAAACCGAAAATCAGGAACATTTTAGTTAATTTTAATGAAAACACATTGATTTTTATCATTTGTATTGGAAGCAACATCTTTGTACGTCTTTTCTAGGGTCTAAAAAATACGAAACGTCGCTTTATGATTCGAAGTTAAAATCCTCAAATTTGGTATAATAATGACTTTTTTCACGTTTTTCATGTAGTTTGATATTACGTAAATATATTCATTTTTACCAATATTTCGATACTATTTCATGTAGTATCACGATATGTGATTTGGCCTTCAAATCTCAGATTTTCGCATAATATTGCATTTTAAGCAAGTTTTCTTGCATTTTGTTTCGTACTAAAAATCATCGAATTCAGCAATATTTTGACGTTTTTCATCCCCTTTTCCTTTATGTGATATAAACAAAATATCATCGAATTAGGCAATATTTTGCTGTTTTTCCACGTTTTGGCGAATTTTCAGTTTATTGCTTTTAATTCATTAAATATACGATAAAAATGATGCAAACACATAATTGATTAGAAATTAACCTTAAACACTTCATTTTCAATCAACTATTTGTTTCTCGTTGAAATACTGAGTAAGATATTGGAAAGGGGAGAAGTTCTGTTTTTATTGCATATATCGACGTTTCAGCCGGATAAGAGCGGTTTTACGTGTACATCTTCCATCGGTAATATAAACGAAAAATCAGGAATATTTAGTTAATTCTAATGAAAATACATTGATTTTTAGCATTTGTATTTGAAACAACATTGTCATATGTCTTTTCTTGGAACTAAATAATACGAAACCTCGCTCTATGATTTGAAGTTAAAATCCTCAAATATGGTAATATAGTGACTTTTTTCACGTTATTCATGTAGTGTGATTTTACGTATATATATTCGTTTTTACCAATATTTCGATACTACTTCATGTTTTCTTACGATATGTGATTTGACACAATTTCGCATAATAATGCATTTTTAGCAGGTTTTCTTGCATTTTGTTTCGAACGAAAAATCATCGAATTTAGCAATATTTTGACGTTTATCATCCCCTTTTCCTTTATGAGATGTAAACAAAAAATCATCGAATTAGGCAATATTTTGCTGTTTTTTACCGTTTTTGTGAATTTTCAGTTTATTGTTATTAATTCATTATATATACGATAAAAATGATGCAAACACATAACTGATTAGAAATTAACCTTTAACACTTCAATTTCAATCATCTATTTGTTTCTCGTTAAAATACTGAGTAAGATATTGAAAAGAGGAGAAGTTCAGTTTTTATTGCATATATCGACGTTTCAGCCGGATTAGAGCGGTTTTACGTGTACATCTTCCATCGGTAATATAAACGGAAAATCAGGAACATTTTAGTTAATTCTAGTGAAAATACATTGATCTTTAGCATTTGTATTGGAAACAAGATTGTCATATGTCTTTTCTTTGATCTATATAATACTAAACCTCGCTCTATGATTTGAAGCTTAAATCCTCAAATATGGTAATATAGTGACTTTTTTCACGTTATTCATGTAGTGGGATTTTACGTAAATATATTCGTTTTTACCAATATTTCGATACTACTTCATGTTTTCTCACGATATGTGATTTGGCCTTCAAATCTCAGAAATATTAAATGCAAATATTGCATTTTAAGCAAGTTTTCTTGCATTTTGTTTCGTACTAAAAATCATTGAATTCAGCAATATTTTGACGTTTATCATCACCTTTTCCTTTATGTGATATAAACAAAATATCATCGAATTAGGCAATATTTTGCTGTTTTTCCACGTTTTTGCGAATTTTCAGTTTATTGCTATTAATTAGTTAAATATACGATAAAAATGATGCAAACACATAATTGATTAGAAATTAACCTTAAACACTTCATTTTCAATCAACTATTTGTTTCTCGTTAAAATACTGAGTAAGATATTTAAAAGGGGAGAATTTCTTTTTTTATTGCATATATCGACGTTTCAGCCGGAGTAGAACGGTTTTACGTTTACATCTTCCATCGGTAATATAAACCGAAAATCAGGAACATTTTAGTTAATTTTAATGAAAACACATTGATTTTTGACATTTGTATTGGAAGCAACATCTTTATACGTCTTTTCTAGGGTCTAAAAAATACGAAACGTCGCTCTATGATACGAAGTAAAAATCCTCAAATTTGGTATAATAATGACTTTTTTCACGTTTTTCATGTAGTTTGATATTACGTATATATATTTATTTTTACCAATATTTCGATACTATTTCATGTAGTATCACGATATGTGATTTGGCCTTCAAATTTCAGATTTTCGCATAATATTGCATTTTAAGCAAGTTTTCTTGCATTTTGTTTCGTACTAAAAATCATCGAATTCAGCAATATTTTGACGTTTATCATCCCCTTTTCCTTTATGTGATATAAACAAAATATCATCGAATTAGGCAATATTTTGCTGTTTTTCCACGTTTTTGCGAATTTTCAGTTTATTGCTATTAATTCATTAAATATACGATAAAAATGATGCAAACACATAATTGATTTGAAATTAACCTTAAACACTTCATTTTCAATCAACTATTTGTTTCTCGTTAAAATACTGAGTAAGATATTGGAAAGGGGAGAAGTTCTGTTTTTATTGCATATATCGACGTTTCATCCGGATAAGAGCTGTTTTACGTGTACATCTTCCATCGGTAATATAAACGGAAAATCAGGAATATTTAGTTAATTCAAATGAAAATACATTGATTTTTAGCATTTGTATTTGAAACAACATTGTCATATGTCTTTTCTTGGATCTAAATAATACGAAACCTCGCTTTATGATTTGAAGTTAAAATCCTCAAATATGGTAATATAGTGACTTTTTTCACGTTATTCATGTAGTGTGATTTTACGTATATATATTCGTTTTTACCAATATTTCGATACTACTTCATGTTTTCTTACGATATGTGATTTGACACAATTTCGCATAATATTGCATTTTTTAGCAGGTTTTCTTGCATTTTGTGTCGAACGAAAAATCATCGAATTTAGCAATATTTTGACGTTTATCATCCCCTTTTCCTTTATGAGATGTAAACAAAAAATCATCGAATTAGGCAATATTTTGCTTTTTTTTACCGTTTTTGTGAATTTTCAGTTTATTGTTATTAATTCATTATATATACGATAAAAATGATGCAAACACATAGTTGATTAGAAATTACCCTTTAACACTTCAATTTCAATCATCTATTTGTTTCTCGTTAAAATACTGAGTAAGATATTGAAAAGAGGAGAAGTTCTGTTTTTATTGCATATATCGACGTTTCAGCCGGATTAGAGCGGTTTTACGTGTACATCTTCCATCGGTAATATAAACGGAAAATCAGGAACATTTTAGTTAATTCTAATGAAAATACATTGATTTTTAGCATTTGTATTGGAAACAAGATTGTCATATGTCTTTTCTTTGATCTAAATAATACTAAACCTCGCTCTATGATTTGAAACTTAAATCCTCAAATATGGTAACATAGTGACTTTTTTCACGTTATTCATGTAGTGGGATTTTACGTAAATATATTCGTTTTTACCAATATTTCGATACTACTTCATGTTTTCTCACGATATGTGATTTGGCCTTCAAATCTCAGAAATATTAAATGCAAATATTGCATTTTAAGCAAGTTTTCTTGCATTTTGTTTCGCACTAAAAATCATCGAATTCAGCAATATTTTGACGTTTATCATCCCCTTTTCCTTTATGTGATATAAACAAAATATCATCGAATTAGGCAATATTTTCCTGTTTTTCCACGTTTTTGTGAATTTTCAGTTTATTGCTATTAATTCATTAAATATACGATAAAAATGATGCAAACACATAATTGATCAGAAAATAACCTTAAATACTTCATTTTCAATCAACTATTTGTTTCTCGTTAAAATACTGAGTAAGATATTTAAAAGGGGAGAAGTTCTGTTTTTATTGCATATATCGACGTTTCAGCCGGATTAGAGCGGTTTTACGTGTACATCTTCCATCGGTAATATAAACCGAAAATCAGGAACATTTTAGTTAATTTTAATGAAAACACATTGATTTTTATCATTTGTATTGGAAGCAACATCTTTGTACGTCTTTTCTAGGGTCTAAAAAATACGAAACGTCGCTTTATGATTCGAAGTTAAAATCCTCAAATTTGGTATAATAATGACTTTTTTCACGTTTTTCATGTAGTTTGATATTACGTAAATATATTCATTTTTACCAATATTTCGATACTATTTCATGTAGTATCACGATATGTGATTTGGCCTTCAAATCTCAGATTTTCGCATAATATTGCATTTTAAGCAAGTTTTCTTGCATTTTGTTTCGTACTAAAAATCATCGAATTCAGCAATATTTTGACGTTTATCATCCCCTTTTCCTTTATGTGATATAAACAAAATATCATCGAATTAGGCAATATTTTGCTGTTTTTCCACGTTTTTGCGAATTTTCAGTTTATTGCTTTTAATTCATTAAATATACGATAAAAATGATGCAAACACATAATTGATTAGAAATTAACCTTAAACACTTCATTTTCAATCAACTATTTGTTTCTCGTTAAAATACTGAGTAAGATATTGGAAAGGGGAGAAGTTCTGTTTTTATTGCATATATCGACGTTTCAGCCGGATAAGAGCGGTTTTACGTGTACATCTTCCATCGGTAATATAAACGAAAAATCAGGAATATTTAGTTAATTCTAATGAAAATACATTGATTTTTAGCATTTGTATTTGAAACAACATTGTCATATGTCTTTTCTTGGATCTAAATAATACGAAACCTCGCTCTATGATTTGAAGTTAAAATCCTCAAATATGGTAATATAGTGACTTTTTTCACGTTATTCATGTAGTGTGATTTTACGTATATATATTCGTTTTTACCAATATTTCGATACTACTTCATGTTTTCTTACTATATGTGATTTGACACAATTTCGCATAATATTGCATTTTTAGCAGGTTTTCTTGCATTTTGTTTCGAACGAAAAATCATCGAATTTAGCAATATTTTGACGTTTATCATCCCCTTTTCCTTTATGAGATGTAAACAAAAAATCATCGAATTAGGCAATATTTTGCTGTTTTTTACCGTTTTTGTGAATTTTCAGTTTATTGTTATTAATTCATTATATATACGATAAAAATGATGCAAACACATAGTTGATTAGAAATTACCCTTTAACACTTCAATTTCAATCATCTATTTGTTTCTCGTTAAAATACTGAGTAAGATATTGAAAAGAGGAGAAGTTCTGTTTTTATTGCATATATCGACGTTTCAGCCGGATTAGAGCGGTTTTACGTGTACATCTTCCATCGGTAATATAAACGGAAAATCAGGAACATTTTAGTTAATTCTAATGAAAATACATTGATTTTTAGCATTTGTATTGGAAACAAGATTGTCATATGTCTTTTCTTTGATCTAAATAATACTAAACCTCGCTCTATGATTTGAAGCTTAAATCCTCAAATATGGTAACATAGTGACTTTTTTCACGTTATTCATGTAGTGGGATTTTACGTAAATATATTCGTTTTTACCAATATTTCGATACTACTTCATGTTTTCTCACGATATGTGATTTGGCCTTCAAATCTCAGAAATATTAAATGCAAATATTGCATTTTAAGCAAGTTTTCTTGCATTTTGTTTCGCACTAAAAATCATCGAATTCAGCAATATTTTGACGTTATCATCCCCTTTTCCTTTATGTGATATAAACAAAATATCATCGAATTAGGCAATATTTTCCTGTTTTTCCACGTTTTTGTGAATTTTCAGTTTATTGCTATTAATTCATTAAATATACGATAAAAATGATGCAAACACATAATTGATCAGAAAATAACCTTAAATACTTCATTTTCAATCAAATATTTGTTTCTCGTTAAAATACTGAGTAAGATATTTAAAAGGGGAGAAGTTCTGTTTTTATTGCATATATCGACGTTTCAGCCGGATTAGAGCGGTTTTACGTGTACATCTTCCATCGGTAATATAAACCGAAAATCAGGAACATTTTAGTTAATTTTAATGAAAACACATTGATTTTTATCATTTGTATTGGAAGCAACATCTTTGTACGTCTTTTCTAGGGTCTAAAAAATACGAAACGTCGCTTTATGATTCGAAGTTAAAATCCTCAAATTTGGTATAATAATGACTTTTTTCACGTTTTTCATGTAGTTTGATATTACGTAAATATATTCATTTTTACCAATATTTCGATACTATTTCATGTAGTATCACGATATGTGATTTGGCCTTCAAATCTCAGATTTTCGCATAATATTGCATTTTAAGCAAGTTTTCTTGCATTTTGTTTCGTACTAAAAATCATCGAATTCAGCAATATTTTGACGTTTATCATCCCCTTTTCCTTTATGTGATATAAACAAAATATCATCGAATTAGGCAATATTTTGCTGTTTTTCCACGTTTTTGCGAATTTTCAGTTTATTGCTTTTAATTCATTAAATATACGATAAAAATGATGCAAACACATAATTGATTAGAAATTAACCTTAAACACTTCATTTTCAATCAACTATTTGTTTCTCGTTAAAATACTGAGTAAGATATTGGAAAGGGGAGAAGTTCTGTTTTTATTGCATATATCGACGTTTCAGCCGGATAAGAGCGGTTTTACGTGTACATCTTCCATCGGTAATATAAACGAAAAATCAGGAATATTTAGTTAATTCTAATGAAAATACATTGATTTTTAGCATTTGTATTTGAAACAACATTGTCATATGTCTTTTCTTGGATCTAAATAATACGAAACCTCGCTCTATGATTTGAAGTTAAAATCCTCAAATATGGTAATATAGTGACTTTTTTCACGTTATTCATGTAGTGTGATTTTACGTATATATATTCGTTTTTACCAATATTTCGATACTACTTCATGTTTTCTTACTATATGTGATTTGACACAATTTCGCATAATATTGCATTTTTAGCAGGTTTTCTTGCATTTTGTTTCGAACGAAAAATCATCGAATTTAGCAATATTTTGACGTTTATCATCCCCTTTTCCTTTATGAGATGTAAACAAAAAATCATCGAATTAGGCAATATTTTGCTGTTTTTTACCGTTTTTGTGAATTTTCAGTTTATTGTTATTAATTTATTATATATACGATAAAAATGTTGCAAACACATAACTGATTAGAAACTAACCTTTAACACTTCAATTTCAATCATCTATTTGTTTCTCGTTAAAATACTGAGTAAGATATTGAAAAGAGGAGAAGTTCAGTTTTTATTGCATATATCGACGTTTCAGCCGGATTAGACCGGTTTTACGTGTACATCTTCCATCGGTAATATAAACGGAAAATCAGGAACATTTTAGTTAATTCTAGTGAAAATACATTGATCTTTAGCATTTGTATTGGAAACAAGATTGTCATATGTCTTTTCTTTGATCTAAATAATACTAAACCTCGCTCTATGATTTGGAGCTTAAATTCTCAAATATGGTAATATAGTGACTTTTTTCACGTTATTCATGTAGTGGGATTTTACGTAAATATATTCGTTTTTACCAATATTTCGATACTACTTCATGTTTTATTACGATATGTGATTTGACACAATTTCGCATAATATTGCATTTTTAGCAGGTTTTCTTGCATTTTGTGTCGAACGAAAAATCATCGAATTTAGCAATATTTTGACGTTTATCATCCCCTTTTCCTTTATGAGATGTAAACAAAAAATCATCGAATTAGGCAATATTTTGCTGTTTTTTACCGTTTTTGTGAATTTTCAGTTTATTGTTATTAATTCATTATATATACGATAAAAATGATGCAAATACATAGTTGATTAGAAATTAACCTTTAACACTTCAATTTCAATCATCTATTTGTTTCTCGTTAAAATACTGAGTAAAATATTGAAAAGAGGAGAAGTTCTGTTTTTATTGCATATATCGACGTTTCAGCCGGATTAGAGCGGTTTTATGTGTACATCTTCCATCGGTAATATAAACGGAAAATCAGGAACATTTTAGTTAATTCTAATGAAAATACATTGATTTTTAGCATTTGTATTGGAAACAAGATTGTCATATGTCTTTTCTTTGATCTAAATAATACTAAACCTCGCTCTATGATTTGAAGCTTAAATCCTCATATATGGTAATATAGTGACTTTTTTCACGTTATTCATGTAGTGGGATTTTACGTAAATATATTCGTTTTTACCAATATTTCGATACTACTTCATGTTTTCTCACGATATGTGATTTGGCCTTCAAATCTCAGAAATATTAAATGCAAATATTGCATTTTAAGCAAGTTTTCTTGCATTTTGTTTCGTACTAAAAATCATCGAATTCAGCAATATTTTGACGTTTATCATCCCCTTTTCCTTTATGTGATATAAACAAAATATCATCGAATTAGGCAATATTTTCCTGTTTTTCCACGTTTTTGTGAATTTTCAGTTTATTGCTATTAATTCATTAAATATACGATAAAAATGATGCAAACACATAATTGATCAGAAAATAACCTTAAATACTTCATTTTCAATCAACTATTTGTTTCTCGTTAAAATACTGAGTAAGATATTTAAAAGGGGAGAAGTTCTGTTTTTATTGCATATATCGACGTTTCAGCCGGATTAGAGCGGTTTTACGTGTACATCTTCCATCGGTAATATAAACCGAAAATCAGGAACATTTTAGTTAATTTTAATGAAAACACATTGATTTTTATCATTTGTATTGGAAGCAACACCTTTGTACGTCTTTTCTAGGGTTTAAAAAATACGAAACGTCGCTCTATGATTCGAAGTTAAAATCCTCAAATTTGGTATAATAATGACTTTTTTCACGTTTTTCATGTAGTTTGATATTACGTATATATATTCATTTTTACCAATATTTCGATACTATTGCATGTAGTATCACGATATGTGATTTAGCCTTCAAATCTCAGATTTTCGCATAATATTGCATTTTAAGCAAGTTTTATTGCATTTTGTTTCATACTAAAAATCATCGAATTCAGCAATATTTAGACGTTAATCATCCCCTTTTCATTTATGTGATATAAACAAAATATCATCGAATTAGGCAATATTTTGCTGTTTTTCCACGTTTTTTGTGAATTTTCAGTTTATTGCTATTAATTCATTAAATATACGATAAAAATGATGCAAACACATAATTGATTAGAAATTAACCTTAAACACTTCATTTTCAATCAACTATTTGTTTCTCGTTAAAATACTGAGTAAGATATTGGAAAGGGGAGAAGTTCTGTTTTTATTGCATATATCGACGTTTCAGCCGGATAAGAGCGGTTTTACGTGTACATCTTCCATCGGTAATATAAACGAAAAATCAGGATATTTAGTTAATTCTAATGAAAATACATTGATTTTTAGCATTTGTATTTGAAACAACATTGTCATATGTCTTTTCTTGGATCTAAATAATACGAAACCTCGCTCTATGATTTGAAGTTAAAATCCTCAAATATGGTAATATAGTGACTTTTTTCACGTTATTCATGTAGTGTGATTTTACGTATATATATTCGTTTTTACCAATATTTCGATACTACTTCATGTTTTCTTACGATATGTGATTTGACACAATTTCGCATAATATTGCATTTTTAGCAGGTTTTCTTGCATTTTGTTTCGAACGAAAAATCATCGAATTTAGCAATATTTTGACGTTTATCATCCCCTTTTCCTTTATGAGATGTAAACAAAAAATCATCGAATTAGGCAATATTTTGCTGTTTTTTACCGTTTTTGTGAATTTTCAGTTTATTGTTATTAATTCATTATATATACGATAAAAATGATGCAAACACATAACTGATTAGAAATTAACCTTTAACACTTCAATTTCAATCATCTATTTGTTTCTCGTTAAAATACTGAGTAAGATATTGAAAAGAGGAGAAGTTCAGTTTTTATTGCATATATCGACGTTTCAGCCGGATTAGAGCGGTTTTACGTGTACATCTTCCATCGGTAATATAAACGGAAAATCAGGAACATTTTAGTTAATTCTAGTGAAAATACATTGATCTTTAGCATTTGTATTGGAAACAAGATTGTCATATGTCTTTTCTTTGATCTAAATAATACTAAACCTCGCTCTATGCTTTGAAGCTTAAATCCTCAAATATGGTAATATAGTGACTTTTTTCACGTTATTCATGTAGTGGGATTTTACGTAAATATATTCGTTTTTACCAATATTTCGATACTACTTCATGTTTTCTCACGATATGTGATTTGGCCTTCAAATCTCAGAAATATTAAATGCAAATATTGCATTTTAAGCAAGTTTTCTTGCATTTTGTTTCGTACTAAAAATCATCGAATTCAGCAATATTTTGACGTTTATCATCACCTTTTCTTTTATGTGATATAAACAAAATATCATCGAATTAGGCAATATTTTGCTGTTTTTCCACGTTTTTGCGAATTTTCAGTTTATTGCTATTAATTAGTTAAATATACGATAAAAATGATGCAAACACATAATTGATTAGAAATTAACCTTAAACACTTCATTTTCAATCAACTATTTGTTTCTCGTTAAAATACTGAGTAAGATATTTAAAAGGGGAGAATTTCTTTTTTTATTGCATATATCGACGTTTCAGCCGGAGTAGAACGGTTTTACGTTTACATCTTCCATCGGTAATATAAACCGAAAATCAGGAACATTTTAGTTAATTTTAATGAAAACACATTGATTTTTGTCATTTGTATTGGAAGCAACATCTTTATACGTCTTTTCTAGGGTCTAAAAAATACGAAACGTCGCTCTATGATACCAAGTAAAAATCCTCAAATTTGGTATAATAATGACTTTTTTCACGTTTTTCATGTAGTTTGATATTACGTATATATATTTATTTTTACCAATATTTCGATACTATTTCATGTAGTATCACGATATGTGATTTGTCCTTCAAATCTCAGATTTTCGCATAATATTGCATTTTAAGCAAGTTTTCTTGCATTTTGTTTCGTACTAAAAATCATCGAATTTAGCAATATTTTGACGTTTATCATCCCCTTTTCCTTTATGTGATATAAACAAAATATCATCGAATTAGGCAATATTTTGCTGTTTTTCCACGTTTTTGCGAATTTTCAGTTTATTGCTATTAATTCATTAAATATACGATAAAAATGATGCAAACACATAATTGATTAGAAATTAACCTTAAACACTTCATTTTCAATCAACTATTTGTTTCTCGTTAAAATACTGAGTAAGATATTGGAAAGGGGAGAAGTTCTGTTTTTATTGCATATATCGACGTTTCATCCGGATAAGAGCTGTTTTACGTGTACATCTTCCATCGGTAATATAAACGGAAAATCAGGAATATTTAGTTAATTCAAATGAAAATACATTGATTTTTAGCATTTGTATTTGAAACAACATTGTCATATGTCTTTTCTTGGATCTAAATAATACGAAACCTCGCTCTATGATTTGAAGTTAAAATCCTCAAATATGGTAATATAGTGACTTTTTTCACGTTATTCATGTAGTGTGATTTTACGTATATATATTCGTTTTTACCAATATTTCGATACTACTTCATGTTTTCTTACGATATGTGATTTGACACAATTTCGCATAATATTGCATTTTTAGCAGGTTTTCTTGCATTTTGTGTCGAACGAAAAATCATCGAATTTAGCAATATTTTGACGTTTATCATCCCCTTTTCCTTTATGAGATGTAAACAAAAAATCATCGAATTAGGCAATATTTTGCTGTTTTTTACCGTTTTTGTGAATTTTCAGTTTATTGTTATTAATTCATTATATATGCGATAAAAATGATGCAAACACATAGTTGATTAGAAATTAACCTTTAACACTTCAATTTCAATCATCTATTTGTTTCTCGTTAAAATACTGAGTAAGATATTGAAAAGAGGAGAAGTTCTGTTTTTATTGCATATATCGACGTTTCAGCCGGATTAGAGCGGTTTTATGTGTACATCTTCCATCGGTAATATAAACGGAAAATCAGGAACATTTTAGTTAATTCTAATGAAAATACATTGATTTTTAGCATTTGTATTGGAAACAAGATTGTCATATGTCTTTTCTTTGATCTAAATAATACTAAACCTCGCTCTATGATTTGAAGCTTAAATCCTCATATATGGTAATATAGTGACTTTTTTCACGTTATTCATGTAGTGGGATTTTACGTAAATATATTCGTTTTTACCAATATTTCGATACTACTTCATGTTTTCTCACGATATGTGATTTGGCCTTCAAATCTCAGAAATATTAAATGCAAATATTGCATTTTAAGCAAGTTTTCTTGTATTTTGTTTCGTACTAAAAATCATCGAATTCAGCAATATTTTGACGTTTATCATCCCCTTTTCCTTTATGTGATATAAACAAAATATCATCGAATTAGGCAATATTTTCCTGTTTTTCCACGTTTTTGTGAATTTTCAGTTTATTGCTATTAATTCATTAAATATACGATAAAAATGATGCAAACACATAATTGATCAGAAAATAACCTTAAATACTTCATTTTCAATCAACTATTTGTTTCTCGTTAAAATACTGAGTAAGATATTTAAAAGGGGAGAAGTTCTGTTTTTATTGCATATATCGACGTTTCAGCCGGATTAGAGCGGTTTTACGTGTACATCTTCCATCGGTAATATAAACCGAAAATCAGGAACATTTTAGTTAATTTTAATGAAAACACATTGATTTTTATCATTTGTATTGGAAGCAACACCTTTGTACGTCTTTTCTAGGGTTTAAAAAATACGAAACGTCGCTCTATGATTCGAAGATAAAATCCTCAAATTTGGTATAATAATGACTTTTTTCACGTTTTTCATGTAGTTTGATATTACGTATATATATTCATTTTTACCAATATTTCGATACTATTGAATGTAGTATCACGATATGTGATTTAGCCTTCAAATCTCAGATTTTCGCATAATATTGCATTTTAAGCAAGTTTTCTTGCATTTTGTTTCATACTAAAAATCATCGAATTCAGCAATATTTTGACGTTAATCATCCCCTTCTCATTTATGTGATATAAACAAAATATCATCGAATTAGGCAATATTTTGCTGTTTTTCCACGTTTTTTGTGAATTTTCAGTTTATTGCTATTAATTCATTAAATATACGATAAAAATGATGCAAATACATAATTGATTAGAAATTAACCTTAAACACTTCATTTTCAATCAACTATTTGTTTCTCGTTAAAATACTGAGTAAGATATTGGAAAGGGGAGAAGTTCTGTTTTTATTGCATATATCGACGTTTCAGCCGGATAAGAGCGGTTTTACGTGTACATCTTCCATCGGTAATATAAACGGAAAATCAGGAATATTTAGTTAATTCTAATGAAAATACATTGATTTTTAGCATTTGTATTTGAAACAACATTGTCATATGTCTTTTCTTGGATCTAAATAATACGAAACCTCGCTCTATGATTTGAAGTTTAAATCCTCAAATATGGTAATATAGTGACTTTTTTCACGTAATTCATGTAGTGTGATTTTACGTATATATATTCGTTTTTACCAATATTTCGATACTACTTCATGTTTTCTTACGATATGTGATTTGACACAATTTCGCATAATATTGCATTTTTAGCAGGTTTTCTTGCATTTTGTTTCGAACGAAAAATCATCGAATTTAGCAATATTTTGACGTTTATCATCCTCTTTTCCTTTATGAGATGTAAACAAAAAATCATCGAATTAGGCAATATTTTGCTGTTTTTTACCGTTTTTGTGAATTTTCAGTTTATTGTTAATAATTCATTATATATACGATAAAAATGATGCAAACACATAATTGATTAGAAATTAACCTTTAACACTTCAATTTCAATCATCTATTTGTTTCTCGTTAAAATACTGAGTAAGATATTGAAAAGAGGAGAAGTTCTGTTTTTATTGCATATATCGACGTTTCAGCCGAATTAGAGCGGTTTTACGTGTACATCTTCCATCGGTAATATAAACGGAAAATCAGGAACATTTTAGTTAATTCTAATGAAAATACATTGATTTTTAGAATCTGTATTGGAAACAAGATTGTCATATGTCTTTTCTTTGATCTAAATAATACTAAACCTCGCTCTATGATTTGAAGTTAAAATCCTCATATATGGTAATATAGTGACTTTTTTCACGTTATTCATGTAGTGTGATTTTACGTATATATATTTTCGTTTTACCAATATTTCGATACTACTTCATGTTTTCTCACGATATGTGATTTGGCCTTCAAATCTCAGAATTTCGCAAATTTTGCATTTTTAAGCAAGCTTTCTTGCATTTTGTTTTGTTAGTACAAAACAAAACAAAATCATCGAATTTAGCAATATTTTGACCTTTATAAGATTTAAACAAAATATCATCGACTTAGGCCGTTTTTCCACGTTTTTGTGAATTTTCAGTTTATTGTTATTAATTCATTATATATACAATAAAAATTATGCAAACACATAACTGATCAGAAAATAACCTTAAATACTTCAATTTCAATCATCTATTTGTTTCTCGTTAAAATACTGAGTAATATATTGAAAAGAGGAGAAGTTCTGTTTTTATTGCATATATCGACGTTTCAGCTGGATTAGAACGGTTTTACGTGTACATCTTCCATCGGTAATATAAACGGAAAATCAGGAACATTTTAGTTAATTCTAATGAAAACACATTGATTTTTATCATTTGTATTGGTAACAAGATTGTCATATGTCTTTTCTTTGATCTAAATAATACTAAACCTCGCTCTATGATTTGAAGTTTAAATCCTCAAATATGGTAATATAGTGACTTTTTCACGTTATTCATGTGGTGGGATTTTACGTAAATATATTCGTTTTTACCAATATTTCGATACTACTTCATGTTTTCTCACGATATGTGATTTGGCCTTCAAATCTCAGAAATATTAAATGCAAATATTGCATTTTAAGCAAGTTTTCTTGCATTTTGTTTCGTACTAAAAATCATCGAATTCAGCAATATTTTGACGTTTATCATCCGCTTTTCCTTTATGTGATATAAACAAAATATCATCGAATTAGGCAATATTTTGCTGTTTTTCCACGTTTTTGTGAATTTTCAGTTTATTGCTATTAATTCATTAAATATACGATAAAAATGATGCAAACACATAATTGATTAGAAATTAACCTTAAACACTTCATTTTCAATCAACTATTTGTTTCTCGTTAAAATACTGAGTAAGATATTTAAAAGGGGAGAAGTTCTGTTTTTATTGCATATATTGACGTTTCAGCCGGATTAGAGCGGTTTTACGTGTACATCTTCCATTGGAAATATAAACCGAAAATCAGGAACATTTTAGTTAATTTTAATGAAAACACATTGATTTTTATTATTTGTATTGGAAGCAACACCTTTGTACGTCTTTTCTAGGGTTTAAAAAATACGAAACGTCGCTCTATGATTCGAAGTTAAAATTCTCAAATTTGGTATAATAATGACTTTTTTCACGTTTTTCATGTAGTTTGATATTACGTATATATATTCATTTTTACCAATATTTCGATACTATTGCATGTAGTATCACGATATGTGATTTGGCCTTCAAATCTCAGATTTTCGCATAATATTGCATTTTAAGCAAGTTTTCTTGCATTTTGTTTCATACTAAAAATCATCGAATTCAGCAATATTTTGACGTTAATCATCCCCTTTTCATTTATGTGATATAAACAAAATATCATCGAATTAGGCAATATTTTCCTGTTTTTCCACGTTTTTTGTGAATTTTCAATTTATTGCTATTAATTCATTAAATATACGATAAAAATGATGCAAACACATAATTGATTAGAAATTAACCTTAAATACTTCATTTTCAATCAACTATTTGTTTCTCGTTAAAATACTGAGTAAGATATTGGAAAGGGGAGAAGTTCTGTTTTTATTGCATATATCGACGTTTCAGCCGGATAAGAGCGGTTTTACGTGTACATCTTCCATCGGTAATATAAACGGAAAATCAGGAATATTTAGTTAATTCTAATGAAAATACATTGATTTTTAGCATTTGTATTTGAAACAACATTGTCATATGTCTTTTCTTGGATCTAAATAATACGAAACCTCGCTCTATGATTTGAAGTTAAAATCCTCAAATATGGTAATATAGTGACTTTTTTCACGTAATTCATGTAGTGTGATTTTACGTATATATATTCGTTTTTACCAATATTTCGATACTACTTCATGTTTTCTTACGATATGTGATTTGACACAATTTCGCATAATATTGCATTTCTAGCAGGTTTTCTTGCATTTTGTTTCGAACGAAAAATCATCGAAGTTAGCAATATTTTGACGTTTATCATCCCCTTTTCCTTTATGAGATGTAAACAAAAAATCATCGAATTAGGCAATATTTTGCTTTTTTTTACCGTTTTTGTGAATTTTCAGTTTATTGTTAATAATTTATTATATATACGATAAAAATGATGCAAACACATAATTGATTAGAAATTAACCTTTAACACTTCAATTTCAATCATCTATTTGTTTCTCGTTAAAATACTGAGTAAGATATTGAAAAGAGAAGTTCTGTTTTTATTGCATATATCGACGTTTCAGCCGGATTAGAGCGGTTTTACGTGTACATCTTCCATCGGTAATATAAACGGAAAATCAGGAACATTTTAGTTAATTCTAATGAAAATACATTGATTTTTAGCATTTGTATTGGAAACAAGATTGTCATATGTCTTTTCTTTGATCTAAGTAATACTAAACCTCGCTCTATGATTTGAAGCTTAAATCCTCAAATATGGTAATATAGTGACTTTTTTCACGTTATTCATGTAGTGGGATTTTACGTTAATATATTCGTTTTTACCAATATTTCGATACTACTTCATGTTTTCTCACGATATGTGATTTGGCCTTCAAATCTCAGAAATATTAAATGCAAATATTGCATTTTAAGCAAGTTTTCTTGCATTTTGTTTCGTACTAAAAATCATCGAATTCAGCAATATTTTGACGTTTATCATCCCCTTTTCCTTTATGTGATATAAACAAAATATCATCGAATTAGGCAATATTTTGCTGTTTTTCCTCGTTTTTGTGAATTTTCAGTTTATTGCTATTAATTAGTTAAATATACGATAAAAATGATGCAAACACATAATTGATTAGAAATTAACCTTAAACACTTCATTTTCAATCAACTATTTGTTTCTCGTTAAAATACTGGGTAAGATATTTAAAAGGGGAGAATTTCTTTTTTTATTGCATATATCGACGTTTCAGCCGGAGTAGAACGGTTTTACGTTTACATCTTCCATCGGTAATATAAACCGAAAATCAGGAACATTTTAGTTAATTCTAATGAAAATACATTGATCTTTAGCATTTGTATTGGAAACAAGATTGTCATATGTCTTTTCTTTGATCTAAATAATACTAAACCTCGCTCTATGATTTGAAGCTTAAATCCTCAAATATGGTAATATAGTGACTTTTTTCACGTTATTCATGTAGTGGGATTTTACGTAAATATATTCGTTTTTACCAATATTTCGATACTACTTCATGTTTTCTCACGATATGTGATTTGGCCTTCAAATCTCAGAAATATTAAATGCAAATATTGCATTTTAAGCAAGTTTTCTTGCATTTTGTTTCGTACTAAAAATCATCGAATTCAGCAATATTTTGACGTTTATCATCCCCTTTTCCTTTATGTGATATAAACAAAATATCATCGAATTAGGCAATATTTTGCTGTTTTCCACGTTTTTGTGAATTTTCAGTTTATTGCTATTAATTCATTAAATATACGATAAAAATGATGCAAACACATAATTGATTAGAAATTAACCTTAAACACTTCATTTTCAATCAACTATTTGTTTCTCGTTAAAATACTGAGTAAGATATTTAAATGGGGAGAAGTTCTGTTTTTATTGCATATATTGACGTTTCAGCCGGATTAGAGCGGTTTTACGTGTACATCTTCCATTGGAAATATAAACCGAAAATCAGGAACATTTTAGTTAATTTTAATGAAAACACATTGATTTTTATCATTTGTATTGGAAGCAACACCTTTGTACGTCTTTTCTAGGGTTTAAAAAATACGAAACGTCGCTCTATGATTCGAAGTTAAAATTCTCAAATTTGGTATAATAATGACTTTTTTCACGTTTTTCATGTAGTTTGATATTACGTATATATATTCATTTTTACCAATATTTCGATACTATTGCATGTAGTATCACGATATGTGATTTGGCCTTCAAATCTCAGATTTTCGCATAATATTGCATTTTAAGCAAGTTTTCTTGCATTTTGTTTCATACTAAAAATCATCGAATTCAGCAATATTTTGATGTTAATCATCCCCTTTTCATTTATGTGATATAAACAAAATATCATCGAATTAGGCAATATTTTCCTGTTTTTCCACGTTTTTTGTGAATTTTCAGTTTATTGCTATTAATTCATTAAATATACGATAAAAATGATGCAAACACATAATTGATTAGAAATTAACCTTAAACACTTCATTTTCAATCAACTATTTGTTTCTCGTTAAAATACTGAGTAAGATATTGGAAAGGGGAGAAGTTCTGTTTTTATTGCATATATCGACGTTTCAGCCGGATAAGAGCGGTTTTACGTGTACATCTTCCATCGGTAATATAAACGGAAAATCAGGAATGTTTAGTTAATTCTAATGAAAATACATTGATTTTTAGCATTTGTATTTGAAACAACATTGTCATATGTCTTTTCTTGGATCTAAATAATACGAAACCTCGCTCTATGATTTGAAGTTAAAATCCTCAAATATGGTAATATAGTGACTTTTTTCACGTTATTCATGTAGTGTGATTTTACGAATATATATTCGTTTTACCAATATTTCGATACTACTTCATGTTTTCTTACGATATGTGATTTGACACAATTTCGGATAATATTGCATTTTTAGCAGGTTTTCTTGCATTTTGTTTCGAACGAAAAATCATCGAATTTAGCAATATTTTGACGTTTATCATCCCCTTTTCCTTTATGAAATGTAAACAAAAAATCATCGAATTAGGCAATATTTTGCTGTTTTTTACCGTTTTTGTGAATTTTTAGTTTATTGTTATTAATTCATTATATATACGATAAAAATGATGCAAACACATAACTGATTAGAAATTAACCTTTAACACTTCAATTTCAATCATCTATTTGTTTCTCGTTAAAATACTGAGTAAGATATTGAAAAGAGGAGAAGTTCAGTTTTTATTGCATATATCGACGTTTCAGCCGGATTAGAGCGGTTTTACGTGTACATCTTCCATCGGTAATATAAACGGAAAATCAGGAACATTTTAGTTAATTCTAATGAAAATACATTGATCTTTAGCATTTGTATTGGAAACAAGATTGTCATATGTCTTTTCTTTGATCTAAATAATACTAAACCTCGCTCTATGATTTGAAGCTTAAATCCTCAAATATGGTAATATAGTGACTTTTTTCACGTTATTCATGTAGTGGGATTTTACGTAAATATATTCGTTTTTACCAATATTTCGATACTACTTCATGTTTTCTCACGATATGTGATTTGGCCTTCAAATCTCAGAAATATTAAATGCAAATATTGCATTTTAAGCAAGTTTTCTTGCATTTTGTTTCGTACTAAAAATCATCGAATTCAGCAATATTTTGACGTTTATCATCCCCTTTTCCTTTATGTGATATAAACAAAATATCATCGAATTAGGCAATATTTTCCTGTTTTTCCACGTTTTTGTAAATTTTCAGTTTATTGCTATTAATTCATTAAATATACGATAAAAATGATGCAAACACATAACTGATTAGAAATTAACCTTTAACACTTCATTTTCAATCAACTATTTGTTTCTCGTTAAAATACTGAGTAAGATATTTAAAAGGGGAGAAGTTCTGTTTTTATTACATATATCGACGTTTCAGCCGGATTAGAGCGGTTTTACGTGTACATCTTCCATCGGTAATATAAACCGAAAATCAGGAACATTTTAGTTAATTTTAATGAAAACACCATGATTTTTGTCATTTGTATTGGAAGCAACATCTTTACACGTCTTTTCTAGGGTCTAAAAAATACGAAACGTCGGTCTATGATACGAAGTTAAAATCTTCAAATTTGGTATAATAATGACTTTTTTCACGTTTTTCATGTAGTTTGATATTACGTATATATATTTATTTTTACCAATATTTCGATACTATTTCATGTAGTATCACGATATGTGATTTGGCCTTCAAATCTCAGATTTTCGCATAATATTGCATTTTAAGCAAGTTTTCTTGCATTTTGTTTCGTACTAAAAATCATCGAATTCAGCAATATTTTGACGTTTATCATCCCCTTTTCCTTTATGTGATATAAACCAAATATCATCGAATTAGGCAATATTTTGCTGTTTTTCCACGTTTTTGCGAATTTTCAGTTTATTGCTATTAATTCATTAAATATACGATAAAAATGATGCAAACACATAATTGATTAGAAATTAACCTTAAACACTTCATTTTCAATCAACTATTTGTTTCTCGTTAAAATACTGAGTAAGATATTGGAAAGGGGAGAAGTTCTGTTTTTATTGCATATATCGACGTTCCAGCCGGATGAGAGCGGTTTTACGTGTACATCTTCCATTGGTAATATAAACGGAAAATCAGGAACATTTTAGTTAATTCAAATGAAAATACATTGATTTTTAGCATTTGTATTTGAAACAACATTGTCATATGTCTTTTCTTGGATCTAAATAATACGAAACCTCGCTCTATGATTTGAAGTTAAAATCCTCATATATGGTAATATAGTGACTTTTTTCACGTTATTCATGTAGTGTGATTTTACGTATATATTTTCGTTTTACCAATATTTCGATACTACTTCATGTTTTCTCACGATATGTGATTTGGCCTTCAAATCTCAGAATTTCGCAAATTTTGCATTTTTAAGCAAGCTTTCTTGCATTTTGTTTTGTTAGTACAAAACAAAACAAAATCATCGAATTTAGCAATATTTTGACTTTATAAGATTTAAACAAAATATCATCGACTTAGGCCGTTTTTCCACGTTTTTGTGAATTTTCAGTTTATTGTTATTAATTCATTATATATACAATAAAAATTATGCAAACACATAACTGATCAGAAAATAACCTTAAATACTTCAATTTCAATCATCTATTTGTTTCTCGTTAAAATACTGAGTAATATATTGAAAAGAGGAGAAGTTCTGTTTTTATTGCATATATCGACGTTTCAGCTGGATTAGAACGGTTTTACGTGTACATCTTCCATCGGTAATATAAACGGAAAATCAGGAACATTTTAGTTAATTCTAATGAAAACACATTGATTTTTATCATTTGTATTGGAAACAAGATTGTCATATGTCTTTTCTTTGATCTAAATAATACTAAACCTCGCTCTATGATTTGAAGTTTAAATCCTCAAATATGGTAATATAGTGACTTTTTCACGTTATTCATGTGGTGGGATTTTACGTAAATATATTCGTTTTTACCAATATTTCGATACTACTTCATGTTTTCTCACGATATGTGATTTGGCCTTCAAATCTCAGAAATATTAAATGCAAATATTGCATTTTAAGCAAGTTTTCTTGCATTTTGTTTCGTACTAAAAATCATCGAATTCAGCAATATTTTGACGTTTATCATCCCCTTTTCCTTTATGTGATATAAACAAAATATCATCGAATTAGGCAATATTTTGCTGTTTTTCCACGTTTTTGTGAATTTTCAGTTTATTGCTATTAATTCATTAAATATACGATAAAAATGATGCAAACACATAATTGATTAGAAATTAACCTTAAACACTTCATTTTCAATCAACTATTTGTTTCTCGTTAAAATACTGAGTAAGATATTTAAAAGGGGAGAAGTTCTGTTTTTATTGCATATATTGACGTTTCAGCCGGATTAGAGCGGTTTTACGTGTACATCTTCCATTGGAAATATAAACCGAAAATCAGGAACATTTTAGTTAATTTTAATGAAAACACATTGATTTTTATTATTTGTATTGGAAGCAACACCTTTGTACGTCTTTTCTAGGGTTTAAAAAATACGAAACGTCGCTCTATGATTCGAAGTTAAAATTCTCAAATTTGGTATAATAATGACTTTTTTCACGTTTTTCATGAAGTTTGATATTACGTATATATATTCATTTTTACCAATATTTCGATACTATTGCATGTAGTATCACGATATGTGATTTGGCCTTCAAATCTCAGATTTTCGCATAATATTGCATTTTAAGCAAGTTTTCTTGCATTTTGTTTCATACTAAAAATCATCGAATTCAGCAATATTTTGACGTTAATCATCCCCTTTTCATTTATGTGATATAAACAAAATATCATCGAATTAGGCAATATTTTCCTGTTTTTCCACGTTTTTTGTGAATTTTCAATTTATTGCTATTAATTCATTAAATATACGATAAAAATGATGCAAACACATAATTGATTAGAAATTAACCTTAAACACTTCATTTTCAATCAACTATTTGTTTCTCGTTAAAATACTGAGTAAGATATTGGAAAGGGGAGAAGTTCTGTTTTTATTGCATATATCGACGTTTCAGCCGGATAAGAGCGGTTTTACGTGTACATCTTCCATCGGTAATATAAACGGAAAATCAGGAATATTTAGTTAATTCTAATGAAAATACATTGATTTTTAGCATTTGTATTTGAAACAACATTGTCATATGTCTTTTCTTGGATCTAAATAATACGAAACCTCGCTCTATGATTTGAAGTTAAAATCCTCAAATATGGTAATATAGTGACTTTTTTCACGTAATTCATGTAGTGTGATTTTACGTATATATATTCGTTTTTACCAATATTTCGATACTACTTCATGTTTTCTTACGATATGTGATTTGACACAATTTCGCATAATATTGCATTTCTAGCAGGTTTTCTTGCATTTTGTTTCGAACGAAAAATCATCGAAGTTAGCAATATTTTGACGTTTATCATCCCCTTTTCCTTTATGAGATGTAAACAAAAAATCATCGAATTAGGCAATATTTTGCTGTTTTTTACCGTTTTTATGAATTTTCAGTTTATTGTTAATAATTCATTATATATACGATAAAAATGATGCAAACACATAATTGATTAGAAATTAACCTTTAACACTTCAATTTCAATCATCTATTTGTTTCTCGTTAAAATACTGAGTAAGATATTGAAAAGAGAAGTTCTGTTTTTATTGCATATATCGACGTTTCAGCCGGATTAGAGCGGTTTTACGTGTACATCTTCCATCGGTAATATAAACGGAAAATCAGGAACATTTTAGTTAATTCTAATGAAAATACATTGATTTTTAGCATTTGTATTGGAAACAAGATTGTCATATGTCTTTTCTTTGATCTAAGTAATACTAAACCTCGCTCTATGATTTGAAGCTTAAATCCTCAAATATGGTAATATAGTGACTTTTTTCACGTTATTCATGTAGTGGGATTTTACGTTAATATATTCGTTTTTACCAATATTTCGATACTACTTCATGTTTTCTCACGATATGTGATTTGGCCTTCAAATCTCAGAAATATTATATGCAAATATTGCATTTTAAGCAAGTTTTCTTGCATTTTGTTTCGTACTAAAAATCATCGAATTCAGCAATATTTTGACGTTTATCATCCCCTTTTCCTTTATGTGATATAAACAAAATATCATCGAATTAGGCAATATTTTGCTGTTTTTCCGCGTTTTCGTGAATTTTCAGTTTATTGCTATTAATTAGTTAAATATACGATAAAAATGATGCAAACACATAATTGATTAGAAATTAACCTTAAACACTTCATTTTCAATCAACTATTTGTTTCACGTTAAAATACTGAGTAAGATATTTAAAAGGGGAGAATTTCTTTTTTTATTGCATATATCGACGTTTCAGCCGGAGTAGAACGGTTTTACGTTTACATCTTCCATCGGTAATATAAACCGAAAATCAGGAACATTTTAGTTAATTCTAATGAAAATACATTGATCTTTAGCATTTGTATTGGAAACAAGATTGTCATATGTCTTTTCTTTGATCTAAATAATACTAAACCTCGCTCTATGATTTGAAGCTTAAATCCTCAAATATGGTAATATAGTGACTTTTTTCACGTTATTCATGTAGTGGGATTTTACGTAAATATATTCGTTTTTACCAATATTTCGA
The DNA here is from genome assembly GCF_040958095.1 of Procambarus clarkii. Taxonomy (NCBI): domain Eukaryota; kingdom Metazoa; phylum Arthropoda; class Malacostraca; order Decapoda; family Cambaridae; genus Procambarus; species Procambarus clarkii. Next base: position 1,406,051 of record NC_091216.1, read on the forward strand.
TACTACTTCATGTTTTCTCATGATATGTGATTTGGCCTTCAAATCTCAGAAATATTAAATGCAAATATTGCATTTTAAGCAAGTTTTCTTGCATTTTGTTTCGTACTAAAAATCATCGAATTCAGCAATATTTTGACGTTTATCATCCCCTTTTCCTTTATGTGATATAAACAAAATATCATCGAATTAGGCAATATTTTGCTTTTTTCCACGTTTTTTGCGAATTTTCAGTTTATTGCTATTAATTCATTAAATATACGATAAAAATGATGCAAACACATAATTGATTAGAAATTAACCTTAAACACTTCATTTTCAATCAACTATTTGTTTCTCGTTAAAATACTGAGTAAGATATTGGAAAGGGGAGAAGTTCTGTTTTGATTGCATATATCGACGTTTCAGCCGGATAAGAGCGGTTTTACGTGTACATCTTCCATCGGTAATATAAACGGAAAATCAGGAATATTTAGTTAATTCTAATGAAAATACATTGATTTTTAGCATTTGTATTTGAAACAACATTGTCATATGTCTTGTCTTGGATCTAAATAATACGAAACCTCGCTCTATGATTTGAAGTTAAAATCCTCAAATATGGTAATATAGTGACTTTTTTCACGTAATTCATGTAGTGTGATTTTACGTATATATATTCGTTTTTACCAATATTTCGATACTACTTCATGTTTTCTTACGATATGTGATTTGACACAATTTCGCATAATATTGCATTTTTAGCAGGTTTTCTTGCATTTTGTTTCGAACGAAAAATCATCGAAGTTAGCAATATTTTGACGTTTATCATCCCCTTTTTCTTTATGAGATGTAAACAAAAAATCATCGAATTAGGCAATATTTTGCTGTTTTTTACCGTTTTTGTGAATTTTCAGTTTATTGTTAATAATTCATTATATATACGATAAAAATGATGCAAACACATAATTGATTAGAAATTAACCTTTAACACTTCAATTTCAATCATCTATTTGTTTCTCGTTAAAATACTGAGTAAGATATTGAAAAGAGGAGAAGTTCTGTTTTTATTGCATATATCGACGTTTCAGCCGGATTAGAGCGGTTTTACGTGTACATCTTCCATCGGTAATATAAACGGAAAATCAGGAACATTTTAGTTAATTCTAATGAAAATACATTGATTTTTAGCATTTGTATTGGAAACAAGATTGTCATATGTCTTTTCTTTGATCTAAATAATACTAAACCTCGCTCTATGATTTGAAGCTTAAATCCTCAAATATGGTAATATAGTGACTTTTTTCACGTTATTCATGTAGTGGGATTTTACGTTAATATATTCGTTTTTACCAATATTTCCATACTACTTCATGTTTTCTCACGATATGTGATTTGGCCTTCAAATCTCAGAAATATTAAATGCAAATATTGCATTTTAAGCAAGTTTTCTTGCATTTTGTTTCGTACTAAAAATCATCGAATTCAGCAATATTTTGACGTTTATCATCCCCTTTTCCTTTATGTGATAAAAACAAAATATCATTGAATTAGGCAATATTTTGCTGTTTTCCACGTTTTTGCGAATTTTCAGTTTATTGCTATTAATTCATTAAATATACGATAAAAATGATGCAAACACATAATTGATTAGAAATTAACCTTAAACACTTCATTTTCAATCAACTATTTGTTTCTCGTTAAAATACTGAGTAAGATATTGGAAAGGGGAGAAGCTCTGTTTTTATTGCATATATTGACGTTTCAGCCGGATTAGAGCGGTTTTACGTTTACATCTTCCATTGGAAATATAAACCGAAAATCAGGAACATTTTAGTTAATTTTAATGAAAACACATTGATTTTTATCATTTGTATTGGAAGCAACACCTTTGTACGTCTTTTCTAGGGTTTAAAAAATACGAAACGTCGCTCTATGATTCGAAGTTAAAATCCTCAAATTTGGTATAATAATGACTTTTTTCACGTTTTTCATGTAGTTTGATATTACGTATATATATATTCATTTTTACCAATATTTCGATATTATTGCATGTAGTATCACGATATGTGATTTGGCCTTCAAATCTCAGATTTTCGCATAATATTGCATTTTAAGCAAGTTTTCTTGCATTTTGTTTCATACTAAAAATCATCGAATTCAGCAATATTTTGACGTTAATCATCCCCTTTTCATTTATGTGATATAAACAAAATATCATCGAATTAGGCAATATTTTCCTGTTTTTCCACGTTTTTTGTGAATTTTCAGTTTATTGCTATTAATTCATTAAATATACGATAAAAATGATGCAAACACATAATTGATTAGAAATTAACCTTAAACACTTCATTTTCAATCAACTATTTGTTTCTCGTTAAAATACTGAGTAAGATATTGGAAAGGGGAGAAGTTCTGTTTTTATTGCATATATCGACGTTTCAGCCGGATAAGAGCGGTTTTACGTGTACATCTTCCATCAGTAATATAAACGGAAAATCAGGAATATTTAGTTAATTCTAATGAAAATACATTGATTTTTAGCATTTGTATTTGAAACAACATTGTCATATGTCTTTTCTTGGATCTAAATAATACGAAACCTCGCTCTATGATTTGAAGTTAAAATCCTCAAATATGGTAATATAGTGACTTTTTTCACGTAATTCATGTAGTGTGATTTTACGTATATATATTCGTTTTTACCAATATTTCGATACTACTTCATGTTTTCTTACGATATGTGATTTGACACAATTTCGCATAATATTGCATTTTTAGCAGGTTTTCTTGCATTTTGTTTCGAACGAAAAATCATCGAAGTTAGCAATATTTTGACGTTTATCATCCCCTTTTCCTTTATGAGATGTAAAAAAAAATCATCGAATTAGGCAATATTTTGCTGTTTTTTACCGTTTTTGTGAATTTTCAGTTTATTGCTAATAATTCATTATATATACGATAAAAATGATGCAAACACATAATTGATTAAAAATTAACCTTTAACACTTCAATTTCAATCATCTATTTGTTTCTCGTTAAAATACTGAGTAAGATATTGAAAAGAGGAGAAGTTCTGTTTTTATTGCATATATCGACGTTTCAGCTGGATTAGAGCGGTTTTACGTGTACATCTTCCATCGGTAATATAAACGAAAAATCAGGAACATTTTAGTTAATTCTAATGAAAATACATTGATTTTTAGCATTTGTATTGGAAACAAGATTGTCATATGTCTTTTCTTTGATCTAAATAATACTAAACCTCGCTCTATGATTTGAAGCTTAAATCCTCAAATATGGTAATATAGTGACTTTATTCACGTTATTCATATAGTGGGATTTTACGTTAATATATTCGTTTTTACCAATATTTCGATACTACTTCATGTTTTCTCACGATATGTGATTTGGCCTTCAAATCTCAGAAATATTAAATGCAAATATTGCATTTTAAGCAAGTTTTCTTGCATTTTGTTTCGTACTAAAAATCATCGAATTCAGCAATATTTTGACGTTTATCATCCCCTTTTCGTTTATGTGATATAAACAAAATATCATCGAATTAGGCAATATTTTGCTGTTTTTCCACGTTTTTGTGAATTTTCAGTTTATTGCTATTAATTAGTTAAATATACGATAAAAATGATGCAAACACATAATTGATTAGAAATTAACCTTAAACACTTCATTTTCAATCAACTATTTGTTTCTCGTTAAAATACTGAGTAAGATATTTAAAAGGGGAGAATTTCTTTTTTTATTGCATATATCGACGTTCCAGCCGGAGTAGAACGGTTTTACGTTTACATCTTCCATCGGTAATATAAACCGAAAATCAGGAACATTTTAGTTAATTTTAATGAAAACACATTGATTTTTGTCATTTGTATTGGAAGCAACATCTTTATACGTCTTTTCTAGGGTCTCAAAAATACGAAACGTCGCTTTATTATTCGAAGTTAAAATCCTCAAATTTGGTATAATAATGACTTTTTTCACGTTTTTCATGTAGTTTGATATTACGTATATATATTTATTTTTACCAATATTTCGATACTATTTCATGTAGTATCACGATATGTGATTTGGCCTTCAAATCTCAGATTTTTGCATAATATTGCATTTTAAGCAAGTTTTCTTGCATTTTGTTTCGTACTAAAAATCATCGAATTCAGCAATATTTTGACGTTTATCATCCCCTTTTCCTTTATATGATATAAACAAAATATCATCGAATTAGGCAATATTTTGCTGTTTTTCCACGTTTTGCGAATTTTCAGTTTATTGCTATTAATTCATTAAATATACGATAAAAATGATGCAAACACATAATTGATTAGAAATTAACCTTAAACACTTCATTTTCAATCAACTATTTGTTTCTCGTTAAAATACTGAGTAAGATATTGGAAAGGGGAGAAGTTCTGTTTTTATTGCATATATCGACGTTTCAGCCGGATAAGAGCGGTTTTACGTGTACATCTTCCATCGGTAATATAAACGAAAAATCAGGAATATTTAGTTAATTCTAATGAAATTACATTGAATTTTAGCATTTGTATTTGAAACAACATTGTCATATGTCTTTTCTTGGATCTAAATAATACGAAACCTCGCTCTATGATTTGAAGTTAAAATCCTCAAATATGGTAATATAGTGACTTTTTTCACGTTATTCATGTAGTGTGATTTTACGTATATATATTCGTTTTTACCAATATTTCGATACTACTTCATGTTTTCTTACGATATGTGATTTGACACAATTTCGCATAATATTGCATTTTTAGCAGGTTTTCTTGCATTTTGTTTCGAACGAAAAATCATTGAATTTAGCAATATTTTGACGTTTATCATCCCCTTTTCCTTTATGAGATGTAAACAAAAAATCATCGAATTAGGCAATATTTTGCTGTTTTTTACCGTTTTTGTGAATTTTTAGTTTATTGTTATTAATTTATTATATATACGATAAAAATGATGCAAACACATAACTGATTAGAAATTAACCTTTAACACTTCAATTTCAATCATCTATTTGTTTCTCGTTAAAATACTGAGTAAGATATTGAAAAGAGGAGAAGTTCAGTTTTTATTGCATATATCGACGTTTCAGCCGGATTAGAGCGGTTTTACGTGTACATCTTCCATCGGTAATATAAACGGAAAATCAGGAACATTTTAGTTAATTCTAATGAAAATACATTGATCTTTAGCATTTGTATTGGAAACAAGATTGTCATATGTCTTTTCTTTGATCTAAATAATACTAAACCTCGCTCTATGATTTGAAGCTTAAATCCTCATATATGGTAATATAGTGACTTTTTTCACGTTATTCATGTAGTGGGATTTTACGTAAATATATTCGTTTTTACCAATATTTCGATACTACTTCATGTTTTCTCACGATATGTGATTTGGCCTTCAAATCTCAGAAATATTAAATGCAAATATTGCATTTTAAGCAAGTTTTCTTGCATTTTGTTTCGCACTAAAAATCATCGAATTCAGCAATATTTTGACGTTTATGATCCCCTTTTCCTTTATGTGATATAAACAAAATATCATCGAATTAGGCAATATTTTCCTGTTTTTCCACGTTTTTGTGAATTTTCAGTTTATTGCTATTAATTCATTAAATATACGATAAAAATGATGCAAATACATAATTGGTCAGAAAATAACCTTAAATACTTCATTTTCAATCAACTATTTGTTTCTCGTTAAAATACTGAGTAAGATATTTAAAAGGGGAGAATTTCTTTTTTTATTGCATATATCGACGTTTCAGCCGGAGTAGAACGGTTTTACGTTTACATCTTCCATCGGTAATATAAACCGAAAATCAGGAACATTTTAGTTAATTTTAATGAAAACACATTGATTTTTGTCATTTGTATTGGAAGCAACATCTTTATACGTCTTTTCTAGGGTCTAAAAAATACGAAACGTCGGTCTATGATACGAAGTTAAAATCCTCAAATTTGGTATAATAATGACTTTTTTCACGTTTTTCATGTAGTTTGATATTACGTATATATATTTATTTTTACCAATATTTCGATACTATTTCATGTAGTATCACGATATGTGATTTGGCCTTCAAATCTCAGATTTTCGCATAATATTGCATTTTAAGCAAGTTTTCTTGCATTTTGTTTCGTACTAAAAATCATCGAATTCAGCAATATTTTGACGTTTATCATCCCTTTTTCCTTTATGTGATATAAACAAAATATCATCGAATTAGGCAATATTTTGCTGTTTTTCCACGTTTTTGCGAATTTTCAGTTTATTGCTATTAATTCATTAAATATACAATAAAAATGATGCAAACACATAATTGATTAGAAATTAACCTTAAACACTTCATTTTCAATCAACTATTTGTTTCTCGTTAAAATACTGAGTAAGATATTGGAAGGGGGAGAAGATCTGTTTTTATTGCATATATCGACGTTCCAGCCGGATGAGAGCGGTTTTACGTGTACATCTTCCATTGGTAATATAAACGGAAAATCAGGAACATTTTAGTTAATTCTAATGAAAATACATTGATTTTTAGCATTTGTATTTGAAACAACATTGTCATATGTCTTTTCTTGGATCTAAATAATAAGAAACCTCGCTCTATGATTTGAAGTTAAAATCCTCATATATGGTAATATAGTGACTTTTTTCACGTTATTCATGTAGTGTGATTTTACGTATATATATTTTCGTTTTACCAATATTTCGATACTACTTTATGTTTTCTCACGATATGTGATTTGGCCTTCAAATCTCAGAATTTCGCAAATTTTGCATTTTTAAGCAAGCTTTCTTGCATTTTGTTTTGTTAGTACAAAACAAAACAAAATCATCGAATTTAGCAATATTTTGACCTTTATAAGATTTAAACAAAATATCATCGACTTAGGCCGTTTTTCCACGTTTTTGTGAATTTTCAGTTTATTGTTATTAATTCATTATATATACAATAAAAATTATGCAAACACATAACTGATCAGAAAATAACCTTAAATACTTCAATTTCAATCATCTATTTGTTTCTCGCTAAAATACTGAGTAATATATTGAAAAGAGGAGAAGTTCTGTTTTTATTGCATATATCGACGTTTCAGCTGGATTAGATCGGTTTTACGTGTACATCTTCCATCGGTAATATAAACGGAAAATCAGGAACATTTTAGTTAATTCTTATGAAAACACATTGATTTTTATCATTTGTATTGGAAACAAGATTGTCATATGTCTTTTCTTTGATCTAAATAATACTAAACCTCGCTCTATGATTTGAAGTTTAAATCCTCAAATATGGTAATATAGTGACTTTTTTCACGTTATTCATGTAGTGTGATTTTACGTATATATATTTTCAGTGTACCAATATTTCGATACTACTTCATGTTTTCTCACGATATGTGATTTGGCCTTCAAATCTCAGAATTTCGCAAATTTTGCATTTTTAAGCAAGCTTTCTTGCATTTTGTTTTGTTAGTACAAAACAAAACAAAATCATCGAATTTAGCAATATTTTGACCTTTATAAGATTTAAACAAAATATCATCGACTTAAGCCGTTTTTCCACGTTTTTGTGAATTTTCAGTTTATTGTTATTAATTCATTATCTATACAATAAAAATTATGCAAACACATAACTGATCAGAAAATAACCTTAAATACTTCAATTTCAATCATCTATTTGTTTCTCGTTAAAATACTGAGTAATATATTGAAAAGAGGAGAAGTTCTGTTTTTATTGCATATATCGACGTTTCAGCTGGATTAGAACGGTTTTACGTGTACATCTTCCATCGGTAATATAAACGGAAAATCAGGAACATTTTAGTTAATTCTAATGAAAACACATTGATTTTTATCATTTGTATTGCAAACAAGATTGTCATATGTCTTTTCTTTGATCTAAATAATACTAAACCTCGCTCTATGATTTGAAGTTTAAATCCTCAAATATGGTAATATAGTGACTTTTTCACGTTATTCATGTGGTGGGATTTTACGTAAATATATTCGTTTTTACCAATATTTCGATACTACTTCATGTTTTCTCACGATATGTGATTTGGCCTTCAAATCTCAGAAATATTAAATGAAAATATTGCATTTTAAGCAAGTTTTCTTGCATTTTGTTTCGTACTAAAAATCATCGAATTCAGCAATATTTTGACGTTTATCATCCCCTTTTCCTTTATGTGATATAAACAAAATATCATCGAATTAGGCAATATTTTGCTGTTTTTCCACGTTTTTGTGAATTTTCAGTTTATTGCTATTAATTCATTAAATATACGATAAAAATGATGCAAACACATAATTGATTAGAAATTAACCTTAAACACTTCATTTTCAATCAACTACTTGTTTCTCGTTAAAATACTGAGTAAGATATTTAAAAGGGGAGAAGTTCTGTTTTTATTGCATATATTGACGTTTCAGCCGGATTAGAGCGGTTTTACGTGTACATCTTCCATTGGAAATATAAACCGAAAATCAGGAACATTTTAGTTAATTTGAATGAAAACACATTGATTTTTATCATTTGTATTGGAAGCAACACCTTTGTACGTCTTTTCTAGGGTTTAAAAAATACGAAACGTCGCTCTATGATTCGAAGTTAAAATCCTCAAATTTGGTATAATAATGACTTTTTTCACGTTTTTCATGTAGTTTGATATTACGTATATATATTCATTTTTATCAATATTTCGATACTATTGCATGTAGTATCACGATATGTGATTTGGCCTTCAAATCTCAGATTTTCTCATAATATTGCATTTTAAGCAAGTTTTCTTGCATTTTGTTTCATACTAAAAATCATCGAATTCAGCAATATTTTGACGTTAATCATCCCCTTTTCATTTATGTGATATAAACAAAATATCATCGAATTAGGCAATATTTTCCTGTTTTTCCACGTTTTTTGTGAATTTTCAGTTTATTGCTATTAATTCATTAAATATACGATAAAAATGATGCAAACACATAATTGATTAGAAATTAACCTTAAACACTTCATTTTCAATCAACTATTTGTTTCTCGTTAAAATACTGAGTAAGATATTGGAAAGGGGAGAAGTTCTGTTTTTATTGCATATATCGACGTTTCAGCCGGATAAGAGCGGTTTTACGTGTACATCTTCCATCGGTAATATAAACCGAAAATCAGGAACATTTTAGTTAATTTTAATGAAAACACATTGATTTTTGTCATTTGTATTGGAAGCAACATCTTTATACGTCTTTTCTAGGGTCTAAAAAATACGAAACGTCGCTTTATGATTCGAAGTTAAAATCCTCAAATTTGGTATAATAATGACTTTTTTCACGTTTTTCATTTAGTTTGATATTACGTATATATATTTATTTTTACCAATATTTCGATACTATTTCATGTAGTATCACGATATGTGATTTGGCCTTCAAATCTCAGATTTTCGCATAATATTGCATTTTAAGCAAGTTTTCTTGCATTTTGTTTCGTACTAAAAATCATCGAATTCAGCAATATTTTGACGTTTATCATCCCCTTTTCCTTTATGTGATATAAACAAAATATCATCAAATTAGGCAATATTTTGCTTTTTTCCACGTTTTTTGCGAATTTTCAGTTTATTGCTATTAATTCATTAAATATACGATAAAAATGATGCAAACACATAATTGATTAGAAATTAACCTTAAACACTTCATTTTCAATCAACTATTTGTTTCTCGTTAAAATACTGAGTAAGATATTGGAAAGGGGAGAAGTTCTGTTTTGATTGCATATATCGACGTTTCAGCCGGATAAGAGCGGTTTTACGTGTACATCTTCCATCGGTAATATAAACGGAAAATCAGGAATATTTAGTTAATTCTAATGAAAATACATTGATTTTTAGCATTTGTATTTGAAACAACATTGTCATATGTCTTTTCTTGGATCTAAATAATACGAAACCTCGCTCTATGATTTGAAGTTAAAATCCTCAAATATGGTAATATAGTGACTTTTTTCACGTAATTCATGTAGTGTGATTTTACGTATATATATTCGTTTTTACCAATATTTCGATACTACTTCATGTTTTCTTACGATATGTGATTTGACACAATTTCGCATAATATTGCATTTTTAGCAGGTTTTCTTGCATTTTGTTTCGAACGAAAAATCATCGAAGTTAGCAATATTTTGACGTTTATCATCCCCTTTTTCTTTATGAGATGTAAACAAAAAATCATCGAATTAGGCAATATTTTGCTGTTTTTTACCGTTTTTGTGAATTTTCAGTTTATTGTTAATAATTCATTATATATACGATAAAAATGATGCAAACACATAATTGATTAGAAATTAACCTTTAACACTTCAATTTCAATCATCTATTTGTTTCTCGTTAAAATACTGAGTAAGATATTGAAAAGAGGAGAAGTTCTGTTTTTATTGCATATATCGACGTTTCAGCCGGATTAGAGCGGTTTTACGTGTACATCTTCCATCGGTAATATAAACGGAAAATCAGGAACATTTTAGTTAATTCTAATGAAAATACATTGATTTTTAGCATTTGTATTGGAAACAAGATTGTCATATGTCTTTTCTTTGATCTAAATAATACTAAACCTCGCTCTATGATTTGAAGCTTAAATCCTCAAATATGGTAATATAGTGACTTTTTTCACGTTATTCATGTAGTGGGATTTTACGTTAATATATTCGTTTTTACCAATATTTCCATACTACTTCATGTTTTCTCACAATATGTGATTTGGCCTTCAAATCTCAGAAATATTAAATGCAAATATTGCATTTTAAGCAAGTTTTCTTGCATTTTGTATCGTACTAAAAATCATCGAATTCAGCAATATTTTGACGTTTATCATCCCCTTTTCCTTTATGTGATAAAAACAAAATATCATTGAATTAGGCAATATTTTGCTGTTTTTCCACGTTTTTGCGAATTTTCAGTTTATTGCTATTAATTCATTAAATATACGATAAAAATGATGCAAACACATAATTGATTAGAAATTAACCTTAAACACTTCATTTTCAATCAACTATTTGTTTCTCGTTAAAATACTGAGTAAGATATTGGAAAGGGGAGAAGCTCTGTTTTTATTGCATATATTGACGTTTCAGCCGGATTAGAGCGGTTTTACGTTTACATCTTCCATTGGAAATATAAACCGAAAATCAGGAACATTTTAGTTAATTTTAATGAAAACACATTGATTTTTATCATTTGTATTGGAAGCAACACCTTTGTACGTCTTTTCTAGGGTTTAAAAAATACGAAACGTCGCTCTATGATTCGAAGTTAAAATCCTCAAATTTGGTATAATAATGACTTTTTTCACGTTTTTCATGTAGTTTGATATTACGTATATATATATTCATTTTTACCAATATTTCGATATTATTGCATGTAGTATCACGATATGTGATTTGGCCTTCAAATCTCAGATTTTCGCATAATATTGCATTTTAAGCAAGTTTTCTTGCATTTTGTTTCATACTAAAAATCATCGAATTCAGCAATATTTTGACGTTAATCATCCCCTTTTCATTTATGTGATATAAACAAAATATCATCGAATTAGGCAATATTTTCCTGTTTTTCCACGTTTTTTGTGAATTTTCAGTTTATTGCTATTAATTCATTAAATATACGATAAAAATGATGCAAACACATAATTGATTAGAAATTAACCTTAAACACTTCATTTTCAATCAACTATTTGTTTCTCGTTAAAATACTGAGTAAGATATTGGAAAGGGGAGAAGTTCTGTTTTTATTGCATATATCGACGTTTCAGCCGGATAAGAGCGGTTTTACGTGTACATCTTCCATCAGTAATATAAACGGAAAATCAGGAATATTTAGTTAATTCTAATGAAAATACATTGATTTTTAGCATTTGTATTTGAAACAACATTGTCATATGTCTTTTCTTGGATCTAAATAATACGAAACCTCGCTCTATGATTTGAAGTTAAAATCCTCAAATATGGTAATATAGTGACTTTTTTCACGTAATTCATGTAGTGTGATTTTACGTATATATATTCGTTTTTACCAATATTTCGATACTACTTCATGTTTTCTTACGATATGTGATTTGACACAATTTCGCATAATATTGCATTTTTAGCAGGTTTTCTTGCATTTTGTTTCGAACGAAAAATCATCGAAGTTAGCAATATTTTGACGTTTATCATCCCCTTTTCCTTTATGAGATGTAAAAAAAAATCATCGAATTAGGCAATATTTTGCTGTTTTTTACCGTTTTTGTGAATTTTCAGTTTATTGCTAATAATTCATTATATATACGATAAAAATGATGCAAACACATAATTGATTAAAAATTAACCTTTAACACTTCAATTTCAATCATCTATTTGTTTCTCGTTAAAATACTGAGTAAGATATTGAAAAGAGGAGAAGTTCTGTTTTTATTGCATATATCGACGTTTCAGCTGGATTAGAGCGGTTTTACGTGTACATCTTCCATCGGTAATATAAACGGAAAATAAGGAACATTTTAGTTAATTCTAATGAAAATACATTGATTTTTAGCATTTGTATTGGAAACAAGATTGTCATATGTCTATTCTTTGATCTAAATAATACTAAACCTCGCTCTATGATTTGAAGCTTAAATCCTCAAATATGGTAATATAGTGACTTTTTTCACGTTATTCATATAGTGGGATTTTACGTTAATATATTCGTTTTTACCAATATTTCGATACTACTTCATGTTTTCTCACGATATGTGATTTGGCCTTCAAATCTCAGAAATATTAAATGCAAATATTGCATTTTAAGCAAGTTTTCTTGCATTTTGTTTCGTACTAAAAATCATCGAATTCAGCAATATTTTGACGTTTATCATCCCCTTTTCCTTTATGTGATATAAACAAAATATCATCGAATTAGGCAATATTTTGCTGTTTTTCCACGTTTTTGTGAATTTTCAGTTTATTGCTATTAATTAGTTAAATATACGATAAAAATGATGCAAACACATAATTGATTAGAAATTAACCTTAAACACTTCATTTTCAATCAACTATTTGTTTCTCGTTAAAATACTGAGTAAGATATTTAAAAGGGGAGAATTTCTTTTTTTATTGCATATATCGACGTTCCAGCCGGAGTAGAACGGTTTTACGTTTACATCTTCCATCGGTAATATAAACCGAAAATCAGGAACATTTTAGTTAATTTTAATGAAAACACATTGATTTTTGTCATTTGTATTGGAAGCAACATCTTTATACGTCTTTTCTAGGGTCTCAAAAATACGAAACGTCGCTTTATTATTCGAAGTTAAAATCCTCAAATTTGGTATAATAATGACTTTTTTCACGTTTTTCATGTAGTTTGATATTACGTATATATATTTATTTTTACCAATATTTCGATACTATTTCATGTAGTATCACGATATGTGATTTGGCCTTCAAATCTCAGATTTTTGCATAATATTGCATTTTAAGCAAGTTTTCTTGCATTTTGTTTCGTACTAAAAATCGTCGAATTCAGCAATATTTTGACGTTTATCATCCCCTTTTCCTTTATGTGATATAAATAAAATATCATCGAATTAGGCAATATTTTGCTGTTTTTCCACGTTTTTGCGAATTTTCAGTTTATTGCTATTAATTCATTAAATATACGATAAAAATGATGCAAACACATAATTGATTAGAAATTAACCTTAAACACTTCATTTTCAATCAACTATTTGTTTCTCGTTAAAATACTGAGTAAGATATTGGAAAGGGGAGAAGTTCTGTTTTTATTGCACATATCGACGTTTCAGCCGGATTAGAGCGGTTTTACGTGTACATCTTCCATCGGTAATATAAACGGAAAATCAGGAACATTTTAGTTAATTCTAATGAAAATACATTGATTTTTAGCATTTGTATTTGAAACAACATTGTCATATGTCTTTTCTTGGATCTAAATAATACGAAACCTCGCTCTATGATTTGAAGTTAAAATCCTCAAATATGGTAATATAATGACTTTTTTCACGTTATTCATGTAGTGTGATTTTACGTATATATATTCGTTTTTACCAATTTTTCGATACAACTTCATGTTTTCTCACGATATGTGATTTGACAGAATATCGCATAATATTGCATTTTTAGCAAGTTTTCTTGCATTTTGTTTCGAACGAAAATCTTCGAATTTAGCAATTTTTTGACGTTTATCATCCCCTTTTCCTTTATGTGATATAAACAAAATATCATCGAATTAGGCAATATTTTGCTGTTTTTTCACTTGTATGTGAATTTTCAGTTTATTGTTAATAATTCATTATATATATATACGATAAAAATGATGCAAACACATAATTGATTAGAAATTAACCTTTAACACTTCATTTTCAATCATCTATTTGATTCTCGTTAAAATACTGAGTAAGATATTGAAAAGAGGAGAAGTTCTGTTTTTATTGCATATATCGACGTTTCAGCCGGATTAGAGCGGTTTTACGTGTACATCTTCCATCGGTAATATAAACGGAAAATCAGGAACATTTTAGCTAATTCTAATGAAAACACATTGATTTTTATCATTTGTATTGGAAAGAAGATTGTCATATGTCTTTTCTTTGATCTAAATAATAATAAACCTCGCTCTATGATTTGAAGTTTAAATCCTCAAATATGGTAATATAGTGATTTTTTTCACGTTATTCATGTAGTGGGATTTTACGTATATATATTCGTTTTTACCAATATTTCGATACTACTTCATGTTTTCTCTCGATATGTGATTTGGCCTTTAAATCTCAGAATTTCGCAAATTTTGCATTTTAAGCAAGTTTTCTTGCATTTTGTTTTGTACTAAAAATCATCGAATTTAGCAATATTTTTACTTTTATCATCACCTTTTCCTTTATGTGATTTAAACAAAATATCATCGAATTAGGCAATATTTTGCCGTTTTTCCACGTTTTTGTGAATTTTCAGTTTATTGTTATTATTTCATTAAATATACGATAAAAATTATGCAAACACATAATTGATCAGAAAATAACCTTATATACTTCATTTTCAATCATCTATTTGTTTTTCGTTAAAATACTGAGAAAGATATTTAAAAGGGGAGAATTTCTTTTTTTATTGCATATATCGACGTTTCAGCCGGAGTAGAACGGTTTTACGTTTACATCTTCCATCGGTAATATAAACCGAAAATCAGGAACATTTTAGTTAATTTTAATGAAAACACACTGATTTTTGTCATTTGTATTGGAAGCAACATCTTTATACGTCTTTTCTAGGGTTTAAAAAATACGAAACGTCGCTCTATGATTCGAAGTTAAAATCCTCAAATTTGGTATAATAATGACTTTTTTCACATTTTTCATGTAGTTTGATATTACGTATATATATTCATTTTTACCAATATTTCGATACTATTTCATGTAGTATCACGATATGTGATTTGGCCTTCAAATCTCAGATTTTCGAAAAATATTGCATTATAAGCAAGTTTTCTTGCATTTTGTTTCGTACTAAAAATCATCGAATTCAGCAATATTTTGACGTTTATCATCCCCTTTTCCTTTATGTGATATAAACAAAATATCATCGAATTAGGCAATATTTTGCTGTTTTTCCACGTTTTTTGTGAATTTTCAGTTTATTGCTATTAATTCATTATATATACAATAAAAATGATGCAAACACATAATTGATTAGAAATTAACCTTAAACACTTCATTTTCAATCAACTATTTGTTTCTCGTTAAAATACTGAGTAAGATATTGGAAAGGGGAGAAGTTCTGTTTTTATTGCATATATCGACGTTTCAGCCGGATAAGAGCGGTTTTACGTGTACATCTTCCATCGGTAATATGTACGGAAAATCAGGAACATTTTAGTTAATTCTAATGAAAATACATTGATTTTTAGCATTTGTATTTGAAACAACATTGTCATATGTCTTTTCTTGGATCTAAATAATACGAAACCTCGCTCTATGATTTGAAGTTAAAATCCTCAAATATGGTAATATAGTGACTTTTTTCACGTTATTCATGTAGTGTGATTTTACGTATATATATTCGTTTTTACCAATATTTCGATACTACTTCATGTTTTCTCACGATATGTGATTTGGCCTTCAAATCTCAGAATTTCGCAAATTTTGCATTTTTAAGCAAGTTTTCTTGCATTTTGTTTGTACTAAAAATCATCGAATTTAGCAATATTTTGACCTTTATCATCCCTTTTTCCTATAAGTGATTTAAACAAAATATCATCGAATTAGGCCGTTTTTCCACGTTTTTGTCAATTTTCAGTTTATTGTTATTAATTCATTATATATACGATAAAAATTATGCAAACACATAATTGATCAGAAAATAACCTTAAATACTTCATGTTCAATCATCTATTTGTTTCTCGTTAAAATACTGAGTAAGATATTGAAAAGGGGAGAAGTTCTGTTTTTATTGCATATATCGACGTTTCATCCGGATTAGAATGGTTTTACGTGTACATCTTCCATCGGTAATATAAACCGAAAATCAGGAACATTTTAGTTAATTTTAATGAAAACACATTGATTTTTATCATTTGTATTGGAGGCAACATCTTTATACGTCTTTTCTAGGGTCTAAAAAATACGAAACGTCGCTCTATGATTCGAAGTTAAAATCCTCAAATTTGGTATAATAATGAATTTTTTCTTGTTTTTCATGTAGTTTGATATTACGTAAGTATATTGTCACGTGGGGGTGGGCCGGGGCTCTGCTAGAACTCAGCTGCTAGGGGCTCAAAAGGCCGAATACTCAGCCCCTCCGACTCCCGAGATTCACCGGAGTCCTTTAGTCACACAGAAGAGGACCAACAATGCCCACCTCCGCAGGTCTTTACTTCCACCACAAAAGGGGTGCCACTGATTTACCCTGGAAGCCCTTCAGTCAAACACGGGGGAACTACTGTTAACAGTTCAGGCCTAGACCCGTGGATGAGTGAAGGAAGACTCAGGCTTACCTTATAACCATAACCTCCCTGAGTATTGCCTGCTAGACAAAAAGGTTGCAGGAACTCCTTTCCCGCCTGACTTCTCTATCTTCTTAACAAGGTCGCCAGCTGGGTTATTATGTCAGCACCCCAGCAATGCAGTTCAGTGGGTGTATTATATATTGTTTGTAGCCAGAAGATTGCTACTCCCATAGATCTGCTACTAGACTGTTGGCCCAGGGTACTCTCCCAGGAAGGTCTGTGTGGCTTTACCTCTCTCTAGCCACTACGTTTATAGTTGCCACCATTCAGGCACTGATACTGATCGGATGGCTAAGGGTACACTTTTATGTAAGTCTGTGCTGTCTTTACCACTCTCCAGGCAATAAGAACTTCTATAGAGAACGTAGTGTTCCCTAGGTGGTACTATGATAACCTTCGTGTATGCTCGTAGAGAAATATTATAAATGGAGGCACACTTATTAAACACAATGATAAAATGTGTGATTTTACTGACGCAAATTACATGAACACACATACAATCACAAGTAATACATGAATATGAAAATAAGGATAATAAGTCTGAAGATCGTCAGCCTCTTCTTCCACGACCTCCAACACTCCTTCAACTGGGCAGAAAGACAGGAGTCCCACACTCTCTCACAGGAGGGCCTCTTCACCACGTCGGCGCCTCTTCTTCACTGTCCTGCCATCCATACACACTGTCCCCTCTGACAGTCCTGGACACAAACTGCCTTGCAGTCTATTCTACTACTAAAGTATTAATGTCTTGTTGCCACATACATAAGTAACTATTGTGGCCTAACTAGCCTACTCACACAAGGGGTAATGGGAGGGAAAATGATCTACCTTACATTCCTGGCTCACGACGCCTGTCCCTCGATGGTGTGAGGTTCCCACGTTTCCTGAGTCGATCCAGGACGTTCCACAGGTCCTCAGGTGTCGTGGAGCCTTCGCGTCGTCGCCGTTCCAATCCCTGAGATTCAGCTACCCCAATCCTGGTTCATCGATGGGCGCTGAGCTAATCACTATTTTCCCACACTCGCCCCTTCCACAAGGCGTTGCTCCTTGTCCTAGGAACGATGTCGTCCTTCCAAAACCCTCAGTGGATGTGACCCGGTCACAGCTAGGCTTGCCCGCCACACCTTTTCAGACCCTCAACGTCCAGCGTCGCCGCTCAGCGTCGTCGAAGAATATTTTCCAAGTTTGGCACTCATTCGCTCTATAAACTTGGTTCCTTTTTGCTTCCCAGAAGTGCGGGGTCTCCAATATATGCGATGGGCTGCGATAGCCTGCACTAATCCACTAAGAATGGCTTGTAGAGCCTCTAATCCTTAAGAGCAGACCGAGGCACGTCCTCTCGCTTCCGAGGTTAGGTCAACTCTGACGTTGGCGCCGCCCGGGGCACTCGGTGACGCCACGGCGGGCCCTGATTTGTCGCCCGCGACCTATGTCGGCCAATCCGCGATCGGCTAGTGTCCCTTCCAAAAGGTCATATCTGCATTAGGGGATACTCTTTCATTTTATATCAGGGCGCCAATTTCCCCTTATTTACAACTTATAATGAAACGTTCTCCCTTAACTGGCAGCCGGTCTGGTTGCCACATATATCAATAGATTCCCTGAACCTCAGAGAATCAGTAGTGAGAGCTGATATGACTCTTAAAGTGGGCAAACGAAAGAAATAGGAGAGGGCACCGTAACATACCCCTCCCCTTAAAATAAGAGTCATATTGGAAGAGCAGCACTCAAGAGGGCAACCTATACTCTTGCTCTCTCCGTTCCTGAAGTGTCACTCCTCCAGTTGGTGACGTGGCTCGTACCACCTTGCCAGTCACTTGCCTCATTATATCTCCACCTCGCATAGGAACGGGTGTGATGGGTGTTCCCTGAACACCTATAAGAAATCTGCTCTCCGTGGCCACGAGTGTACTCCCACATCTCGTTACCACTGTAAGATTCAGTGCATGCAGCGCCTCCACCGCGTCGTGCACTCCGAGATAGTCTTGCACTTCCACTGCGTCCTACAGGTTGTGGGAACCGACCTGTGAGATTTATATTTATTTAATTTATATGAATTTATATTTACGTTAATTTATATACTTCGATAGCAATTTGTATAATGATAAGTGGACTGTATTTCTGCAATAATCTCATAATCTCACAAATCGATCCTCTACACATTAGGGGGGTTTATTAAATTTATATATATGCAGCCAATCAAACTACAGGAATAGACTACATACATTGAAAAGGTTCCTTATCTTATAGTACAGCAGGTTAGTCCACCAGGTATAACTAGGGTGTAGACACCAAATTATCCTCTTTGAGGTAGCTTCCATCACCCTGTAACTGGTGCACAAATCTTGCTTCCTCGTCTTGACCTGTCAAAAGGGCGCTAGCTGTGAAGCCAGGTTCTATATATGACAAGCTATATCAGAGAAAACACTGTACATGGAACATTGAAGACCTGGCTTAAATACCTTTAGTTTGAGGCGATTTCGTGATCTAACCGGAACACCCTATATCCTGACATTAATGGCCAAAAATGAATGATAAACGGGTTTCGGATAGACACTTAACTTGAATTTGTAGACAGCGTGTTGATAATGGTACACTTTTAGTTTCCATAACACTACGTCCAAGTAAATTTAACAGGTGCCGAATTTGCTCCCGTGAGCCTCTGGTCTAGTATAAACAATGGCTACCCTTCTTCCTCACTGACGCCTGGCTTACATTGTCCAGATTTCAGAAAGTGATAGAAGGGTCACATTTACTCTACTTTAATATTGATAATTAAGTTAATTTATATAAGATGTTTTTATGATGGTAAAGTCCAAAGACTAATGTATTTAAGAATAATTCCCACCATAATAGGTGGTGAATTATAATAGTATGTGGTGATGATATCCCGTTTTCTTTAGACGGTAATTCCACTTACAAGTTACGTTTTCTATGGGTAACTTGTTTATACAATACAGCTATTATCTGTATGATTATTAAATGGTGTCGGATTTTCCGACACAGGTACTCCATGTTTCCTCTCATGAGCTCCTTTTCGCCAATCTTCTCTCTTCTCGGTTCCTCTTCTCCCATAGGTGCGTTGTCTCCTCACAGTGGCACTTGTCACCTGTACTCCATCCAGCAGCTTCCTCTCTTCCACACTAGGCTTTTGCGATGGCCCAATGCCCCTCTGGTTAGGCTGGCGCCTACCCTGGGTGTACCTATTCCCTGCTTTCTTCGTATTGCTTTTCCTATACCATTCGCTCCTTCGTTCCCGACGAACATCTTCATTCTTCCATGAGATTCTCTTCCCTGGACGTCTTCTTCGGTTCGTGGTTGGGCTCATCCACCTCCCTGTGGCTCACCTCACCACGGTGGTTCATCTTGCACCTACCACTATTCATCTGGCCGGCATAGGGTGCACTGCGTCGTGGCTCCTCCACTCTGCCCCTCACGGCCGTTCGCTCATCCACTGAGCTTACTTTATTCACGTTTCTGTGTGGAGGGAGTGCGGTCTGCAGCCTCTTCACCGCCCCAGGCGTTTGTACAGCTGCTCCTCGCCAATCCTCCACACGCATCATTAGGCTTAGTCGGAGGTCCTCGTCGGGGTTTTCCACAACCTCCGACGACCTCTCTGCACTCTCGCCCTCGTTCTCGTCGTCTCTGGCGACGTTTCCCCTGGCGAAGTCGGCTTCCTCACTACCATCCGGAACGACCGATACCTCACCTGGCAGGGTTGTACCGCTGCTTGCAACATAGGCACTCCTGGCCCAATCGGGTTGTATCCTGCCTCCTCCGAGGTCATTACCCAGCACCATCTGTACATGCTCTAGGGGTAACTTAGGGGCTACAGCTACTATAGCTTTCTCGATTCCGCAGTCGGCAATCAGCTGTACTTCGTGAAGTGGCAACCTATATTCCTCCCCCACACTGCGTATCCTCACCACTCTGACAGGTGAATCATTAAATTCCTTGGAGAGAATACTCCTGGTTACCATATTTATGTCAGCACCCGTATCTCGAAGAACGGCAACCTCCACTGGGTCTGACTTTCCAAACTTCACGTTGGCCCCGAAAACGAAGGGATGTTCACCCAACTTCATTTCCCAACCATTCACGTTGGGTCCACTATAATATGGGGTGTGAACAAACACTCTCTCCTCTTCCAACATTAGTCCTATATTCCTTCGGTGCTCCTCACACTCGCGGGCATAATGTCCTCTCACACCACAGTTGAAGCATCGGCCACCTCCCCTGGGTGACCACTCGCTAGTCCCCCTGGCAGTACCACTTGCAGACGTTCCATGGGTCCTCCTTGGACTCCCTGTCGTCGTATCCGGGACTGCCGCACCTGCTCTCGAGCTAGGTCCACTGCTCACAGCTTGGGGCTTCCTTCCCGCGTCCCTTGAGCTCTTGAACCGGGTTACTTCATCGGGCACACTACTCCTGAGAGAGTCCCCACCCGTCCTCGCTCCTCCTGAACTCCTAAGGTTCCCTCCCGACCTGGGGTAAGGCGAGTGTCTGGGTGGCCCCTCCCTCCTGAGATGTAGTGCCTCCTCCAGCATGTCGGCTCGGTCCGCTGCAGCCTTCAGGTCCTTAATACCTGCTTCTCTCACCCTTACTCGCAACTCAGGATGGAGCACCGACATAAACTTCTCCATCACTATCAGTCGTCTGATATCATCCGCCGACTCCGCTTCCTCCGCCTTCAACCATCGTAGGAATTTTCGTTCCATATCCCTGGCGGTCTCGGCGTAAGACTTCCCCGACGCTCCTGTGAACTCTCTGAACCGCTTCCGGTACATCTCCGGTGTCAGCCGGAATGAGTGGAGCACCGCATTCTTAATCGCGTCATAACTAGTACACTCCTCTAGGTCCAGCATGTTGTAGGCTTCCCGGGCCTCACCAGTCAACCTGCCCTGGACCAGAGCAGCCCAATCATCTTCCGGCCACTCCTTCAGAGTTGCTATCCGTTCAAAGTGTTCGAAGAACGCCTCAGCTTCTTGTGGTTCGAACGTAGGTAAGTCACGTTCCCTTACCTTGAGGTCATCCCGCCGTGCAGGTAGTGAGGGCAGACCACGTTCAACGCGACACAATTCGACTTCTTTCTTCGCCTTTATCTCCTCCAGTCGCAGTTGTCTCTCTCCTTCTTCCCGCTGCAGCCGAGCTTCTCGCTCACGCTCCTCTCGCTGCAGCCGTGCTTCTCGCTCACGCTCCTCTCGCTGCAGCCGTGCCTCTCGCTGAATTTGCGCTTCTCTCTCCTCTCGTCGCAGCTGGGCTTCCAGTTGCATCTTCATTATTTTCAGTTGCAGGCTCCTCTTACTACAGCTGGACCTTCCACTGCTCCCATGTTCACTGTGAATTCTCTCCACACTAGTAGGCGCTTGGGGTGGCTCTAGTCGGGACGGTTCACCTTGCGACGGCTCTCCTCTGGACGGCTCCTCTTGAGATGGCTCCTCTACCGTCGCCTCCTCTCGAGCTGTGAGCTGTGCCATGATCTCTATCCTTCGCTCCGCTACCTTATTCGTCCTCAACCTGATCCCAAAGTGGTTTGCCACTTGTTGGAGGTGGGCCTTGGTACACTCTTCCAAAATTCTCTCATCCCTTGTGTCAATAAATTTCTTTACTTTGTCTTCCTCCATCTCTATATCATCTAGCATACACGACAGCACAGACAAGTTAGTAGGCACTAATTTCATCGTTTCAGTCCCTTAGCTGGTTGAGTAACAGTACCACTGAATTCACTGGCCACACTGTATTATTACCCTGGCAACCTTGTCTTGAAATTTGGGCCACACTGTAGCTTGATCCACGCTTCCTGGCGAAATTCCCAGTTCTTGGCTACCGGGGTTCGAATCCTGGCGAGGTCGCCAGTTCTCTGTCACGTGGGGGTGGGCCGGGGCTCTGCTAGCACTCAGCTGCTAGGGGCTCAAAAGGCCGAATACTTAGCCCCTCCAACTCCCAAGATTCACCGGAGTCCTTTGGTCACACAGAAGAGGACCAACAATGCCCACCTCCGCAGGTCTTTACTTCCACCACAAAAGGGGTGCCACTGATTCACCCTGGAAGATCTTCAGTCAAACACGGGGGAACTACTGTTAACAGTTCCGGCCTAGACCCGTGGAAGAGTGAAGGAAGACTCAGGCTTACCTTATAACCATAACCTCCCTGAGTCTTGCCTGCCAGACAAAAAGGTTGCAGGAACTCCTTTCCCGTCTGTCTTCTCTATCTTCTTCTTAACAAGGTCGCCAGCTGGGTTATTATGTCTGCACCCCAGCAATGCAGTTCAGTGGGTGTATTATATATTGTTTGTAGCCAGAAGATTGCTACTCCCATAGATCTGCTACTAGACTGTTGGCCCAGGGTACTCTCCCAGGAAGGTCTGTGTGGCTTTACCTCTCTCTAGCCACTACGTTTATAGTTGCCACCATTCAGGCACTGATACTGATCGGATGGCTAAGGGTGTACTTTTATGTAAGTCTACCACTCTCCAGGCAATAAGAACTTCTATAGAGAACGTAGTGTTCCCTAGGTGGTACTATGATAACCTTCGTGTATGCTCGTAGAGAAATATTATAAATGGAGGCACACTTAAACACAATGATAAAATGTGTGATTTTACTGACGCAAATTACATGAACACACATACAATCACAAGTAATACATGAATATGAAAATAAGGATAATAAGTCTGAAGATCGTCAGCCTCTTCTTCCACGACCTCCAACACTCCTTCAACTGGGCAGAAAGACAGGAATCCCACACTCTCTCACAGGAGGGCCTCTTCACCACGTCGGCGCCTCTTCTTCACTGTCCTGCCATCCATACACACTGTCCCCTCTGACAGTCCTGGACACAAACTGCCTTGCAGTCTATTCTACTACTAAAGTACTAATGTCTTGTTGCCACATACATAAGTAACTATTGTGGCCTAACTAGCCTACTCACACAAGGGGTAATGGGAGGGAAAATGATCTACCTTACATTCCTGGCTCACGACGCCTGTCCCTCGATGGTGTGAGGTTCCCACGCTTCCTGAGTCGATCCTTGACGATCCAGGACGTTCCACAGGTTCTCAGGTGTCGTGGAGCCTTCGCGTCGTCGCCGTTCCAATCCCTGAGATTCAGCTACCCCAATCCTGGTTCATCGATGGGCGCTGAGCCAATGGTCACTATTTTCCCACACTCGCCCCTTCCACAAGGCGTTGCTCCTTGTCCTAGGAACGATGTCGTCCTTCCAAAACCCTCAGTGGATGTGACCCGGTCACAGCTAGGCTTGCCCGCCACACCTTTTCAGACCCTCAACGTCCAGCGTCGCCGCCCAGCGTCGTCGCCGAATATTTTCCAAGTTTGGCACTCATTCGCTCTATAAACTTGGTTCCTTTTTGCTTCCCAGAAGCGCGGGGTCTCCAATATATCCGATGGGCTGCGATAGCCTGCACTAATCCACTAAGAATGGCTTGTAGAGCCTCTAATCCTTGAGAGCAGACCGAGGCGCGTCCTCTCGCTTCCGAGGTTAGGTCAACTCTGACGTTGGAGCCGCCCGGGGCACTCGGTGAAGCCACGGCGGGCCCTGATTTGTCGCCCGCGACCTAAGTCGGCCAATCCGCGATCGGCTAGTGTCCCTTCCAAAAGGTCATATCTGCATTAGGGGATACTCTTTCATTTTATATCAGGGCGCCAATTTCCCCTTATTTACAACTTATAATGAAACGTTCTCCCTTAACTGGCAGCCGGTCTGGTCGCCACATATATCAATAGATTCCCTGAACCTCAGAGAATCAGTAGTGAGAGCTGATATGACTCTTAAAGTGGGCAAACGAAAGAAATAGGAGAGGGCACCGTAACACAATCGACTTGAGAATGGTCCAGGACGGACCGAAACGTCGTCGTCCCTTCAATTTCTAGTGTGTGGTCTGGTCAACATACTTCAGCCACGTTATTATGACTCATCGCCTGCACCGTAACATACCCCTCCCCTTAAAATAAGAGTCATATCGGAAGAGCAGCACTCAAGAGGGCAACCTATACTCTTGCTCTCTCCGTTCCTGAAGTGTCACTCCTCCAGTTGGTGACGTGGCTCGTACCACCTTGCCAGTCACTTGCCTCATTATATCTCCACCTCGCATAGGAACGGGTGTGATGGGTGTTCCCTGAACACCTATAAGAAATCTTCTCTCCGTGGCCACGAGTGTACTCCCACATCTCGTTACCACTGTAAGATTCAGTGCATGCAGCGCCTCCACCGCGTCGTGCACTCCGAGATAGTCTTGCACTTCCACTGCGTCCTACAGGTACTCCATGTTTCCTCTCATGAGCTCCTTTTCGCCAATCTTCTCTCTTCTAGGTTCCTCTTCTCCCATAGGTGCGTTGTCTCCTCACAGTGGCACTTGTCACCTGTACTCCATCCAGCAGCTTCCTCTCTTCCACACTAGGCTTTTGCGATGGCCCAATGCCCCTCTGGTTAGGCTGGCGCCTACCCTGGGTGTACCTATTCCCTGCTTTCTTCGTATTGCTTTTCCTATATAATTCGCTCCTTCGTTCCCGACGAACATCTTCATTCTTCCATGAGATTCTCTTCCCTGGACGTCTTCTTCGGTTCGTGGTTGGGCTCATCCACCTCCCTGTGGCTCACCTCACCACGGTGGTTCATCTTGCACCTACCACTATTCATCTGGCCGGCATAGGGTGCACTGCGTCGTGGCTCCTCCACTCTGCCCCTCACGGCCGTTCGCTCATCCACTGAGCTTACTTTATTCACGTTTCTGTGTGGAGGGAGTGCGGTCTGCAGCCTCTTCACCGCCCCAGGCGTTTGTACAGCTGCTCCTCGCCAATCCTCCACACGCATCATTAGGCTTAGTCGGAGGTCCTCGTCGGGGTTTTCCACAACCTCCGACGACCTCTCTGCACTCTCGCCCTCGTTCTCGTCGTCTCTGGCGACGTTTCCCCTGGCGAAGTCGGCTTCCTCACTACCATCCGGAACGACCGATACCTCACCTGGCAGGGTTGTACCGCTGCTTGCAACATAGGCACTCCTGGCCCAATCGGGTTGTATCCTGCCTCCTCCGAGGTCATTACCCAGCACCATCTGTACATGCTCTAGGGGTAACTTAGGGGTTACAGCTACTATAGCTTTCTCGATTCCGCAGTCGGCAATCAGCTGTACTTCGTGAAGTGGCAACCTATATTCCTCCCCCACACTGCGTATCCTCACCACTCTGACAGGTGAATCATTAAATTCCTTGGAGAGAATACTCCTGGTTACCATATTTATGTCAGCACCCGTATCTCGAAGAACGGCAACTTCCACTGGGTCTGACTTTCCAAACTTCACGTTGGCCCCGAAAACGAAGGGATGTTCACCCAACTTCATTTCCCAACCATTCACGTTGGGTCCACTATAATATGGGGTGTGAACAAACACTCTCTCCTCTTCCAACATTAGTCCTATATTCCTTTGGTGCTCCTCACACTCGCGGGCATAATGTCCTCTCACACCACAGTTGAAGCATCGGCCACCTCCCCTGGGTGACCACTCGCTAGTCCCCCTGGCAGTACCACTTGCAGACGTTCCATGGGTCCTCCTTGGACTCCCTGTCGTCGTATCCGGGACTGCCGCACCTGCTCTCGAGCTAGGTCCACTGCTCACAGCTTGGGGCTTCCTTCCCGCGTCCCTTGAGCTCTTGAACCGGGTTACTTCATCGGGCACACTACTCCTGAGAGAGTCCCCACCCGTCCTCGCTCCTCCTGAACTCCTAAGGTTCCCTTCCGACCTGGGGTAAGGCGAGTGTCTGGGTGGCCCCTCCCTCCTGAGATGTAGTGCCTCCTCCAGCATGTCGGCTCGGTCCGCTGCAGCCTTCAGGTCCTTAATACCTGCTTCTCTCACCCTTACTCGCAACTCAGGATGGAGCACCGACATAAACTTCTCCATCACTATCAGTCGTCTGATATCATCCGCCGACTCCGCTTCCTCCGCCTTCAACCATCGTAGGAATTTCCGTTCCATATCCCTGGCGGTCTCGGCGTAAGACTTCCCCGACGCTCTTGTGAACTCTCTGAACCGCTTCCGGTACATCTCCGGAGTCAGCCGGAATGAGTGGAGCACCGCATTCTTAATCGCGTCATAACTAGTACACTCCTCTAGGTCCAGCATGTTGTAGGCTTCCCGGGCCTCACCAGTCAACCTGCCCTGGACCAGAGCAGCCCAATCATCTTCCGGCCACTCCTTCAGAGTTGCTATCCGTTCAAAGTGTTCGAAGAACGCCTCAGCTTCTTGTGGTTCGAACGTAGGTAAGTCACGTTCCCTTACCTTGAGGTCATCCCGCCGTGCAGGTAGTGAGGGCAGACCACGTTCAACGCGACACAATTCGACTTCTTTCTTCGCCTTTATCTCCTCCAGTCGCAGTTGTCTCTCTCCTTCTTCCCGCTGCAGCCGAGCTTCTCGCTCACGCTCCTCTCGCTGCAGCCGTGCTTCTCGCTCACGCTCCTCTCGCTCACGCTCCTCTCGCTCACGCTCCTCTCGCTCACGCTCCTCTCGCTCCTCTCGCTGAATTTGCGCTTCTCTCTCCTCTCGTCGCAGCTGGGCTTCCAGTTGCATCTTCATTATTTTCAGTTGCAGGCTCCTCTTACTACAGCTGGACCTTCCACTGCTCCCATCTTCACTGTGAATTCTCTCCACACTGGTAGGCGCTTGGGGTGGCTCTAGTCGGGACGGTTCACCTTGCGACGGCTCTCCTCTGGACGGCTCCTCTTGAGATGGCTCCTCTCCCGTCGCCTCCTCTCGAGCTGTGAGCTGTGCCATGATCTCTATCCTTCGCTCCGCTGCCTTATTCGTCCTCAACCTGATCCCAAAGTGGTTTGCCACTTGTTGGAGGTGGGCCTTGGTACACTCTTCCAAAATTCCCTCATCCCTTGTGTCAATAAATTTCTTTACTTTGTCTTCCTCCATCTCTATATCATCAAGCATACACGACAGCACAGACAAGTTAGTAGGCACTAATTTCATCGTTTCAGTCCCTTAGCTGGTTGAGTAACAGTACCACTGAATTCACTGGCCACACTGTATTATTACCCTGGCAACCTTGTCTTGAAATTTGGGCCACACTGTAGCTTGATCCACGCTTCCTGGCGAAATTCCCAGTTCTTGGCTACCGGGGTTCGAATCCTGGCGAGGTCGCCAGTTCTCTGTCACGTGGGGGTGGGCCGGGGCTCTGCTAGCACTCAGCTGCTCGGGGCTCAAAAGGCCGAATACTCAGCCCCTCCGACTCCCGAGATTCACCGGAGTCCTTTGGTCACACAGAAGAGGACCAACAATGCCCACCTCCGCAGGTCTTTACTTCCACCACAAAAGGGGTGCCACTGATTCACCCTGGAAGATCTTCAGTCAAACACGGGGGAACTACTGTTAACAGTTCCGGCCTAGACCCGTGGAGGAGTGAAGGAAGACTCAGGCTTACCTTATAACCATAACCTCCCTGAGTCTTGCCTGCCAGACAAAAAGGTTGCAGGAACTCCTTTCCCACCTGTCTAATCTCTATCTTCTTCTTAACAAGGTCGCCAGCTGGGTTATTATGTCTGCACCCCAGCAATGCAGTTCAGTGGGTGTATTATATATTGTTTGTAGCCAGAAGATTGCTACTCCCATAGATCTGCTACTAGACTGTTGGCCCAGGGTACTCTCCCAGGAAGGTCTGTGTGGCTTTACCTCTCTCTAGCCACTACGTTTATAGTTGCCACCATTCAGGCACTGATACTGATCGGATGGCTAAGGGTGTACTTTTATGTAAGTCTACCACTCTCCAGGCAATAAGAACTTCTATAGAGAACGTAGTGTTCCCTAGGTGGTACTATGATAACCTTCGTGTATGCTCGTAGAGAAATATTATAAATGGAGGCACACTTAAACACAATGATAAAATGTGTGAATTTACTGACGCAAATTACATGAACACACATACAATCACAAGTAATACATGAACATGAAAATAAGGATAATAAGTCTGAAGATCGTCAGCCTCTTCTTCCACGACCTCCAACACTCCTTCAACTGGGCAGAATGACAGGAGTCCCACACTCTCTCACAGGAGGGCCTCTTCACCACGTCGGCGCCTCTTCTTCACTGTCCTGCCATCCATACACACTGTCCCCTCTGACAGTCCTGGACACAAGCTGCCTTGCAGCCTATTCTACTACTAAAGTATTAATGTCCTGTTGCCACATACATAAGTAACTATTGTGGCCTAACTAGCCTACTCACACAAGGGGTAATGGGAGGGAAAATGATCTACCTTACATTCCTGGCTCACGACGCCTGTCCCTCGATGGTGTGAGGTTCCCACGCTTCCTGAGTCGATCCTTGACGATCCAGGACGTTCCACAGGTTCTCAGGTGTCGTGGAGCCTTCGCGTCGTCGCCGTTCCAATCCCTGAGATTCAGCTACCCCAATCCTGGTTCATCGATGGGCGCTGAGCTAATCACTATTTTCCCACACTCGCCCCTTCCACAAGGCGTTGTTCCTTGTCCTAGGAACGGTGTCGTCCTTCCAAAACCCTCAGTGGATGTGACCCGGTCACAGCTAGGCTTGCCCGCCACACCTTTTCAGACCCTCAACGTCCAGCGTCGCCGCCCAGCGTCGTCGCCGAATATTTTCCATGTTTGGCACTCATTCGCTCAATAAACTTGGTTCCTTTCTGCTTCCCAGAAGTGCGGGGTCTCCAATATATCCGATGGGCTGCGATAGCCTGCACTAATCCACTAAGAAAGGCTTGTAGAGCCTCTAATCCTTGAGAGCAGACCGAGGCGCGTCCTCTCGCTTCCGAGGTTAGGTCAACTCTGATGTTGGCACCCTGATTTGTTGCCCGCGACCTAAGTCGGCCAATCCGCGATCGGCTAGTGTCCCTTCCAAAAGGTCATATCTGCATTAGGGGATACTCTTTCATTTTATATCAGGGCGCCAATTTCCCCTTATTTACAACTTATAATGAAACGTTCTCCCTTAACTGGCAGCCGGTCTGGTCGCCACATATATCAATAGATTCCCTGAACCTCAGAGAATCAGTAGTGAGAGCTGATATGACTCTTAAAGTGGGCAAACGAAAGAAATAGGAGAGGGCACCGTAACAATATTCATTTTTACTAATATTTCGATACTATTTCATGTAGTATCACGATATGTGATTTGGCCTTCAAATCTCAGATTTTCGCATAATATTGCATTTTAAGCAAGTTTTCTTGCATTTTGTTTCGTACTAAAAATCATCGAATTCAGCAATATTTTGACGTTTATCATCCCCTCTTCCTTTATGTGATATAAACAAAATATCATCGAATTAGGCAATACTTTGCTGTTTTTCCACGTTTTTGTGAGTTTTCAGTTTTTTGCTATTAATTCATTAAATATACGATAAAAATGATGCAAACACATAATTGATTAGAAATTAACCTTAAACACTTCATTTTCAATCATCTTTTTGTTTTTCGTTAAAAAACTGAGTAAGATATTTAAAAGGGGTGAATTTCTGTTTTTATTGCATATATTAACGTTTCAGCCGGATTAGAGCGGTTTTACGTGTACATCTTCCATCGGTAATATAAACGGAAAATCAGGAACATTTTGGTTACTTCTAATGAAAACACATTGATTTTTATCATTTGTATTTGAAACAACATTGTCATGTGTCTTTTCTCGGATCTAAATAATACGAAACCTCGCTCTATGATTTGAAGTTAAAATCCTCAAATATGGTAGTATAGTGACTTTTTTCACGTTATTCATGTAGTGTGATTTTACGTATATATATTCGTTTTTACCAATAATTCGATACTACTTCATGTTTTCTCACGATATGTGATTTGGCCTTCAAATCTCAGAATTTCGCAAATTTTGAATTTTAAGTAAGTTTTCTTGCATTTCGTTTTGTACTAAAAATCTTCGAATTAAGGAATATTTTGACTTTTATCATCCCCCATTTTCCTTTATGTGAATTAAACAAAATATCATCGAATTAGGCCGATTTTCCACGTTTTTGTGAATTTTCAGTTTTTTGTTATTAATTCATTATATATACGATAAAAATTATGCAAACACATAATTGATCAGAAAATAACCTTAAATACTTCATTTTCAATCATCTATTTGTTTCTCGTTAAAATACTGAGTAAGATATTGAAAAGGGGAGAAGTTCTGTTTTTATTGTATATATCGACGTTTCAGCCGGATTAGAACGGTTTTACGTGTACATCTTTCATCGGTAATATAAACCGAAAATCAGGAACATTTTAGTTAATTTTAATGAAAACACATTGATTTTTGTCATTTGTATTGGAAGCAACATCTTTATACGTCTTTTCTAGGGTCTAAAAAATACGAAACGTCGCTTTATGATTCGAAGTTAAAATCCTCAAATTTGGTATAATAATGACTTTTTTCACGTTTTTCATGTAGTTTGATATTACGTAAATATATTCATTTTTACCAATATTTCGATACTATTTCATGTAGTATCACGATATGTGATTTGGCCTTCAAATATCAGATTTTCGAAAAATATTGCATTTTAAGCAAGTTTTCTTGCATTTTGTTTCGTACTAAAAATCATCGAATTCAGCAATATTTTGACGGTTATCATCCCCTTTTCCTTTATGTGATTTAAACAAAATATCGTCGAATTAGGCAATATTTTGCTGTTTTTCCACGTTTTTGTGAATTTTCAGTTTATTGCTATTAATTCATTAAATGTACGATAAAAATTATGCAAACACATAATTGATTAGAAATTAACCTTAAACACTTCATTTTCAATCAACTATTTGTTTCTCGTTAAAATACTGAGTAAGATATTGGAAAGGGGAGAAATTCTGTTTTTATTGCATATATCGACGTTTCAGCCGGATTAGAGCGGTTTTACGTGTACATCTTCCATCGTTAATATAAACGGAAAATCAGGAACATTTTAGTTAATTCTAATTAAAACACATTGATTTTTATCATTTGTATTTGAAACAACATTGTCATATGTCTTTTCTTGGATCTAAATAATACGAAACCTCGCTCTATGATTTGAAGTTAAAATCCTCAAATATGATAATATAGTGACTTTTTCACGTTATTCAAGTAGTGTGATTTTACGTATATATATTCGTTTTTACCAATATTTCAATACTACTTCATGTTTTTCACGATATGTGATTTGGCCTTCAAATCTCAGAATTTCGCAAATTTTGCATTTTTAAGCAAGTTTTCTTGCATTTTGTTTTGTACTAAAAATCATCGAATTTAGCAATATTTTTACCTTTATCATCCCCTTTTCCTTTATGTGATTTAAACAAAATATCATCGAATTAGGCAATATTTTGCCGTTTTTCCACGTTTTTCTGAATTTTCAGTTTATTGTTATTACTTCATTAAATGTACGATAAAAATTATACAAACACATAATTGATCAGAAAATAACCTTAAATACTTCATTTTCAATCATCTATTTGTTTCTCGTTAAAATACTGTGTAAGATTTTTAAAAGGGAAGAATTTCTGTTTTTATTGCACATATCGACGTTTCAGCCGGATTAGAACGGTTTTACGTTTACATCTTCCATCGGTAATATAAACCGAAAATCAGGAACATTTTAGTTAATTTTAATGAAAACACATTGATTTTTGTCATTTGTATTGGAAGCAACATCTTTATACGTCTTTTCTAAGGTCTAAACAATACGAAACGTCACTTTATGATTCGAAGTTAAAATCCTCAAATTTGGTATAATAATGATTTTTTCACGTTTTTCATAATTTTTGCATAATTTTTATCGTATATTTAAAGAATTAATAACAATAAACTGATAATTCACAAATAACTTGGAAAAACGGCCTAATTCGATGATATTTTGTTTAAATCACATAAAGGAAAAGGGGATGATAAAGGTCAAAATATTGCTAAATTCGATGATTTTTAGTACAAAACAAAATGCAAGAAAACTTGCTTAAAAATGCAAAACTTCTGAAATTCTGAGATTTGAAGGCCAAATCACATATCGTGAGAAAACATGAAGTAGTATCGAAATATTGGTAAAAACGAATATATATACGTAAAATCACACTACTTGAATAACGTCAAAAAAGTCACTACATTACCATATTTGAGGATTTTAACTTCAAATCATAGAGTGAGGTTTCGTATTATTTAGATCCAAAAAAAGACATATGACAATGTTGTTTCAAATACAAATGATAAAAATCAATGTGTTTTCATTAGAATTAACCAAAATGTTCCTGATTTTCCGTTTATAATACCGATGGAAGATGTACACGTAAAACCGCTCTAATCCGGCTGAAACGTCGATATATGCAATAAAAACAGAACTTCTCCCCTTTCCAATATATTACTCAGTATTTTAACGAGAAACAAATAGTTAATTGAAAATAGAGTGTTTAAGGTTAATTTCTAATCAATTATGTGTTTGCATCATTTTTATCGTATATTTAATGAATTAATAGCAATAAACTGAAAATTCACAAAAACGTGGAAAAACAGCAAAATGTTGCTTAATTCGATGATATCCTGTTTATATCACATAAAGGAAAAGGGGATGATAAACGTCAAAATATTGCTGAATTCGATGATTTTTAGTACGAAACAAAATGCAAGAAAACTTGCTTAAAATGCAGTATTATGCGAAAATCTGAGATTTGAAGGCCAAATCACATATCGTGATAGTACATAACATAGTATCAAAATTTTGGTAAAAATGAATATATTTACGTAATATCAAACTACATGAAAAACGTGAATAAAGTCATTATTATACCAAATTTGAGGATTTTAACTTCGAATCATAGAGCGATGTTTCGTATTTTTTAGGCCCTAGAAAAGACGTAAAAAGATGTTGCTTCCAATACAAATGATAAAAATCAATGTGTTTTCATTAAAATTAACTAAAATGTTCCTGATTTTTGGTTTATATTACCAATGGAAGATGTACACGTAAAACCGTTCTAATCCGGCTGAAACGTTGATATATGCAATAAAAACAGAACTTCTCCCCTTTTTAATATCTTACTCAGTATTATAACGAGAAACAAATAAATGATTGAAAATGAAGTATTTAAGGTTATTTTCTGATCAATTATGTGTTTGCATATTTTTTTTTTGTATATTTACTGAATTAATTAATGACAATAAACTGAAAATTCACAAAAACGTGGAAAAATGGCCTAATTCGATGATATTTTGTTTAAGTCACATAAAGGAAAAGGGGATAATTAAAGTCAAAATATTGCTAAATTCAATGATTTTTAGTACAAAACAAAATGCAAGAAAACTTGCTTAAAAATGCAAAATTTGCGAAATTCTGATATTTGAAGGCCAAATCACATCTCATGAGAAAACATGAAGTAGTATCGAAATATTGGTAAAACGAATATGTACGTAAAATCACACTACATTGTGACGATAATCTCCTTCAAGAGATTGAGCCTGCTCTTCCCTCCAAAAATACGTCGATACATCTATATAAAACTACTATGGAAGAAATGTCCAACAACGACAACAACACCAGCAAGGTTTGCCAGAGCGCAAAACGTATGCAGCCAGGAACACCTGCTACACCTCAAACCGCCAAACTACCTGTCTTGTTGCCGGCTCCTCGCTGATTGGCCGCCGGTCTAGCTGCAACTGCACTCCACCCACCATACTACTTGATGTCTGGGGCCGCCACGACCTCAGTCTTCAGAATATTCAGTGCTTTCATACGGTTAACACTTCTTCCTGGTAGACTAAGCTTTGGCTTACGTGTACTAAGAGAGGTGATAGCTTAAAGCCAATATTCCTGCACCTCTCATTTTATTGTATATTGCACAGCTTGTTATTGCTCACTTGTCTTAACGTAACTTTTCATTTTGTCATTTAATTATTCTTATTATTTTGATTGATTGATTTTAT
This sequence comes from Procambarus clarkii, assembly GCF_040958095.1. Classification (NCBI taxonomy): domain Eukaryota; kingdom Metazoa; phylum Arthropoda; class Malacostraca; order Decapoda; family Cambaridae; genus Procambarus; species Procambarus clarkii. Next base: position 1,441,000 of record NC_091216.1, read on the forward strand.
TATACGAATTTGTATGTCCATTTTATTCATGTTTTGTTTATCTAACGTAATTAAAATTCCATTGTTAAAATTTACTTGTGTTTTGTGTGTCTTCTCCTTACCTTACCACAGACGAAGTTCCAGATTTTCTATTTTATTTTATTCTATGTGACGAGGCCATACCCCTAGCTTTGAACAGCCGAACACCAGCGCGTTACCGTCACATATTATATGGGGGCCTGTCCTAGGAGCTTCACTCAGGTACTGGTGCCAAGTGGTAATTTATGGTAAGCGTATTTAACTTTGTTAACGTAGCTTTTACTATTTCTCATATTCAATTTCATTTTTTATATGGTGCGGTGTATTGTGCATTACGAGAGTAACATATGGTGAAGGTGAGACAACTTTGGATTACGTGGTGACTGTAGGCCTCAGTCATACTCTTAATTGGTCATCTCTCCCTCCGTGTTATTACTCGTGTTTACCATCTTTGTCCCTTGGATATTTCTCATTTTGACAGATCATCATATTGGTACCCTGGTACTGTGGTCTGCCCCGGGTCAAGAGCACCCAATCTTCTGCAATCTGACTATAGGAGGACAAAGAGGGCCATAGTTCCTCTAGCTCGAACTTTAGTTGCTGAATTGGGACCTCAGCAGCAGTTCTCGTCACCAGTTGACACCTCGCACCCCTACACGTCAGTCAGAGATGATGATACATACAACGGTAGGGAATTAGCTTACTTTTTCAGAGCACAAAAGTTCGCTAATTCTGTAAGTATCATATTAAATTCAGTAGGAAAAACTTGCTTTATGTCCTATAGAGACTCGGCAAGGTCCTTGGTAGTCCTACATCCTTGGACTACCAATTTTACTTTTGAGGCAATTAACTGTTTCATTTGTTTTCGAAACTCTGTTTCATTTGTTAGTAGGATTTTCTTGCCCTTATCCTCTTACATGAGTACCGGGTACAAGATTTCCTGCGCCCTTGATTTAAATTAATCATTTAACATCTTGTACTTAACTTTAATTGTTAAAGATCCCACAGGATAGGTACCAGTTGCCACGTTGTCCTGTTTCTGACATTCACTATAACTGAATATTCGTGTTACATTTATTTGCTAATTTCACCATGTTTCATCTCCAAGCTTTCCGTGCAAATCCAGCAGGTGAAATAGGGACTTTAAGTCGTGCCAAGAGGACTGAATTACAAACTCTTGCACATGAGTATCAACTAGAAGTTCCCTACCAAGCCAACAAAAATGACCTATACAACCTGTTGCTGGATCACTATTTAGAGCAAGGTACGATAGACTCTGAAACTCATGAAACTTACTATATTGCAGATAAAACTGACTTGGCAACGATGAAACTCAAACTAGAGCTGGCCAAGATTGAACGTGAGCAGCAAAGAGAAGCAGCTGCCATACGAAGGGAAGAACAAGAACGTGAAATCGCCCTCAGCGAACGTGAGGCTGCTTTGAGGAGAGAAGAACAAGAACGCGAAGCTGCCTTGAGGAGAGAAGAACACGAACGTGAGGTCGCATTACTCCGTGAACGTGAACGAGTACAGCTTGAAACCAAACAACGCGAGTTGGAGATGCAACGCGAACATGACAAGCAACAAGCGACTCTGGCTCTAGAGTGTTGTCAATGCGAAATCGCCTTGAAACTTCACACTTCACTCAACGCCAGCAAGCTACTGCCAATCTTCCCGTCAGTTTTAATATATGACATGCAAGTAAGTTAATGCCATCCTTTGTAGAAGCAGAAGTTGATGTGTTTTTCACCACCTTTGAAACCCTTGCTAATCAACTCAGTTGGCCTGTCGACCAATGGGCCACACTTCTCAGAGTCCATCTTACAGGTAGAGCTGCAGTCACACTCAGTACTTTGGAGTCTGAGAATGACTACCAGACTCTGAAACAAGCAGTGTTGGACGCCTACCTCCTCTCTACTGAAAGTTATAGAAGGAAATTCCGTGACCACCTGAAGGCAAGTACCACTACCTTCCTCGAGTTTGCTAACACAAAACGGAGATATTTCATGAAATGGCTGGAAGCAGCACATGTCTCTACTTTTACAGAACTCGTCAACCTGATGCTAGTTGAAGAATTCTTGAGACGTGTGCCGCCTCCTGTCCGTCTCTACTTAGCAGATAAAGAAGAAACCGACTACCTGAAGTGTGCTAAGTCGGCTGACACTTACAGCCTCATCCACCGGCTGACACCCGAACCATCCTCCAGTAAGAAGTCGTGGTACAGTTACGAGAAAGTGAGCACCGATCAAGCTGGCTCGCAATTGTACTGCAAGTATTGTAGACTCTATGGACATACCATAGACAAGTGTGGTAAGTCTCAATACAAGGGAACCACTGACCCACAGAAACCCAAACCAACTCCTCCTAAGTCCGGTAAGCCTGTGATGAATGTTGGTGTTAATGCTAATGATCTTTCTCTTTTCAGTAACCACCTGTATACTGGAACTGTCTCTGCCAACGGTTCAAATCCGGAGGGACGTTTCAAATTGAAGATCTTGAGGGATACAGCGGCTCTTCAATCGATCATCTTGAAGTCGGCTGTGCCCAACATCGTCTACACCGGAGAAACTGTCTTCATCACTGACCTCACTGCTACCACTCCATACCCTCTCGCCAGAGTCCACCTGGATTGTCCCTACGTGAACGGAGAAGTCCAAGTCGCCGTCAGGGAAAAGCCTTTTCCCATGCCTGGAGTGCAACTTCTCCTAGGCAACGACTTGGCAGAAGACCTGCAACCGACCAACCTGATCGTCATGGACAAACCCCAGGTGTGTAACTCTGTGCCAAGTAACCCTATTCTAGCGTATGTTCCAGCAGAGGTTCAAGAGAGTGATGAAGTTTCTCCTCCGGTTCTCGTGACCACCCGTGCACAAGCCGCACGTCCACAGCCAGCTGACTCTACTGCTACCGCTGTCCCTCAAGACCCTCAGAAACTACCCCCGAATCTGACCAAGTTGGAGTTCCGTAAGTTGCAGAGGGAAGATCTTACTTTAACACCATTGTTTTTCCAGGCTGAGACTCAACCCGATAGTATTCCTGGGTTCTTCCTAGAAAACGACTTGCTCTGCCGCAGATATAGACCCAGTAAACTGAAGGAGGAGGACGATTGGGCCAACATCGAACAACTTGTGATTCCTACCAGCCTGCGGCCCACTATTCTACACCTGGCCCACGGAGCACTCTCCCACTACGGCTTCAACAAGACTTACCATGGAATTCGTCAAGACTACTACTGGCCAGGTATGGTAAATAGCGTCAAACAGTACGTAAAACAGTGTCATACATGTCAGATGGCAGGCAAACCGAACATCTCCATTCCCAGAGCGCCACTGATTCCCATACAGGTGCCTGCGGAACCTTTCCACAGACTAATAATAGACTGTGTTGGTCCTTTACCTCGGACCAGTTCAGGTAACGCCTACATCCTAACCATCCTGTGTCCTACCACCAGATTTCCCATAGCAGTTCCAGTGAAGAACATCACGGCTGCTACGGTTGTAAAACATCTATTGAAGATCTTCACTCAATACGGATTTCCCAGGGAGATTCAGAGCGACTGTGGTACCAACTTCACCAGTGATCTCTTCAAAAGGACACTGGAGGAGTTCAACATCAAACAGGTATTGTCCAGCCCCTATCATCCTGCTTCACAGGGTTCTCTTGAACGTAGTCATCAGACTATCAAAGCACTCTTGAAAAAGTTTTGTAGTGAAACCTCTAAGGATTGGGATAAGCAACTCGACCTTATAATGTGTATTTACAGAAGTCTCCCCAATGAGTCCCTAGGAGTATCTCCTTATGAGATGCTCTACGGCCGTAAGTGCCGTACTCCCCTTAAGGCTTTCAAAGACTCTCTCCGAGATGCCACCTTCAGTGAGCATCAGAATGTGCCCCAGTTTCTTCAAAACCTTCAACACATTCTAGAGAGAGTCCACCGTTTTGCCCATGATAATCTATTGAAAGCCCAGGAGAGGATGAAGACTCATTGCGACCAGACCAGCAAAGTAAGAAAATTTAAGCCAGGAGACTTCATCCTAGCATACTTCCCTATCCCAGGTTCACCTTTACGAAACAGGTTTTCAAGACCCTACCGCGTCAAAGAGTGCAGAAATAACAACAACTACGTTATAGAGACTCCAGATAGGCGGCGGAAGACCCAGTTGTGCCACGTCAACCTCCTGAAGCAATATAATGGTACTCCTCCCACTGTCCTAATTAATTATTCCACCTTCACAGAACCCTACATCCACAGTGAGACCTTCCCAGCTTCTCCTCCCGAAAGCACTGACAAGGAGTCGGCGCTTTCTAATTCCGAAATCCTTAATGATCTTCCCAAATACTTTCAGGATAATCACAGTGCACCTCTTGTCAAGATCTTCAGAGAACATCAGGAGTTGTTCCGAGATGACCCCCAAGAGTGTAATGTTACCCAGCACGACATCCAACTGTTCCCCGACACCCAGCCGATTCGTCAACCCTTCTACCGAATCAGCCCGAGCAAGAAGGAAGTCATGCGTGCTGAGGTGCAGTACCTCTTGGATCATGGACTGGCTACACCTTGTGAGTCCCCCTGGGCCTCACCTTGTATCTTGGTGCCCAAACCCCAAGGTAAGGTGCGGTTATGTACTGACTATCGTAAACTCAATCAAGTAACTGTCAAGGATGCTTACCCCTTGCCTAGGATAGATGACATGCTTGATGCCATTGGTAGTGCCCAGTACTTGTCCCAAGTGGACTTGCTTAAGGGGTACTATCAAGTGTGTCTAACGGAGCGCGCTAAAGAGATATCTGCCTTCATCACTCCTTTTGGACTTTTCAGATATGAACGCCTTCCTTTCGGACTATGTAATGCCCCGGCCACCTTTCAGAGAGCTGTCAACCGTGTCATCCAGGGCTTGGATAACACATACGCCTACCTGGACGATATCGTCGTAGCCTCCAACACCTGGAGTGAACATCTGCTCCAGCTGCGACGTCTGTTCTCCAAGCTCCTGACAGCCGGCCTCGCCATCAACCTGGGCAAGTCCACCTTCGCGAAAGGTAAAGTGCGTTATCTGGGTCATGTTATTGGGAGTGGCAGCATAGCTCCGTTAGACTCACACACTCAAGCCATCCAACAGTATCCACAGCCTACCACCAGGAAGCAGCTCCTGCGCTTCCTTGGTCTTGCCTCCTATTACCGAAGGTTTGTGAGGAATTTCAGTACAGTCGCCACACCTCTAATTCTATTAACCAGTCCCAAGCAACGGTATAATTGGACCATGCAGCAAACCGTTGCATTCGAACAACTCAAATTCCTCCTCTGTTCTAATCCCATTCTCGCCTCACCATATATCACCAAGCCTTTCGTCCTTCATGTCGACGCCAGTGGTACCGGCGTTGGTGGTGTCCTGATGCAACAACGAGGCGAGGAGGTTCTACCTGTCAGCTACTACAGCTACAAATTGAAACCACACCAGAGGAACTACAGCACTATTGAAAAGGAGCTACTATCCATCGTCCTGAACCTCCAACACTTCGCTCCGTACCTACAAGGCGCCAGGTCTACAACCATCTTCTCAGACCACAACCCTCTCCGCTTCCTACATCAAGCCCAATTCACCAACCAGCGTCTTTTACGATGGGCTTTGTATTTACAAGATTTCAACCTGGAGATCCGCTATATCAAGGGTTCTGACAACACCATAGCCGATGCCCTCTCCAGAGTTTATGAAGTAGAAGCGACTCCATCTATTACTCCACCACATAATGACGTACTTCTTCCAGAACCGCAGGCTTCGGGGGAGAGTTGTGACGATAATCTACTTCAAGAGATTGAGCCTGCTCTTCCCTCCAAAAATACGTCGATACATCTATATAAAACTACTATGGAAGAAATGTCCAACAACGACAACAACACCAGCAAGGTTTGCCAGAGCGCAAAACGTATGCAGCCAGGAACACCTGCTACACCTCAAACCGCCAAACTACCTGTCTTGTTGCCGGCTCCTCGCTGATTGGCCGCCGGTCTAGCTGCAACTGCACTCCACCCACCATACTACTTGATGTCTGGGGCCGCCACGACCTCAGTCTTCAGAATATTCAGTGCTTTCATACGGTTAACACTTCTTCCTGGTAGACTAAGCTTTAGCTTACGTGTACTAAGAGAGGTGATAGCTTAAAGCCAATATTCCTGCACCTCTCCTTTTATTGTATATTGCACAGCTTGTTATTGCTCACTTGTCTTAACGTAACTTTTCATTTTGTCATTTAATTATTCTTATTATTTTGATTGATTGATTTTATTATACGAATTTGTATGTCCATTTTATTCATGTTTTGTTTATCTAACGTAATTAAAATTCCATTGTTAAAATTTACTTGTGTTTTGTGTGTCTTCTCCTTACCTTACCACAGACGAAGTTCCAGATTTTCTATTTTTTTTTATTCTATGTGACGAGGCCATACCCCTAGCTTTGAACAGCCGAACACCAACGCGTTACCGTCACAACATGAATAACGTGAAAAAAGTCACTATATTACCATATTTGAGGATTTTAACTTCAAATCATAGAGCGAGGTTTCGTATTATTTAGATCCAAGAAAAGACATATGACAATGTTGTTTCAAATACAAATGATAAAAATCAATGTGTTTTCATTAGCATTAACTAAAATGTTCCTGATTTTCCGTTTATATTACAGATAGAAGATGTACACGTAAAACCGCTCTAATCCGGCTGAAACGTCGATATATGCAATAAAAACAGAACTTCTCCCCTTTCCAATATCTTACTCAGTATTTTAACGAGAAACAAATAGTTGATTGAAAATGTTAATGTTTAAGGTTAATTTATAATCAATTATGTGTTTGTATCATTTTTATTGTATATATAATGAATTAATAGCAATAAACTGAAAATTCACAAAAACGTGGAAAAACTGCAAAATATTGCCTAATTCGATGATATTTTGTTTAAATCACATAAAGGAAAAGGGGATGATAAAGGTAAAAATATTGCTAAATTCGATGATTTTTAGTACAAAACAAAATGCAAGAAAACTTGCTTAAAAATGCAAAATTTGCAAAATTCTGAGATTTGACGGCCAAATCCCATATCGTGAGAAAACATGAAGTAGTATCGAAATATTGGTAAAAACGAATATATATACGTAAAATCACACTACTTGAATAACGTGAAAAAGTCACTATTACTATATTTGAGGATTTTAACTTCAAATCATAGAGCGAGGTTTCGTATTATTTAGATCCAAGAAAAGACATATGACAATGTTGTTTCAAATACAAATGATAAAAATCAATGTGTTTTCATTAGCATTAACTAAAATGTTCCTGATTTTCCGTTTATATTACAGATAGAAGATGTACACGTAAAACCGCTCTAATCCGGCTGAAACGTCGATATATGCAATAAAAACAGAACTTCTCCCCTTTCCAATATCTTACTCAGTATTTTAACGAGAAACAAATAGTTGATTGAAAATGTTAATGTTTAAGGTTAATTTATAATCAATTATGTGTTTGTATCATTTTTATTGTATATATAATGAATTAATAGCAATAAACTGAAAATTCACAAAAACGTGGAAAAACTGCAAAATATTGCCTAATTCGATGATATTTTGTTTAAATCACATAAAGGAAAAGGGGATGATAAAGGTAAAAATATTGCTAAATTCGATGATTTTTAGTACAAAACAAAATGCAAGAAAACTTGCTTAAAAATGCAAAATTTGCAAAATTCTGAGATTTGACGGCCAAATCCCATATCGTGAGAAAACATGAAGTAGTATCGAAATATTGGTAAAAACGAATATATATACGTAAAATCACACTACTTGAATAACGTGAAAAAGTCACTATTACTATATTTGAGGATTTTAACTTCAAATCATAGAGCGAGGTTTCGTATTATTTAGATCCAAGAAAAGACATATGACAATGTTGTTTCAAATACAAATGATAAAAATCAATGTGTTTTCATTAGAATTAAATAAAATGTTCCTGATTTTCCGTTTATATTACCGATGGAAGATGTACACGTAAAACCGCTCTAATCCGGCTGAAAAGTCGATATATGCAATAAAAACAGAACTTCTCCCCTTTCCAATATCTTACTCAGTATTTTAACGAGAAACAAATAGTTGATTGGAAATAGTAATGTTTAAGGTTAATTTCTAATCAATTTATGTGTTTGTATCATTTTTATCGTATATATAATGAATTAATAGCAATAAACTGAAAATTCACAAAAACGTGGAAAAAAAGCAAAATATTGCCTAATTCGATGATATTTTGCTTAAATCACATAAAGGAAAAGGGGATGATAAAGGTCAAATTATTGCTAAATTCGATGATTTTTAGTACAAAATAGAATGCAAGAAAACTTGCTTAAAAATGCAAAATTTGCGAAATTCTGAGATTTGAAGGCCGAATCACATATCGTGAGAAAACATGAAGTAGTATTGAAATATTGGTAAAAACGAATATATTTATGTAAAATCCCACTACATGAATAACGTGAAAAAAGTCACTATATTACCAAATTTGAGGATTTAAACTTCAAATCATAGAGCGAGGTTTCGTATTATTTAGATCCAAGAAAAGACATATGACAATGTTGTTTCAAATACAAATGATAAAAATCAATGTGTTTTCATTAGAATTAACTAAAATGTTCCTGATTTTCCGTTTATATTACCGATGGAAGATGTACACGTAAAACCGTTCTAATCCAGCTGAAACGTCGATATATGCAATAAAAACAGAAATTCTCCTCTTTTAAATATCTTACTCAGTATTTTAACGAAAAACAAATAGATGATTGGAAACGAAGTATTTAAGGTTATTTTCTGATCAATTATGTGTTTGCATAATTTTTATCGTATATTTAATGAAATAATAACAATAAACTGAAAATTCACAAAAAAGTGGAAAAACGGCAAAATATTGCCTAATTCGATGATATTTTGTTCAAATCACATAAAGGAAAAGGGGATGATAAAGGTAAATATATTGCTAAATTCGATGATTTTTAGAACAAAACAAAATGCAAGAAAACTTGCTTAAAAATGCAAAATTCGCGAAATTCTGAGATTTGAAGGCCAAATCACATATCGTGAGAAAACATGAAGTAGTATCGAAATATTGGTAAAAACGAATATATATACATAAAATCACACTACATGAATAACGGGAAAAGTCACTATATTATCATTTTTGAGGATTTTAACTTCAAATCATAGAGCGAGGTTTCATATTATTTAGATCAAAGAAAAGACATATGACAATGTTGATACAAATGATAAAAATCAATGTGTTTTTATTAGAATTAACTAAAATGTTCCTGATTTTACGTTTATATTACCGATGGAAGATGTAAACGTAAAACCGTTCTACTCCGGCTGAAACGTCGATATATGCAATAAAAACAGAAATTCTCCCCTTCCAATATCTTTCTCAGTATTTTAACGAGAAACAAATAGTTGGTTGAAAATGAAGTGTTTAAGGTTAATTTCTAATCAATTATGTGTTTGCATCATTTTTATCGTATATTTAATGAATTAATAACATTAAACTGAAAATTCACACGACGTGGAAAAACAGCATAATATTGCCAAATTCGATGATATTTTGTTTATATCACATAAAGGAAAAGGGGATGATGAATGTAAATATATTGCTAAATTCGATGATTTTTAGAACAAAACAAAATGCAAGAAAACTTGCTTAAAAAGGCGAAATTTGCGAAATTCTGATATTTGAAGGCCAAATCACATATCGTGATACTACATGAAATAGTATCGAAATATTTGTAAAAATGAATATATTTGCGTAATATCAAACTACATGAACAACGTGAAAAAAGTCATTATTATACCAAATTTGAGGATTTTAACTTCGAATCATAAAGCGACGTTTCGTATTTTTTAGACCCTAGAACAGAAGTATACAGATGATGCTTCCAATACAAATGACAAAAATCAATGTGTTTTCATTAAAATTAACTAAAATGTTCCTGATTTTCGGTTTATATTACCGATGGAAGATAAACGTTAAACCGTTCTACTCCGGCTGAAACGTCGATATATGCAATAAAAACAGAAATTCTCCTCTTTTAAATATCTTACTCAGTATTTTAACGAAAAACAAATAGATGATTGGAAACGAAGTATTTAAGGTTATTTTCTGATCAATTATGTGTTTGCATAATTTTTATCGTATATTTAATGAAATAATAACAATAAACTGAAAATTCACAAAAAAGTGGAAAAACGGCAAAATATTGCCTAATTCGATGATATTTTGTTTAAATCACATAAAGGAAAAGGGGATGATAAAGGTAAATATATTGCTAAATTCGATGATTTTTAGAACAAAACAAAATGCAAGAAAACTTGCTTAAAAATGCGAAATTTGCGAAATTCTGATATTTGAAGGCCAAATCACATATCGTGATACTACATGAAATAGTATCGAAATATTTGTAAAAATGAATATATTTGCGTAATATCAAACTACATGAAAAACGTGAAAAAAGTCATTATTATACCAAATTTGAGGATTTTAACTTCGAATCATAAAGCGACGTTTCGTATTTTTTAGACCCTAGAACAGAAGTATACAGATGATGCTTCCAATACAAATGACAAAAATCAATGTGTTTTCATTAAAATTAACTAAAATGTTCCTGATTTTCGGTTTATATTACCGATGGAAGATGTACACGTAAAACCGCTCTAATCCGGCTGAAACATATATGCAATAAAAACAGAACTTCTCCCCTTTCCAATATCTTACTCAGTATTTTAACGAGAAACAAATAGTTGATTGAAAATGAAGTGTTTAAGGTTAATTTCTAATCAATTATGTGTTTGCATCATTTTTATCGTATATTTAATGAATTAATAGCAATAAACTGAAAATTCACAAAAACGTGGAAAAACAGCAAAATATTGCCTAGTTCGATGATATTTTATTTATATCACATAGAGGAAAAGGGGATGATAAACGTCAAAATATTGCTGAATTCGATGATTTTTAGTACGAAACAAAATGCAAGAAAACTTGCTTAAAATGCAATATTATGCAAAAATCTGAGATATGAAGGCCAAATCACATATCGTGATACTACATGAAATAGTATCGAAATATTGGTATAAATGAATATATTTACGTAATATCAAACTACATGAAAAACGTGAAATAAGTCATTATTATACCAAATTTGAGGATTTTAACTTCGAATCATAAAGCGACGTTTCGTATTTTTTAGACCCTTGAAAAGAAGTATAAAGATGTTGCTTCCAATACAAATGACAAAAATCAATGTGTTTTCATTAAAATTAACTAAAATGTTCCTGATTTTCGGTTTATATTACCGATGGAAGATGTAAACGTAAAACCGTTCTACTCCGGCTGAAACGTCGATATATGCAATAAAAACAGAAATTGTCCCCTTTTAAATATCTTACTCAGTATTTTAACGAAAAACAAATAGATGATTGAAAACGAAGTATTTAAGGTTATTTATTGATCAATTATGTGTTTGAATACTTTTTATCGTATATTTAATGAAATAATAACAATAAGCTGAAAATTTACAAAAACGTGGAAAAACGGCAAAATATTGCTTAATTCGATGATATTTTGTTTAAATCACATAAAGAAAAAGAGGATGATAAAGGTAAATATATTGCTAAATTCGGTGATTTTTAGTACAAAACAAAATGCAAGAAAACTTGCTTAAAAATGCAAAATTTGCGAAATTCTGAGATTTGAAGGCCAAATCACATATCGTGAGAAAACATGAAGTAGTATCGAAATATTGGTAAAAACGAATGTATATACGTAAAATCACACGACATGAATAACGGGAAAAAAGTCACTATATTATCATATTTGAGGATTTTAATTTCAAATCATAGAGCGAGGTTTCGTATTATTTAGATCAAAGAAAAGACATATGACAATGTTGTTTCAAATACAAATTATAAGAATCAATGTGTTTTCATTAGAATTAACTAAAATGTTCCTGATTTTCCGTTTATATTACCGATGGAAGATGTACACGTAAAACCGCTCTAATCCGGCTGAAACGTCGATATATGCAATAAAAACAGAACTTCTCCCCTTTCCAATATCTTACTCAGTATTTTAACGAGAAACAAATAGTTGATTGAAAATGAAGTGTTTAAGGATAATTTCTAATCAATTATGTGTTTGCATCATTTTTATCGTATATTTAATGAATTAATAGCAATAAACTGAAAATTCACAAAAACGTGGAAAAACAGCAAAATATTGCCTAATTCGATGATATTTTGTTTATATCACATAGAGGAAAAGGGGTTGATAAACGTCAAAATATTGCTGAATTCGATGATTTTTAGTTCGAAACAAAATGCAAGAAAACTTGCTTAAAAAGCAATATTATGCGAAAATCTGAGATTTGAAGGCCAAATCACATATCGTGATACTACATGAAATAGTATCGAAATATTGGTAAAAATGAATATATTTGCGTAATCTCAAACTACATGAAAAACGTGAAAAAAGTCATTATTACACCAAATTTGATGATTTTAACTTCGAATCATAAAGCGACGTTTCGTATTTTTTAGACCCTAGAAAAGACGTATAAAGATGTTGCTTCCAATAAAAAGGATAAAAATCAATGTGTTTTCATTAAAATTAACTAAAATGTTCCTGATTTTCGGTTTATAATACCGATGGAAGATGTACACGTAAAACCGTTCTAATCCGGCTGAAACGTCGATATATGCAATAAAAATAGAACTTCTCCCCTTTTTAATATCTTACTCAGTATTTTAACCAGAAAAAAATAGATGATTGAAAATGAAGTATTTAAGGTTATTTTCTGATCAATTATGTGTTTGCATAATTTTTATCGTATAATGTATGAATTAAAACCAATAAACTGAAAATTCACAAAAACGTGGAAAAACGGCCTTATTCGATGATATTTTGTTTAAATCACATAAAGGAAAAGGGGATGATAAAGGTCAAAATATTACTAAATTCGATGATTTTTAGTACAAAACAAAATGCAAGAAAACTTGCTTAAAAATGCAAAATTTGCGAAATTCTGAGAATTGAAGGCCAAATCACATATCGTGAGAAAACATGAAGTAGTATTGAAATATTGGTAAAAACGAATATATTTACGTAAAATCCCACTACATGAATAACGTGAAAAAAGTCACTATATTACCAAATTTGAGGATTTAAACTTCAAATCATAGAGCGAGGTTTCGTATTATTTAGATCCAAGAAAAGACATATGACAATGTTGTTTCAAATACAAATGATAAAAATCAATGTGTTTTCATTAGAATTAACTAAAATGTTCCTGATTTTCCGTTTATATTACCGATGGAAGATGTATACGTAAAACCGCTCTAATCCGGCAGAAACGTCGATATATGCAATAAAAACAACTTCTCCCCTTTCCAATATCTTACTCAGTATTTTAACGAGAAACAAATAGTTGATTGAAAATTAAGTGTTTAAGGTTAATTTCTAATCAATTATGTGTTTGCATCATTTTTATCGTATATATAACGAATTAATAGCAATAAACTGAAAATTCACAAAAACGTGGAAAAACAGCAAAATATTGCCTAATTCGATGATATTTTGTTTATATCATACAAAGGAAAAGGGGTTGATAACCGTCAAAATATTGTTGAATTCGATGATTTTTAGTACGAAACAAAATGTAAGAAAATTTGCTTAAAATTCAATATTAAGCGAAAATCTAAGATTTGAAGGCCAAATCACATATCGTGATACTACATGAAATAGTATCGAAATATTGGTAAAAATGAATATATTTACGTAATGTCAAACTACATGAAAAACCTGAAAAAAGTCATTATTATACCAAATTTGAGGATTTTAACTTCGAATCATAAAGCGACGTTTCGCATTTTTTAGACCCTAGAAAAGACGTATAAAGATGTTTCTTCCAATACAAATGACAAAAATCAATGTGTTTTCATTAAAATTAACTAAAATGTTCCTGATTTTCGGTTTATATTACCGATGGAAGATGTAAACGTAAAACAGTTCTACTCCGGCTGAAACGTCGATATATGCAATAAAAACAGAAATTCTCCCCTTTTAAATATCTTACTCAGTATTTTAACGAAAATTTTCAATCAGATGATTGAAAATGAAGTATTTATGGTTATTTTCTGATCAATTATGTGTTTGCATAATTTTTATCGTATATTTAATGAAATAATGACAATAAACTGAAAGTTCACAAAAACGTGGAAAAACGGCAAAATATTGCCTAATTCGATGATATTTTGTTTAAATCACATAAAGGAAAAGGGGATGATAAGAGTAAAAATATTGCTAAATTCCATGATTTTTAGTACAAAACAAAATGCAAGAAAACTTGCTTAAAAATGCAAAATTTGCGAAATTCTGAGATTTGAAGGCCAAATCACATATCGTGAGAAAACATGAAGTAGTATCGAAATATTGGTAAAAACGGATATATATACGTAAAATCACACTACATGAATACCGTGAAAAAGTCACTATATTACCATATTTGAGGATTTTAACTTCAAACCATAGAGCGAGGTTTCGTATTATTTAGATCCAAGAAAAGACATATGACAATGTTGTTTCAAATACAAAAGATAAAAATCAATGTGTTTTCATTAGAATTAACTAAAATGTTCCTGATTTTCCGTTTATATTACCGATGGAAGATGTACACGTGAAACCGCTCTAATCTGGCTGAAACGTCGATATATGCAATAAAAACAGAACTTCTCCCCTTTCAAATATTTTACTCAGTATTTTAACGAGAAACAAATAGTTGATTGAAAATGAAGTGTTTAAGGTTAATTTCTAATCAATTATGTGTTTGCATCATTTTTATCGTATATGTAATGAATTAATAGCAATAAACTGAAAATTCACAAAAACGTGGAAAAACAGCAAAATATTGTCTAATTCGATGATATTTTGTTTATATCACATAAAGGAAAAGGGGATGATAAACGTCAAAATATTGCTGAATTCGATGATTTTTGGTACGAAACAAAATGCAAGAAAACTTGCTTAAAAAGCAATATTATGCGAAAATCTGAGATTTGAAGGCCAAATCAAATATCGTGATCCTACATGAAATAGTATCGAAATATTGGTAAAAATGAATATATTAACGTAATTTCAAACTACATGAAAAACGTGAAAAAAGTAATTATTATACCAAATTTGAGGATTTTAACTTCGAATCATAGAGCGACGTTTCGTATTTTTTAGACCCTAGAAAAGACGTATAAAGATGTTGCTTCCAATAAAAAGGATAAAAATCAATGTGTTTTCATTAAAATTAACTAAAATGTTCCTGATTTTCGGTTTATAATACCGATGGAAGATGTACACGTAAAACCGTTCTAATCCGGCTGAAACGTCGATATATGCAATAAAAATAGAACTTCTCCCCTTTTTAATATCTTACTCAGTATTTTAACCAGAAAAAAATAGATGATTGAAAATGAAGTATTTAAGGTTATTTTCTGATCAATTATGTGTTTGCATAATTTTTATCGTATAATTAATGAATTAATAACAATAAACTGAAAATTCACAAAAACGTGGAAAAACGGCCTTATTCGATGATATTTTGTTTAAATCACATAAAGGAAAAGGGGATGATAAAGGTCAAAATATTGCTAAATTCGATGATTTTTAGTACAAAACAAAATGCAAGAAAACTTGCTTAAAAATGCAAAATTTGCGAAATTCTGAGATTTGAAGGCCAAATCACATATCGTGAGAAAACATGAAGTAGTATTGAAATATTGGTAAAAACGAATATATTTACGTAAAATCCCACTACATGAATAACGTGAAAAAAGTCACTATATTACCAAATTTGAGGATTTAAACTTCAAATCATAGAGCGAGGTTTCGTATTATTTAGATCCAAGAAAAGACATATGACAATGTTGTTTCAAATACAAATGATAAAAATCAATGTGTTTTCATTGGAATTAACTAAAATGTTCCTGATTTTCCGTTTATATTACTGATGAAAGATGTACACGTGAAACCGCTCTAATCCGGCTGAAACGTCGATATATGCAATAAAAACAGAATTTCTCCCCTTTTCAATATCTTACTCAGTATTTAAACGAGAAACAAATAGTTGATTGAAAATGAAGTGTTTAAGGTTAATTTCTAATCAATTATGTGTTTGCTTCATTTTTATCGTATATTTAATGAATTAATAGCAATAAACTGAAAATTCACAAAACGTGGAAAAACAGCAAAATATTGCCAAATTCGATGATATTTTGTTTATATCACATAAATGAAAAAGGGATGATAAACGTCAAAATATTGCTGAATTCGATGATTTTTAGTACGAAACAAAATGCAAGAAAACTTGCTTAAAATGCAATATTATGCAAAAATCTGAGATTTGAAGGCCAAATCACATATCGTGATACTACATGAAATTGTATCGACATATTGGTAAAAATGAATATATTTACGTAATATCAAACTACATGAAAAACGTGAAAAAAGTCATTATTATACCAAATTTGAGGATTTTAACTTCGAATCATAGAGCGACGTTTCGTATTTTTTAGACCCTAGAAAAGACGTATAAAGATGTTGCTTCCAATACAAAAGATAAAAATCAATGTGTTTTCATTAAAATTAACTAAAATGTTCCTGATTTTCGGTTTATTTTACCGATGGAAGATGTAAACGTAAAACCGCTCTAATCCGGCTGAAACGTCGATATATGCAATAAAAACAGAACTTCTCCCCTTTCCAATATCTTACTCAGTATTTTAACGAGAAACAAATAGTTGATTGAAAATCAAGTGTTTAAGGTTTATTTCTAATCAATTATGTGTTTGCATCATTTTTATCGTATATTTAATGAATTAATAGCAATAAACTGAAAATTCACAAAAACGTGGAAAAACAGCAAAATATTGCCTAATTCGATGATATTTTGTTTATATCACATTAACGAAAAGGGGATGATAAACGTCAAAATATTGCTGAATTCGATGATTTTTAGTACGAAACAAAATGCAAGAAAACTTCCTTAAAATGCAATATTATGCGAAAATCTGAGATTTGATGGCCAAATCACATATCGTGATACTACATGAAATAGTATCGAAATTTTAGTAAAAATTAATATATTTGCGTAATATCAAACAACATGAAAAACGTGAAAAAAGTCATTATTATACCAAATTTGAGAATTTTAACTTCGAATCATAAAGCGACATTTCGTATTTTTTAGACCCTAGAAAAGAAGTATAAAGATGTTGCTTCCAATACAAATGACAAAAATCAATGTGTTTTCATTAAAATTAACTAAAATGTTCCTGATTTTCGGTTTATATTACCGATGGAAGATAAACGTTAAACCGTTCTACTCCGGCTGAAACGTCGATATATGCAATAAAAACAGAAATTCTCCTCTTTTAAATATCTTACTCAGTATTTTAACGAAAAACAAATAGATGATTGGAAACGAAGTATTTAAGGTTATTTTCTGATCAATTATGTGTTTGCATAATTTTTATCGTATATTTAATGAAATAATAACAATAAACTGAAAATTAAAAAAAAAGTGGAAAAACGGCAAAATATTGCCTAATTCGATGATATTTTGTTCAAATCACATAAAGGAAAAGGGGATGATAAAGGTAAATATATTGCTAAATTCGATGATTTTTAGAACAAAACAAAATGCAAGAAAACTTGCTTAAAAATGCAAAATTTGCGAAATTCTGAGATTTGAAGGCCAAATCACATATCGTGAGAAAACATGAAGTAGTATCGAAATATTGGTAAAAACGAATATATATACATAAAATCACACTACATGAATAACGGGAAAAGTCACTATATTATCATTTTTGAGGATTTTAACTTCAAATCATAGAGCGAGGTTTCATATTATTTAAATCAAAGAAAAGACATATGACAATGTTGATACAAATGATAAAAATTAATGTGTTTTTATTAGAATTAACTAAAATGTTCCTGATTTTACGTTTATATTACCGATGGAAGATGTAAACGTAAAACCGTTCTACTCCGGCTGAAACGTCGATATATGCAATAAAAACAGAAATTCTCCCCTTCCAATATCTTTCTCAGTATTTTAACGAGAAACAAATAGTTGGTTGAAAATGAAGTGTTTAAGGTTATTTTCTAATCAATTATGTGTTTGCATCATTTTTATCGTATATTTAATGAATTAATAACATTAAACTGAAAATTCACACGACGTGGAAAAACAGCATAATATTGCCAAATTCGATGATATTTTGTTTATATCACATAAAGGAAAAGGGGATGATGAATGTAAATATATTGCTAAATTCGATGATTTTTAGAACAAAACAAAATGCAAGAAAACTTGCTTAAAAAGGCGAAATTTGCGAAATTCTGATATTTGAAGGCCAAATCACATATTGTGATACTACATGAAATAGTATCGAAATATTTGTAAAAATGAATATATTTGCGTAATATCAAACTACATGAAAAACGTGAAAAAAGTCATTATTATACCAAATTTGAGGATTTTAACTTCGAATCATAAAGCGACGTTTCGTATTTTTTAGACCCTAGAACAGAAGTATACAGATGATGCTTCCAATACAAATGACAAAAATCAATGTGTTTTCATTAAAATTAACTAAAATGTTCCTGATTTTCGGTTTATATTACCGATGGAAGATAAACGTTAAACCGTTCTACTCCGGCTGAAACGTCGATATATGCAATAAAAACAGAAATTCTCCTCTTTTAAATATCTTACTCAGTATTTTAACGAAAAACAAATAGATGATTGGAAACGAAGTATTTAAGGTTATTTTCTGATCAATTATGTGTTTGCATAATTTTTATCGTATATTTAATGAAATAATAACAATAAACTGAAAATTCACAAAAAAGTGGAAAAACGGCAAAATATTGCCTAATTCGATGATATTTTGTTTAAATCACATAAAGGAAAAGGGGATGATAAAGGTAAATGTATTGCTAAATTCGATGATTTTTAGAACAAAACAAAATGCAAGAAAACTTGCTTAAAAATGCGAAATTTGCGAAATTCTGATATTTGAAGGCCAAATCACATATCGTGATACTACATGAAATAGTATCGAAATATTTGTAAAAATGAATATATTTGCGTAATATCAAACTACATGAAAAACGTGAAAAAAGTCATTATTATACCAAATTTGAGGATTTTAACTTCGAATCATAAAGCGACGTTTCGTATTTTTTAGACCCTAGAACAGAAGTATACAGATGATGCTTCCAATACAAATGACAAAAATCAATGTGTTTTCATTAAAATTAACTAAAATGTTCCTGATTTTCGGTTTATATTACCGATGGAAGATGTACACGTAAAACCGCTCTAATCCGGCTGAAACATATATGCAATAAAAACAGAACTTCTCCCCTTTCCAATATCTTACTCAGTATTTTAACGAGAAACAAATAGTTGATTGAAAATGAAGTGTTTAAGGTTAATTTCTAATCAATTATGTGTTTGCATCATTTTTATCGTATATTTAATGAATTAATAGCAATAAACTGAAAATTCACAAAAACGTGGAAAAACAGCAAAATATTGCCTAGTTCGATGATATTTTATTTATATCACATAGAGGAAAAGGGGATGATAAACGTCAAAATATTGCTGAATTCGATGATTTTTAGTACGAAACAAAATGCAAGAAAACTTGCTTAAAATGCAATATTATGCAAAAATCTGAGATATGAAGGCCAAACCACATATCGTGATACTACATGAAATAGTATCGAAATATTGGTATAAATGAATATATTTACGTAATATCAAACTACATGAAAAACGTGAAATAAGTCATTATTATACCAAATTTGAGGATTTTAACTTCGAATCATAAAGCGACGTTTCGTATTTTTTAGACCCTTGAAAAGAAGTATAAAGATGTTGCTTCCAATACAAATGACAAAAATCAATGTGTTTTCATTAAAATTAACTAAAATGTTCCTGATTTTCGGTTTATATTACCGATGGAAGATGTAAACGTAAAACCGTTCTACTCCGGCTGAAACGTCGATATATGCAATAAAAACAGAAATTGTCCCCTTTTAAATATCTTACTCAGTATTTTAACGAAAAACAAATAGATGATTGAAAACGAAGTATTTAAGGTTATTTATTGATCAATTATGTGTTTGAATACTTTTTATCGTATATTTAATGAAATAATAACAATAAGCTGAAAATTTACAAAAACGTGGAAAAACGGCAAAATATTGCTTAATTCGATGATATTTTGTTTAAATCACATAAAGAAAAAGAGGATGATAAAGGTAAATATATTGCTAAATTCGGTGATTTTTAGTACAAAACAAAATGCAAGAAAACTTGCTTAAAAATGCAAAATTTGCGAAATTCTGAGATTTGAAGGCCAAATCACATATCGTGAGAAAACATGAAGTAGTATCGAAATATTGGTAAAAACGAATCTATATACGTAAAATCACACGACATGAATAACGGGAAAAAAGTCACTATATTATCATATTTGAGGATTTCAATTTCAAATCATAGAGCGAGGTTTCGTATTATTTAGATCAAAGAAAAGACATATGACAATGTTGTTTCAAATACAAATTATAAGAATCAATGTGTTTTCATTAGAATTAACTAAAATGTTCCTGATTTTCCGTTTATATTACCGATGGAAGATGTACACGTAAAACCGCTCTAATCCGGCTGAAACGTCGATATATGCAATAAAAACAGAACTTCTCCCCTTTCCAATATCTTACTCAGTATTTTAACGAGAAACAAATAGTTGATTGAAAATGAAGTGTTTAAGGATAATTTCTAATCAATTATGTGTTTGCATCATTTTTATCGTATATTTAATGAATTAATAGCAATAAACTGAAAATTCACAAAAACGTGGAAAAACAGCAAAATATTGCCTAATTCGATGATATTTTGTTTATATCACATAGAGGAAAAGGGGTTGATAAACGTCAAAATATTGCTGAATTCGATGATTTTTAGTTCGAAACAAAATGCAAGAAAACTTGCTTAAAAAGCAATATTATGCGAAAATC
The DNA here is from genome assembly GCF_040958095.1 of Procambarus clarkii. Classification (NCBI taxonomy): domain Eukaryota; kingdom Metazoa; phylum Arthropoda; class Malacostraca; order Decapoda; family Cambaridae; genus Procambarus; species Procambarus clarkii. The sequence goes on from NC_091216.1 coordinate 1,462,186, forward strand.
TGAGATTTGAAGGCCAAATCACATATCGTGATACTACATGAAATAGTATCGAAATATTGGTAAAAATGAATATATTTGCGTAATCTCAAACTACATGAAAAACGTGAAAAAAGTCATTATTACACCAAATTTGATGATTTTAACTTCGAATCATAAAGCGACGTTTCGTATTTTTTAGACCCTAGAAAAGAAGTATAAAGATGTTCCTTCCATTACAAATGACAAAAATCAATATGTTTTCATTAAAATTAACTAAAATGTTCCTGATTTTTGGTTTATATTACCGATAGAAGATGTAAACGTAAAACCGTTATACTCCGGCTGAAACGTCGATATATGCAATAAAAACAGAAATTCTCCCCTTTTATCATAATCATATCTTACTCAGTATTTTAACGAAATACAAAAAGATGATTGAAAACGAAGTATTTAAGGTTATTTTCTGATCAATTATGTGTTTGCATAATTTTTATCGTATATTTAATGAAATAATAACAATAAACTGAAAATTCACAAAAACGAGGAAAAACAGCAAAATATTGCTTAATTCGATTATATTTTGTTTATATCACATAAAGGAAAAGGGGATGATAACCGTCAAAATATTGCTGAATTCGATGATTTTTAGTACGAAACAAAATGCAAGAAAACTTGCTTAAAATGCAATATTATGCGAAAATCTGAGATTTGAAGGCCAAATCACATATCGTGATACTACATGAAATAGTATCGAAATATTGATAAAAATGAATATATTTACGTAATATCAAACTACATGAAAAACGTGAAAAAAGTAATTATTATACCAAATTTGAGGATTTTAACTTCGAATCATAGAGCGAGGTTTCGTATTATTTAGATCCAAGAAAAGATATATGACAATGTTGTTTCAAATACAAATGATAAAAATCAATGTGTTTTCATTAAAATTAACTAAAATGTTCCTGATTTTCGGTTTACATTACCGATGGAAGATGTAAACGTAAAACCGTTCTACTCCGGCTGAAACGTCGATATATGCAATAAAAACTGAAATTTTCCCCTTTCAATTATTTTACTCAGTATTTTAACGAAAAACAAATAGATGATTGAAAATGAAGTATTTAAGGTTATTTTCTGATCAATTATGTGTTTGCATAATTTTTATCGTATATATAATGAAGTAATAACAATAAACTGAAAATTCACAAAAAAACGTGGAAAAACGGCAAAATATTGCCTAATTCGATGATATTTTGTTTTAATCACATAAAGGAAAAGGGGATGATAAAGGTAAAAATATTGCTAAATTCGATTATTTTTAGTACAAAACAAAATGCAAGAAAACTTGCTTAAAAATGCAAAATTTGCGAAATTCTGAGATACGAAGGCCAAATCACATATCGTGAGAAAACATGAAGTAGTATCGAAATATTGGTAAAAACGAATATATATACGGAAAATCACACTACATGAATAACGTGAAAAAAGTCACTATATTACCATATTTGAGGATTTTAACTTCAAATCATAGAGCGAGGTTTCGTATTATTTAGATCCAAGAAAAGTCATGACAATGTTGTTTCAAATACAAATGATAAAAATCAACGTGTTTTCATTAGAATTAACTAAAATGTTCCTGATTTTCCGTTTATATTACCGATGGAAAATGTACACGTAAAACCGCTCTAATCCGGCTGAAACGTCGATATATGCAATAAAAACAGAACTTCTCCCCTTTCCAATATCTTACTCAGTATTTTAACGAGAAACAAATAGTTGATTGAAAATGAAGTGTTTAAGGTTAATTTCTAATCAATTATGTGTTTGCATCATTTTTATCGTATATTTAATGAATTAATAACAATAAACTGAAAATTCACAAAAACGTGGAAAAACAGCAAAATATTGCCTAAATCGATGATATTTTGTTTATATCACATAAAGGAAAAGGGGATGATAACCGTCAAAATATTGCTGACTTCGATGATTTTTAGTACGAAACAAAATGCAGTAAAACTTGCTTAAAATGCAATAATTTGCGAAAATCTGAGATTTGAAGGCCAAATCACATATCGTGATGCTACATGAAATAGAATCGAAATATTGATAAAAATGAATATATTTACGTAATATCAAACTACATGAAAAACGTGAAAAAATCATAATTATACCAAATTTGAGGATTTTAACTTCGAATCTTAAAGCGACGTTTCGTATTTTTTAGACCCAAGAAAAGACGTATAAAGATGTTGCTTCCAATACAAATGATAAAAATCAATGTGTTTTCATTAAAATTAACTAAAATGTTCCTGATTATCGGTTTATATTACCGATGAAAGATGAACACGTAAAACCGTTCTAATCCGGCTGAAACGTTGATATATGCAATAAAAACAGATCTTCTCCCCCTTTTCAATATCTTACTCAGTATTTTAACGAGAAACAAATAGATGATTGAAAATGAAGTATTTAAGGTTATTTTCTGATCAATTATGTGTTTGCATCATTTTTTTCGTATAAATAATGAATTAATAACAATAAACTGAAAATTCACAAAAACGTGGAAAAACGACCTAATTCGATGATATTTTGTTTAAATCACAGAAAGAAAAAGGGGATGATAAAGGTCAAAATATTGCTAAATTCGATGATTTTTAGTATGAAAGAAAATGCAGTAAAACTTGCTTAAAATGCAATAATTTGCGAAAATCTGAGATTTGAAGGCCAAATCACATATCGTGATGCTACATGAAATAGTATCGAAATATTGATAAAAATGAATATATTTACGTAATATCAAACTACATGAAAAACGTGAAAAAAGTCATAATTATACCAAATTTGAGGATTTTAACTTCGAATCTTAAAGCGACGTTTCGTATTTTTTAGACCCAAGAAAAGACGTATAAAGATGTTGCTTCCAATACAAATGATAAAAATCAATGTGTTTTCATTAAAATTAACTAAAATGTTCCTGATTATCGGTTTATATTACCGATGAAAGATGAACACGTAAAACCGTTCTAATCCGGCTGAAACGTTGATATATGCAATAAAAACAGATCTTCTCCCCCTTTTCAATATCTTACTCAGTATTTTAACGAGAAACAAATAGATGATTGAAAATGAAGTATTTAAGGTTATTTTCTGATCAATTATGTGTTTGCATCATTTTTTTCGTATAAATAATGAATTAATAACAATAAACTGAAAATTCACAAAAACGTGGAAAAACGACCTAATTCGATGATATTTTGTTTAAATCACAGAAAGAAAAAGGGGATGATAAAGGTCAAAATATTGCTAAATTCGATGATTTTTAGTATGAAAGAAAATGCAAGAAAACTTGCTTAAAAATGCAAAATTGGCGAAAATCTGAGATTTGAAGGCCAAATCACATATCGTGAGAAAACATGAAGGTAGTATTGAAATATTGGTAAAAACGAATATATTTACGTAAAATCCCACTACATGAATAACGTGAAAAAAGTCACTATATTACTATATTTGAGGATTTTAAGTTCAAATCAAAGAGCGAGGTTTAGCATTATTTAGATCAAAGAAAAGACATATGACAATTTTGTTTTTAATACAAATGATAAAAATGAATGTGTTTTTATTAGAATTAACTAAAATGTTCCTGATTTTCCGTTTATATTACCGATGGAAGATGTACACGTAAAACCGCTCTAATCCGGCTGAAACGTCGATATATGCAATAAAAACAGAACTTCTCCCCTTTCCAATATTTTACTCAGTATTTTAACGAGAAACAAATAGTTGATTGAAAATGAAGTGTTTAAGGTTAGTTTCTAATCAATTATGTGTTTGCATCATTTTTATCGTATATATAATGAATTAATAGCAATAAACTGAAAATTCACAAAAACGTGCAAAAACAGCAAAATATTGCCTAAATCGATGATATTTTGTTTATATCACATAAAGGAAAAGGGGACGATAACCGTCAAAATATTGCTGAATTCGATGATTTTTAGTACGAAACAAAATGCAAGAAAACTTGCTTAAAATGCAATATTATGCGAAAATCTGAGATTTGAAGGCCAAATCACATATCGTGATACTACATGAAATAGTATCGAAATATTGATAAAAATGAATATATTTACGTAATATCAAACTACATGAAAAACGTGAAAAAAGTAATTATTATACCAAATTTGAGGATTTTAACTTCGAATCATAGAGCGACGTTTCGTATTATTTAGATCCAAGAAAATACATATGACAATGTTGTTTCAAATACAAATGATAAAAATCAATGTGTTTTCAATAAAATTAACTAAAATGTTCCTGATTTTGGGTTTATATTACCGATGGAAGATGTAAACGTAAAACCGTTCTACTCCGGTTGAAACGTCGATATATGCAATAAAAACTGAAATTTTCCCCTTTTAAATATTTTACTCAGTATTTTAACGAAAAACAAATAGATGATTGAAAATGAAGTATTTAAGGTTATTTTCTGATCAATTATGTGTTTGCATAATTTTTATCGTATATATAATGAAGTAATAACAATAAACGGAAAATTCACAAAAACGTAGAAAAACGGCAAAATATTGCCTAATTCGATGATATTTTGTTTTAATCACATAAAGGAAAAGGATATGATAAAGGTAAAAATATTGCTAAATTCGATTATTTTTAGTACAAAACAAAATGCAAGAAAACTTGCTTAAAAATGCAAAATTTGCGAAATTCTGAGATATGAAGGCCAAATCACATATCGTGAGAAAACATGAAGTAGTATCGAAATATTGGTAAAAACGAATATATATACGGAAAATCACACTACATGAATAACGTGAAAAAAGTCATTATACTACCATATTTGAGGATTTTAACTTCAAATCATAGAGCGAGGTTTCGTATTATTTAGATCCAAGAAAAGACATGACAATGTTGTTTCAAATACAAATGATAAAAATCAACGTGTTTTCATTAGAATTAACTAAAATGTTCCTGATTTTCCGTTTATATTACCGATGAAAGATGTACACGTAAAACCGCTATAATCCGGCTGAAACGTCGATATATGCAATAAAAACAGAACTTTTCCCCTTTCCAATATCTTACTCAGTATTTTAACGAGAAACAAATAGTTGATTGAAAATGAAGTGTTTAAGGTTAATTTCTAATCAATTATGTGTTTGCATAATTTTTATCGTATATTTAATGAATTAATAGCAATAAACTGAAAATTCACAAAAACGTGGAAAAACAGCAAAATATTACCTAGTTCGATGATATTCTATTTATTTCACATAGAGGAAAAGGGGATGATAAACGTCAAAATATTGCTGAATTCGATGATTTTTAGTACGAAACAAAATGCAAGAAAACTTGCTTAAAATGCAATATTATGCAAAAATCAAAGATATGAAGGCCAAATCACATATCGTGATACTACATGAAATAGTATCGAAATATTGGTATAAATGAATATATTTACGTAATATCAAACTACATGAAAAACGTGAAATAAGTCATTATTATACCAAATTTGAGGATTTTAACTTCGAATCATAAAGCGACTTTTCGTATTTTTTAGACCCTAGAAAAGAAGTATAAAGATGTTGCTTCCAATACAAATGACAAAAATCAATGTGTTTTCATTAAAATTAACTAAAATGTTCCTGATTTTCGGTTTATATTACCGATGGAAGATGTAAACGTAAAACCGTTCTACTCCGGCTGAAACGTCGATATATTCAATAAAAACAGAAATTGTCCCCTTTTAAATATCTTACTCAGTATTTTAACGAAAAACAAATAGATGATTGAAAACGAAGTATTTAAGGTTATTTTCTGATCAATTATGTGTTTGCATACTTTTTATCGTATATTTAATGTAATAATAAAAATAAGCTGAAAATTCACAAAAACGTGGAAAAACGGCAAAATATTGCTTAATTCGATGATATTTTGATTAAATCACATAAAGAAAAAGAGGATGATAAAGGTAAATATATTGCTAAATTCGGTGATTTTTAGTACAAAACAAAATGCAAGAAAACTTGCTTAAAAATGCAAAATTTGCGAAATTCTGAGATTTGAAGGGCAAATCACATATCGTGAGAAAACATGAAGTAGTATCGAAATATTGGTAAAAACGAATGTATATACGTAAAATCACACGACATGAATAACGGGAAAAAAGTCACTATATTATCATATTTGAGGATTTTAATTTCAAATCATAGAGCGAGGTTTCGTATTATTTAGATCCAAGAAAAGTCATGACAATGTTGTTTCAAATACAAATGATAAAAATCAACGTGTTTTCATTAGAATTAACTAAAATGTTCCTGATTTTCCGTTTATATTACCGATGGAAAATGTACACGTAAAACCGCTCTAATCCGGCTGAAACGTCGATATATGCAATAAAAACAGAACTTCTCCCCTTTCCAATATCTTACTCAGTATTTTAACGAGAAACAAATAGTTGATTGAAAATGAAGTGTTTAAGGTTAATTTCTAATCAATTATGTGTTTGCATCATTTTTATCGTATATTTAATGAATTAATAACAATAAACTGAAAATTCACAAAAACGTGGAAAAACAGCAAAATATTGCCTAAATCGATGATATTTTGTTTATATCACATAAAGGAAAAGGGGATGATAACCGTCAAAATATTGCTGACTTCGATGATTTTTAGTACGAAACAAAATGCAGTAAAACTTGCTTAAAATGCAATAATTTGCGAAAATCTGAGATTTGAAGGCCAAATCACATATCGTGATGCTACATGAAATAGAATCGAAATATTGATAAAAATGAATATATTTACGTAATATCAAACTACATGAAAAACGTGAAAAAATCATAATTATACCAAATTTGAGGATTTTAACTTCGAATCTTAAAGCGACGTTTCGTATTTTTTAGACCCAAGAAAAGACGTATAAAGATGTTGCTTCCAATACAAATGATAAAAATCAATGTGTTTTCATTAAAATTAACTAAAATGTTCCTGATTATCGGTTTATATTACCGATGAAAGATGAACACGTAAAACCGTTCTAATCCGGCTGAAACGTTGATATATGCAATAAAAACAGATCTTCTCCCCCTTTTCAATATCTTACTCAGTATTTTAACGAGAAACAAATAGATGATTGAAAATGAAGTATTTAAGGTTATTTTCTGATCAATTATGTGTTTGCATCATTTTTTTCGTATAAATAATGAATTAATAACAATAAACTGAAAATTCACAAAAACGTGGAAAAACGACCTAATTCGATGATATTTTGTTTAAATCACAGAAAGAAAAAGGGGATGATAAAGGTCAAAATATTGCTAAATTCGATGATTTTTAGTATGAAAGAAAATGCAGTAAAACTTGCTTAAAATGCAATAATTTGCGAAAATCTGAGATTTGAAGGCCAAATCACATATCGTGATGCTACATGAAATAGTATCGAAATATTGATAAAAATGAATATATTTACGTAATATCAAACTACATGAAAAACGTGAAAAAAGTCATAATTATACCAAATTTGAGGATTTTAACTTCGAATCTTAAAGCGACGTTTCGTATTTTTTAGACCCAAGAAAAGACGTATAAAGATGTTGCTTCCAATACAAATGATAAAAATCAATGTGTTTTCATTAAAATTAACTAAAATGTTCCTGATTATCGGTTTATATTACCGATGAAAGATGAACACGTAAAACCGTTCTAATCCGGCTGAAACGTTGATATATGCAATAAAAACAGATCTTCTCCCCCTTTTCAATATCTTACTCAGTATTTTAACGAGAAACAAATAGATGATTGAAAATGAAGTATTTAAGGTTATTTTCTGATCAATTATGTGTTTGCATCATTTTTTTCGTATAAATAATGAATTAATAACAATAAACTGAAAATTCACAAAAACGTGGAAAAACGACCTAATTCGATGATATTTTGTTTAAATCACAGAAAGAAAAAGGGGATGATAAAGGTCAAAATATTGCTAAATTCGATGATTTTTAGTATGAAAGAAAATGCAAGAAAACTTGCTTAAAAATGCAAAATTGGCGAAAATCTGAGATTTGAAGGCCAAATCACATATCGTGAGAAAACATGAAGGTAGTATTGAAATATTGGTAAAAACGAATATATTTACGTAAAATCCCACTACATGAATAACGTGAAAAAAGTCACTATATTACTATATTTGAGGATTTTAAGTTCAAATCAAAGAGCGAGGTTTAGCATTATTTAGATCAAAGAAAAGACATATGACAATTTTGTTTTTAATACAAATGATAAAAATGAATGTGTTTTTATTAGAATTAACTAAAATGTTCCTGATTTTCCGTTTATATTACCGATGGAAGATGTACACGTAAAACCGCTCTAATCCGGCTGAAACGTCGATATATGCAATAAAAACAGAACTTCTCCCCTTTCCAATATTTTACTCAGTATTTTAACGAGAAACAAATAGTTGATTGAAAATGAAGTGTTTAAGGTTAGTTTCTAATCAATTATGTGTTTGCATCATTTTTATCGTATATATAATGAATTAATAGCAATAAACTGAAAATTCACAAAAACGTGCAAAAACAGCAAAATATTGCCTAAATCGATGATATTTTGTTTATATCACATAAAGGAAAAGGGGACGATAACCGTCAAAATATTGCTGAATTCGATGATTTTTAGTACGAAACAAAATGCAAGAAAACTTGCTTAAAATGCAATATTATGCGAAAATCTGAGATTTGAAGGCCAAATCACATATCGTGATACTACATGAAATAGTATCGAAATATTGATAAAAATGAATATATTTACGTAATATCAAACTACATGAAAAACGTGAAAAAAGTAATTATTATACCAAATTTGAGGATTTTAACTTCGAATCATAGAGCGACGTTTCGTATTATTTAGATCCAAGAAAATACATATGACAATGTTGTTTCAAATACAAATGATAAAAATCAATGTGTTTTCAATAAAATTAACTAAAATGTTCCTGATTTTGGGTTTATATTACCGATGGAAGATGTAAACGTAAAACCGTTCTACTCCGGTTGAAACGTCGATATATGCAATAAAAACTGAAATTTTCCCCTTTTAAATATTTTACTCAGTATTTTAACGAAAAACAAATAGATGATTGAAAATGAAGTATTTAAGGTTATTTTCTGATCAATTATGTGTTTGCATAATTTTTATCGTATATATAATGAAGTAATAACAATAAACGGAAAATTCACAAAAACGTAGAAAAACGGCAAAATATTGCCTAATTCGATGATATTTTGTTTTAATCACATAAAGGAAAAGGATATGATAAAGGTAAAAATATTGCTAAATTCGATTATTTTTAGTACAAAACAAAATGCAAGAAAACTTGCTTAAAAATGCAAAATTTGCGAAATTCTGAGATATGAAGGCCAAATCACATATCGTGAGAAAACATGAAGTAGTATCGAAATATTGGTAAAAACGAATATATATACGGAAAATCACACTACATGAATAACGTGAAAAAAGTCATTATACTACCATATTTGAGGATTTTAACTTCAAATCATAGAGCGAGGTTTCGTATTATTTAGATCCAAGAAAAGACATGACAATGTTGTTTCAAATACAAATGATAAAAATCAACGTGTTTTCATTAGAATTAACTAAAATGTTCCTGATTTTCCGTTTATATTACCGATGAAAGATGTACACGTAAAACCGCTATAATCCGGCTGAAACGTCGATATATGCAATAAAAACAGAACTTTTCCCCTTTCCAATATCTTACTCAGTATTTTAACGAGAAACAAATAGTTGATTGAAAATGAAGTGTTTAAGGTTAATTTCTAATCAATTATGTGTTTGCATAATTTTTATCGTATATTTAATGAATTAATAGCAATAAACTGACAATTCACAAAAACGTGGAAAAACAGCAAAATATTACCTAGTTCGATGATATTCTATTTATTTCACATAGAGGAAAAGGGGATGATAAACGTCAAAATATTGCTGAATTCGATGATTTTTAGTACGAAACAAAATGCAAGAAAACTTGCTTAAAATGCAATATTATGCAAAAATCAAAGATATGAAGGCCAAATCACATATCGTGATACTACATGAAATAGTATCGAAATATTGGTATAAATGAATATATTTACGTAATATCAAACTACATGAAAAACGTGAAATAAGTCATTATTATACCAAATTTGAGGATTTTAACTTCGAATCATAAAGCGACTTTTCGTATTTTTTAGACCCTAGAAAAGAAGTATAAAGATGTTGCTTCCAATACAAATGACAAAAATCAATGTGTTTTCATTAAAATTAACTAAAATGTTCCTGATTTTCGGTTTATATTACCGATGGAAGATGTAAACGTAAAACCGTTCTACTCCGGCTGAAACGTCGATATATTCAATAAAAACAGAAATTGTCCCCTTTTAAATATCTTACTCAGTATTTTAACGAAAAACAAATAGATGATTGAAAACGAAGTATTTAAGGTTATTTTCTGATCAATTATGTGTTTGCATACTTTTTATCGTATATTTAATGTAATAATAAAAATAAGCTGAAAATTCACAAAAACGTGGAAAAACGGCAAAATATTGCTTAATTCGATGATATTTTGATTAAATCACATAAAGAAAAAGAGGATGATAAAGGTAAATATATTGCTAAATTCGGTGATTTTTAGTACAAAACAAAATGCAAGAAAACTTGCTTAAAAATGCAAAATTTGCGAAATTCTGAGATTTGAAGGGCAAATCACATATCGTGAGAAAACATGAAGTAGTATCGAAATATTGGTAAAAACGAATGTATATACGTAAAATCACACGACATGAATAACGGGAAAAAAGTCACTATATTATCATATTTGAGGATTTTAATTTCAAATCATAGAGCGAGGTTTCGTATTATTTAGATCAAAGAAAAGACATATGACAATGTTGTTTCAAATACAAATGATAAGAATCAATGTGTTTTCATTAGAATTAACTAAAATGTTCCTGATTTTCCGTTTATATTACCGATGGAAGATGTACACGTAAAACCGCTCTAATCCGGCTGAAACGTCGATATATGCAATAAAAACAGAACTTCTCCCCTTTCCAATATCTTACTCAGTATTTTAACGAGAAACAAATAGTTGATTGAAAATGAAGTGTTTAAGGTTAATTTCTAATCAATTATGTGTTTGCATCATTTTTATCGTATATTTAATGAATTAATAGCAATAAACTGAAAATTCACAAAAACGTGGAAAAACAGCAAAATATTGCCTAATTCGATGATATTTTGTTTATATCACATAGAGGAAAAGGGGATGATAAACGTCAAAATATTGCTGAATTCGATGATTTTTAGTACGAAACAAAATGCAAGAAAACTTGCTTAAAATGCAATATTATGCGAAAATCTGAGATTTGAAGGCCAAATCACATATCGTGATACTACATGAAATAGTATCGAAATATTGGTAAAAATGAATATATTTGCGTAATCTCAAACTACATGAAAAACGTGAAAAAGTCATTATTATACCAAATTTGAGGATTTTAACTTCGAATCATAGAGCGAGGTTTCGTATTATTTAGATCCAAGAAAAGACATATGACAATGTTGTTTCAAATACAAATGATAAAAATCAATGTGTTTTCATTAAAACTAACTAAAATGTTCATGATTTTCGGTTTATATTACCGATGAAAGATGTACACGTAAAACCGTTCTAATCCGGCTGAAACGTCGATATATGCAATAATAACAGAACTTCTCCCCGTTTCAATATCTTAGTATTTTAACGAGAAACAAATAGATGATTGAAAATGAAGTATTTAAGGTTATTTTCTGATCAATTATGTTTGCATAATTTTTTTTGTATGTATAATGAATTAATAACAATAAACTGAAAATTCACAAAAACGTGGAAAAACGGCCTAATTCGATGATATTTTGTTTAAATCACAGAAAGGAAAAGGGGATGATAAAGGTCAAAATATTGCTAAATTCGATGATTTTTAGTATGAAAGAAAATGCAAGAAAACTTGCTTAAAAATGCAAAATTTGCGAAATTCTGAGATTTGAAGGCCAAATCACATATCGTGAGAAAACAGGAAGTAGTAATGAAATATTGGTAAAAAGAATATATTTACGTAAAATCCCACTACATGAATAACGTGAAAAAAGTCACTATATTACCATATTTGAGGATTTAAACTTCAAATCATAGAACGAGGTTTAGTATTATATAGATCAAAGAAAAGACATATGACAATCGTGTTTTTAATACAAATGATAAAAATGAATGTGTTTTTATTAGAATTAACTAAAATGTTCCTGATTTTCCGTTTATATTACCGATGGAAGATGTAAACGTAAAACCGCTCTAATCCGGCTGAAACGTCGATATATGCAATAAAAACAGAACTTCTCCCCTTTTCAATATCTTTCTCAGTATTTTAACGAGAAACAAATAGATGATTGAAAATGAAGTATTTAAGGTTATTTTCTGATCAATTATGTGTTTGCATCATTTTTTTCGTATGTATATTGAATTAATAACAATAAACTGAAAATTCCCAAAAACGTGGAAAAACGGCCTAATTCGATGATATTTTGTTTAAATCACAGAAAGGAAAAGGGGATGATAAAGGTAAAAATATTGCTGAATTCGATGATTTTTAGTACTAAACAAAATGCAAGAAAACTTGCTTAAAAATGCAAAATTTGCGAAATTCTGAGATTTGAAGGCCAAATCACATATCGTGAGAAAACATGAAGTAGTATCGAAATATTGTTAAAACGAATATATACACGGAAAATCACACTACATGAATAACGTGAAAAAAGTCACTATATTACCATATTTGAGGATTTTAACTTCAAATCATAGAGCGAGGTTTCGTATTATTTAGATCCAAGAAAAGACATGACAATGTTGTTTCAAATACAAATGATAAAAATCAATGTGTTTTCATTAGAATTAACTAAAATGTTCCTGATTTTCCGTTTATATTACCGATGGAAGATGTACACGTAAAACCGCTCTAATCCGGCTGAAACGTCGATATATGCAATAAAACAGAACTTCTCCCCTTTCCAATATCTTACTCAGTATTTTAACGAGAAACAAATAGTTGATTGAAAATGAAGTGTTTAAGGTTAATTTCTAATCAATTATGTGTTTGCATCATTTTTATCGTATATTTAATGAATTAATAGCAATAAACTGAAAATTCACAAAAACGTGGAAAAACAGCAAAATATTGCCTAATTCGATGATATTTTCTTTATATCATATTAAGGAAAAGGGGATGACAAACGTCAAAATATTGCTGAATTCAATGATTTTTAGTAGGAAACAAAATGCTAGAAAACTTGCTTAAAATGCAATATTTTGCGAAAATCTGAGATTTGATGGCCATATCACATATCGTGATACTACATGAAATAGTATCGAAATATAAGTAAAAATGAATATATTTGCGTAATATCAAACTACATGAAAAACGTGAAAAAAGTCATTATTATATCAAATTTGAGGATTTTAACTTCGAATCATAGAGCGAAGTTTCGTATTTTTTAGACCCTAGAAAAGACGTATATAGATGTTGCTTCCAATACAAATGATAAAAATCAATGTGTTTTCATTAAAATTAACTAAAATGTTCCTGATTCTCGGTTTATATTGCCGATGGAAGATGTACACGTAAAACCGTTCTACTCCAGCTGAAACGTCGATATATGCAATAAAACAGAAATTTTCCCCTTTTAAATATCTTACTCAGTATTTTAACGAAAAACAAATAGATGATTGAAAAAGAAGTATTTAAGGTTATTTTCTGATCAATTATGTGTTTGCATAATTTTTATCGTATATATAATGAAATAATAACAATAAACTGAAAATTCACAAAAACGTGGAAAAACGGCAAAATATTGCCTAATTCGATGATATTTTGTTTTAATCACATAAAGGAAAAGGGGATGATAAAGGTAAAAATTTTGCTGAATTCGAAGATTTTAAGTACGAAACAAAATGAAAGAAAACTTGCTTAAAAATGCAAAATTTGCGAAATTCTGAGAATTGAAGGCCAAATCACATATCGTGAGAAAACATGAAGTAGTATCGAAATATTGGTCAAAACGAATATATATACGTAAAATCACACTACATGAAAAACGTGAAAAAAGTCACTATATTACCATATTTGTGGATTTTAACTTCAAATCATAGAGCGAGGTTTCGTATTATTTAGATCCAAGAAAAGACATGACAATGCTGTTTCAAATATAAATGATAAAAATCAATGTGTTTTCATTAGAATTAACTAAAATGTTCCTGATTTTCCGTTTATATTACCGATGGAAGATGTACACGTAAAACCGCTCTAATCCGGCTGAAACGTCGATATATGCAATAAAAACAGAACTTCTCCCCTTTCCAATATCTTACTCAGTATTTTAACGAGAAACAAATAGTTGAATGAAAATGAAGTGTTTAAGGTTAATTTCTAATCAATTATGTGTTTGCATCATTTTTATCGTATATTTAATGAATTATAGCAATAAACTGAATATTCACCAAAACGTGGAAAAACAGCAAAATATTGCCTAATTCGATGATGTTTTGTTTATATCACATAAAGGAAAAGGGGGATGATAATCGTCAAAATATTGCTGGATTCGATGATTTTTAGTACGAAACAAAATGGAAGAAAACTTGCTTAAAATGCAATATTATGCGAAAATCTGATATATGAAGGCCAAATCACATATCGTGATACTACATGAAATAGTATCGAAATATTAGTAAAAATGAATATATTCACGTAATATCAAACTACATGAAAAACGTGAAAAAAGTCATTATTATACCAAATTTGAGGATTTTAACTTCGAATCATAGAGCGACGTTTAGTATTTTTTAAGACCCTAGAAAAGACGTATAAAGATGTTGCTTCCAATACAAATGATAAAAATCAATGTGTTTTCATTAAAATTAACTAAAATGTTCCTGATTTTCGGTTTATATTACCGATGAAAGATGAACACGTAAAACCGTTCTAATCCGGCTGAAACGTTGATATATGCAATAAAAACAGAACTTCTCCCCTTATCAATATCTTACTCAGTATTTTAACGAGAAACAAATAGATGATTGAAAATGAAGTATTTAAGGTTATTTTCTGATCAATTATGTGTTTGCATCATTTTTTTCGTATAAATAATGAATTAATAACAATAAACTGAAAATTCACAAAAACGTGGAAAAACGAACTAATTCGATTATATTTTGTTTTAATTACATAAAGGAAAAGGGGATGATAAAGGTAAAAATATTGCTGAATTCGATGATTTTTAGTACAAAACAAAATGCAAGAAAACTTGTTAAAAAATGGAAAATTTGCGAAATTCTGAGATTTGAAGGCCAAATCACATATCGTGAGAAAACATGAAGTAGTATCGAAATATTGTTAAAACGAATATATATACGGAAAATCACACTTCATGAATAACGTCAAAAAAGTCTCTATATTACCAAATTTGAGGATTTTAACTTCAAATCATAGAGCGAGGTTTCGTATTATTTACATCCAAGAAAAGACATGACAATGTTGTTTCAAATACAAATGATAAAAATCAACGTGTTTTCATTAGAATTAACTAAAATGTTCCTGATTTTCCGTTTATATTACCGATGGAAGATGTACACGTAAAGCCGCTCTAATCCGGCTGAAACGTCGATATATGCAATAAAACAGAACTTCTCCCCTTTCCAATATCTTACTCAGTATTTTAACGAGAAACAAATAGTTGATTGAAAATGAAGTGTTTAATGTTAATTTCTAATCAATTATGTGTTTGCATCATTTTTATCGTATATTAAATGAAATAATAGCAATAAACTGAAAATTCACAAAAACGTGGAAAAACAGCAAAATATTGCCTAATTCGATGATATTTTGTTTATATCACATAAAGGAAAAGGGGGATGATAAACGTCAAAATATTGCTGAATTCGATGATTTTTAGTACGAAACAAAATGCAAAAAAACTTGCTTAAAATGCAATATTATGCGAAAATCTGAGATTTGAAGGCCAAATCACATATCGTGATACTACATGAAATAGTATCGAAATATTGGTAAAAATGAATATATTTACGTAATATCAAACTACATGAAAAACGTGAAAAAAGTCAATATTATACCAAATTTATGGATTTTAAATTCGAATCATAGAGGGACGTTTCGTATTTTTTAGACCCTAGAAAAGACGTATAAAGATGTTGCTTCCAATAAAAAGAATAAAAATCAATGTGTTTTCATTAAAATAAACTAACATGTTCCTGATTTTCGGTTTATATTACCGATGGAATATGTTCACGTAAAACCGTTCTAATCCGGCTGAAACGTCGATATATGCAATAAAAACAGAACTTCTCCCCTTTTTAATATCTAACTCAGTATTTTAACGAGAAACAAATAGATGATTGAAAATGAAGTATTTAAGGTAATTTTCTGATCAATTATGTGTTTGCATAATTTTTATCGTATAATTAATGAATTAATAACAATAAACTGAAAATTCACAAAAACGTGGAAAAACGGCCTTATTCGATGATATTTTGTTTAAATCACATATAGGAAAAGGGGATGATAAAGGTCAAAATATTGCTAAATTCGATGATTTTTAGTGGAAAACAAAATGCAAGAAAACTTGCTTAAAAATGGAAAATTTGCGAGATTCTGAGATTTGAAAGCCAAATCACATATCGTGAGAAAACATGAAGTAGTATCGAAATATTGGTAAAAACGAATATATATGAGTAAAATCACACTACATGAATAACGTGAAAAAAGTCACTATATTACCATATTCGAGGATTTTAACTTCAAATCATAGAGTGAGGTTTCGTATTATTTAGATCCAAGAAAAGACATATGACAATGTTGTTTCAAATACAAATGATAAAAATCAATGTGTTTTCATTAGAATTAACTAAAATATTCCTGATTTTTCGTTTATATTACCGATGGAAGATGTACACGTAAAACCGCTCTAATCCGGCTGAAACGTCGATATATGCAATAAAAACAGAACTTCTCCCCTTTCCAATATCTTACTCAGTATTTTAACGAGAAACAAAAAATAGTTGATTGAAAATGAAGTGTTTAAGGTTAATTTCTAATCAATTATGTGTTTGCATCATTTTTATCGTATATTTAATGAATTATAGCAATAAACTGAATATTCACCAAAACGTGGAAAAACAGCAAAATATTGCCTAATTCGATGATGTTTTGTTTATATCACATAAAGGAAAAGGGGATGATAAACGTCAAAATATTGCTGGATTCGATGATTTTTAGTACGAAACAAAATGGAAGAAAACTTGCTTAAAATGCAATATTATGCGAAAATCTGATATATGAAGGCCAAATCACATATCGTGATACTACTTGAAATAGTATCGAAATATTAGTAAAAATGAATATATTCACGTAATATCAAACTACATGAAAAACGTGAAAAAAGTCATTATTATACCAAATTTGAGGTTTTTAAATTCGAATCATAGAGCGACGTTTAGTATTTTTTAAGACCTTAGAAAAGACGTATAAAGATGTTGCTTCCAATACAAATGATAAAAATCAATGTGTTTTCATTAAAATTAACTAAAATGTTCCTGATTTTCGGTTTATATTACCGATGAAAGATGAACACGTAAAACCGTTCTAATCCGGCTGAAACGTTGATATATGCAATAAAAACAGAACTTCTCCCCTTATCAAAATCTTACTCAGTATTTTAACGAGAAACAAATAGATGATTGAAAATGAAGTATTTAAGGTTATTTTCTGATCAATTATGTTTTTGCATCATTTTTTTCGTATAAATAATGAATTAATAACAATAAACTGAAAATTCACAAAAACGTGGAAAAACGAACTAATTCGATTATATTTTGTTTTAATTACATAAAGGAAAAGGGGATGATAAAGGTAAAAATATTGCTGAATTCGATGATTTTTAGTACAAAACAAAATGCAAGAAAACTTGTTAAAAAATGCAAAATTTGCGAAATTCTGAGATTTGAAGGCCAAATCACATATCGTGAGAAAACATGAAGTAGTATCGAAATATTGTTAAAACGAATATATATACGGAAAATCACACTTCATGAATAACGTCAAAAAAGTCTCTATATTACCATATTTGAGGATTTTAACTTCAAATCATAGAGCGAGGTTTCGTATTATTTACATCCAAGAAAAGACATGACAATGTTGTTTCAAATACAAATGATAAAAATCAACGTGTTTTCATTAGAATTAACTAAAATGTTCCTGATTTTCCGTTTATATTACCGATGGAAGATGTACACGTAAAGCCGCTCTAATCCGGCTGAAACGTCGATATATGCAATAAAACAGAACTTCTCCCCTTTCCAATATCTTACTCAGTATTTTAACGAGAAACAAATAGTTGATTGAAAATGAAGTGTTTAATGTTAATTTCTAATCAATTATGTGTTTGCATCATTTTTATCGTATATTAAATGAAATAATAGCAATAAACTGAAAATTCACAAAAACGTGGAAAAACAGCAAAATATTGCCTAATTCGATGATATTTTGTTTATATCACATAAAGGAAAAGGGGGATGATAAACGTCAAAATATTGCTGAATTCGATGACTTTTAGTACGAAACAAAATGCAAAAAAACTTGCTTAAAATGCAATATTATGCGAAAATCTGAGATTTGAAGGCCAAATCACATATCGTGATACTACATGAAATAGTATCGAAATATTGGTAAAAATGAATATATTTACGTAATATCAAACTACATGAAAAACGTGAAAAAAGTCATTATTATACCAAATTTGAGGATTTTAACTTCGAATCATAGAGCGACGTTTCGTATTTTTTAGACCCTAGAAAAGACGTATAAAGATGTTGCTTCCAATAAAAAGAATAAAAATCAATGTGTTTTCATTAAAATAAACTAACATGTTCCTGATTTTCGGTTTATATTACCGATGGAATATGTTCACGTAAAACCGTTCTAATCCGGCTGAAACGTCGATATATGCAATAAAAACAGAACTTCTCCCCTTTTTAATATCTTACTCAGTATTTTAACGAGAAACAAATAGATGATTGAAAATGAAGTATTTAAGGTTATTTTCTGATCAATTATGTGTTTGCATAATTTTTATCGTATAATTAATGAATTAATAACAATAAACTGAAAATTCACAAAAACGTGGAAAAACGGCCTTATTCGATGATATTTTGTTTAAATCACATATAGGAAAAGGGGATGATAAAGGTCAAAATATTGCTAAATTCGATGATTTTTAGTAGAAAACAAAATGCAAGAAAACTTGCTTAAAAATGGAAAATTTGCGAAATTCTGAGATTTGAAAGCCAAATCACATATCGTGAGAAAACATGAAGTAGTATCGAAATATTGGTAAAAACGAATATATATACGTAAAATCACACTACATGAATTACGTGAAAAAAGTCACTATATTACCATATTCGAGGATTTTAACTTCAAATCATAGAGTGAGGTTTCGTATTATTTAGATCCAAGAAAAGACATATGACAATGTTGTTTCAAATACAAATGATAAAAATCAATGTGTTTTCATTAGAATTAACTAAAATGTTCCTGATTTTTCGTTTATATTACCGATGGAAGATGTACACGTAAAACCGCTCTAATCCGGCTGAAACGTCGATATATGCAATAAAAACAGAACTTCTATCCTTTCCAATATCTTACTCAGTATTTTAAGGAGAAACAAATAGTTGATTGAAAAAGAAGTGTTTAAGGTTAGTTTCTAATCAATTATGTGTTTGCATCATTTTTATCGTATATATAATGAATTAATAGCAATAAACTGAAAATTCACAAAAACGTGGAAAAACAGTAAAATATTGCCTAAATCGATGATATTTTGTTGATATCACATAAAGGAAAAGGGGATGATAACCGTCAAAATATTGCTGAATTCGATGATTTTTAGTACGAAACAAAATACAAGAAAACTTGCTTAAAATGCAATATTATGCGAAAATCTGAGATTTGAAGGCCAAATTACATATCGTGATACTACATGAAATAGTATCAAAATATTGATAAAAATGAATATATTTACGTAATATCAAACTACATGAAAAACGTGAAAAAAGTCATTATTATACCAAATTTGAGGATTTTAACTTCGAATTATAGAGCGAGGTTTCGTATTATTTAGATCCAAGAAAAGACATATCATGTTGTTTCAAATACAAATGATAAAAATCAATGTGTTTTCATTAAAATTAACTAAAATGTTCCTGATTTTCGGTTTATATTATCGATGGAATATGTTCACGTAAAACCGTTCTAATCCGGCTGAAACGTCGATATATGCAATAAAAACAGAACTTCTCCCCTTTTTAATATCTTACTCAGTATATTAACGAGAAACAAATAGATGATTGAAAATGAAGTATTTAAGGTTATTTTCTGATCAATTATGTGTTTGCATAATTTTTATCGTATAATTAATGAATTAATAACATTAAACTGAAAATTCACAAAAACGTGGAAAAACGACCTAATTCCATGATATTTTGTTTAAATCACATATAGGAAAAGGGGATGATAAAGGTCAAAATATTGCTTAATTCGATGATTTTTAGTAGAAAACAAAATGCAAGAAAACTTGCTTAAAAATGCAAAATTTGCGAAATTCTGAGATTTGAAGGCCAAATCACATATCGTGAGAAAACTTGAAGTAGTATCGAAATATTGGTAAAAACGAATATATATACGTAAAATCACACTACATGAATAACGTGAAAAAAGTCACTATATTACCATATTCGAGGATTTTAACTTCAAATCAAAGAGTGAGGTATCGTATTATTTAGATCCAAGAAAAGACATGACAATATTGTTTCAAATACAAATGATAAAAATCAATGTGTTTTCATTAGAATTAACTAAAATGTTCCTGATTTTTCGTTTATATTACCGATGGAAGATTTGAAGGAGATTTGAAGGCCAAAATCACATATCGTGAGAAAACATGAAGTAGTATCGAAATATTGGTAAAAACGAATATATATATACGTAAAATCACACTACATGAATAACGTGAAATAAGTCACTATATTATCATATTTGAGGATTTTAACTTCAAATCATAGAGCGAGGTTTCGTATTATTTAGATCCAAGAAAAGACATATGGCAATGTTGTTTCAAATACAAATGATAAAAATCAATGTGTTTTCATTAGAATTAACTAAAATGTTCCTGATTTTCCGTTTATATTACCGATGGAAGATGTACACGTAAAACCGCTCTAATCCGGCTGAAACGTCGATATATGCAATGAAAACTTGTACCCTTTCCAATATCTTACTCAGTATTTTAACGAAAAACAAATAGTTGATTGAAAATAAAGTGTTTAAGGTTAATTTCTAATCAATTATGTGTTTGCATCATTTTTATCGTACATATAATGAATTAATAGCAATAAACTGAAAATTCACAAAAACGTGGAAAAACAGCAAAATATTGCCTAAATCGATGATATTTTGTTTATATCACATAAAGGAAAAGGGGATGATAACCGTCAAAATATTGCTGAATTCGATGATTTTTAGTACGAAACAAAATGCAAGAAAACTTGTTTAAAATGCAATATTATGCGAAAATCTGAGATTTGAAGGCCAAATCACATATCGTGATACTACATGAAATAGTATCGAAATATTGGAAAAAATGAATATATTTACGTAATATCAAACTACATGAAAAACGTGAAAAAAGTCATAATTATACCAAATATTAGGATTTTAACTTCGAATCATAAAGCGACGTTTCGTATTTTTTAGACCCTAGAAAAGACGTATAAAGATGTTGCTTCCAATACAAATGACAAAAATCAATGTGTTTTCATTAAAATTAACTAAAATGTTCCTGATTTTCGGTTTATATTACCGATGGAAGATGTAAACGTAAAACCGTTCTACTCCGGCTGAAACGTCGATATATGCAATAAAAAAAGAAATTCTCCCCTTTTAAATATCTTACTCAGTATTTTAACGCAAAAAGAAATTGATGATTGAAAATGAATTATATAAGGTTATTTTCTGATCAATTATGTGTTTGCATAATTTTTATCGTGTTTTTAATGAAATAATAACAATAAACTGAAAATTCACAAAAACGTGGAAAAACGGCAAAATATTGCCTAATTCGATGGTATTTTGTTCAAATCACATAAAGGAAAAGGGGATGATAAAGGTAAAAATATTGCTAAATTCGATGATTTTTAGTACAAAACAAAATGCAAGAAAACTTACTTAAAAATGCAAAATTTGCGAAATTCTGAGATTTGAAGGCCAAATCACATATCGTGAGAAAACATGAAGTAGTATCGAAATATTGGTAAAAACGTATATATATACGTAAAATCACACTACATGAATAACGTGAAAAAAATCACTATATTACCATATTTGAGGATTTTAACTTCAAATCATAGAGCGAGGTTTCGTATTATTTAGATCCAAGAAAAGACATATGACAATGTTGTTTCAAATACAAATGATAAAAATCAATGTGTTTTCATTAGAATTAACTAAAATGTTCCTGATTTTCCATTTATATTACCGATGGAAGATGTACACGTAAAACCGCTCTAATCCGGCTGAAAAGACGATATATGCAATAAAAACAGAACTTCTCCCCTTTCCAATATCTTACTCAGTATTTTAATGAGAAACAAATAGTTGATTGAAAATGAAGTGTTTAAGGTTAATTTCTAATCAATTATGTGTTTGCATCATTTTTGTCGTATATTTAATGAATTAATAGCAATAAACTGAAAATTCACAAAAACGTGGAAGAAAACAGCAAAATATTGCCTAATTCGATAATATTTTGTTTATATCACATAAAGGAAAAGGGGATGATAAACGTCAAAATATTGCTGGATTCGATGATTTTTAGTACGAAACAAAATGCAAGAAAACTTGCTTAAAATGCAATATTATGTGAAAATCTGATATATGAAGGCCAAGTCACATATCGTGAGACTACATGAAATTGTATCGAAATATTAGTAAAAATGAATATATTTACGTAATATCAAACTACATGATAAACGTGAAAAAAGTCATTATTATACCAAATTTGAGGATTTTAACTTCAAATCATAAAGCGACGTTTCGTATTTTTTAGACCCTAGAAAAGACGTATAAAGATGTTGCTTCCAATACAAATGATAAAAATCAATGTGTATTCATTAAAATTAACTAAAATGTTCCTGATTTTTGGTTTATATTACCGAAGAAAGATGTACACGTAAAACCGTTCTAATCCGGCTGAAACGTCGATATATGCAATAAAAACAGAACTTCTCCCCGTTTCAATATCTTACTCAGTATTTTAACGAGAAACAAATAGATGATTGAAAATGAAGTATTTAAGGTAATTTTCTGATCAATTATGTGTTTGCATAATTTTTTTCGTATATATAATGAATTATTAACAATAAACTGAAAATTCAAAAAAACGTGAAAAAACGGCCTAATTCGATGATATTTTGTTTAAATCACATAAAGGAAAAGGGGATGATAAAGGTCAAAATTTTGCTAAATTCGATGATTTTTAGTATAAAGCAAAATGCAAGAAAACTTGCTTAAAAATGCAAAATTTGCGAAATTCTGAGATTTGAAGGCCAAATCACATATCGTGAGAAAACATGAAGTAGTATCGAAATAATGGTAAAAACGAATATATATACGTAAAATCACACTGCATGAATAGCGTTAAAAAAGTCACTATATTACCATATTTGTGGATTTTAACTTCAAATCATAGAGCGAGGTTTCGTATTATTTAGATCCAAGAAAAGACTTGTTGTTTCAAATACAAATGATAAAAATCAATGTGTTTTCATTAGAATTAACTACCTTGCAATATTGAATTGTGGAAGAATTCATAGAATCCTCCCCAGTTGTCATAGATTGTGTAGGTTTTCTACATAAGGCATAATGATGTACACCTTTGTTGCATCTACTGCATAACCGTAGCTGCACTACACATTTACTGGGATCATGAGAGCCCATGAACCCAGTATAAAAAGTCGCAATTTCAAACTGCGAATATATGAAGAGAGCCAGAATTTGGCTTCAAAATATGGCTCAAGCGTTGAATTTGGGATGTTAGGGGTATTTTGAAAACTGCAGGGGGGGGGGGGTTTGGGCAAAATGTGACCTATCGCTGCTCTCAGTAAATGATATATTTTAGGTATAAAATGTCGTAATTTCGAATTGCAAATATGTGCAGAGAGCCAGAATGTGGCTCCAAAATATGGCTCAAGGGTCGAATTTGGGATGTATGGGATAATTTGAAAACTGCAGAGAGGGTTTCGTCAAAATATGATCCATCGCTGCTTTCAGTAATTGGCATATTTTCGGTATAAAAAGTCGTAATTTCAAACAACGAATACATGCAGAAAGCCAAAATTTGGCTCCAAAATATGGTTCAAGGGTTGAATTTGGGATGTTTGGGATATTTTGAAAACTGCAAGGAGGGCTTGGGTAAAATGTGATCCATCGCCGCACTCAGTAATTGGCATATTTTCGGTATAAAATATCATAATTTCAAACTGTTAATACGTGCAGAGAGCCCGAATTTGGCTCCAAAATATGGCTCAAGCGTCGAATTTGGGATGTTTGGGATATATTGAAAACTGCAGGGAGAGTTTTGGCAAAATGTGATCCATTGCCGCTTTCAGTAATTGTCATGTTTTCGTTATAAAATGTCGTAATTTCAAACAGCGAATACGTGCAGAGAGCCAGAACTTGGCTCCAAAATATAGCTCATGGGTCGAATTAGGGATGTTTGGGATATTTTGCAAACTGCCGGGGGGTTTGGGCAAAATGTGACCCAACGCTGCTTTCAGTAATTGGGTTATCTTCAAGAGTCAAATTTGGGATGTTTGGGATAAAAAGTCGTAATTTCAAACTGCGAATACGTGCAGAGAGCCAGAATTTAGCTCCAAAATAATTCTAAAGGGTCGAATTTGGGATGTTTGGGATATTTTGAAAACTACAGGGATGGTTTGGGCAAAATGTGATCCATCGCCGGTCTCAGTAATTAGCATATTTTCAGTATAAAAAGTCGTAATTTCAAACTGCGAATACGTGCAGAGAGCCAGAATTTGGCTCCAAAATATGGCTCAAGCGTCGAATTTGGGATGTTTGCTATATTTTGAAAACTGCAGGGGGGGTTTGGGCAAAATGTGACCTATTGCTGCTCTCAGTAATTGACATATTTTCGTTAAAAAATGTCGTAATTTCAAACTGCGAATATGTGCAGAGAGACAGAATTTGGGTCCAAAATATGGCTCAAGGGTCGAATTTGGGATGCTTTGGATATTTTTAAAACTGCAGGGAGGATTTGGGCAAAATGTGATCCATCGCCGCTTTCAGTAATTGTCACGTTTTCGGTATAAAAAGTCGTAATTTCAAACTGCGAATACGTGCACAGAGCCCGAATTTGGCTACAAAACATGGCTCAAAGGTCGAATTTGGGATGTTTGGAATGTTTTGAAAACTGCAGGGAGGATTTGGGCAAAATGTTATCCATCGAAGCTTTCAGTAATTGTTATGTTTTCGGTATAAAAAGTCGTAATTTCAAACAGCGAATAAGCGCAGAAAGCCAGAATTTGCCTCCAAAATATGGCTCAAAAGTCGCATTTGGCATGTTTGGGATATTTTGCAAACTGCAGGGGGGTTAGGGCAAAATATGACCCATCGCCGCTCTCAGTAATTGGCATATTTTCAAGCGTCAAATTAGGGATGTTTGGGATAAAAAGTCGTAAATTCAAACTGCGAATACGTGCAGAGAGCCAGAATTTGGCTCCAAATTATGGCTCAAGCGTTCAATTTTAGATGTTTGGTATATTTTCGAAACTGCAGAGAGGGTTTAGGCAAAATGTGATCCATTGCCGCTTTCAGTAATTGTCATGTTTTCGTTGTAAAACGTCGTTATTTCAAACAGCGAATACGTGCAGACAGCCAGAATTTGGCTCCAAAATATAGCTCATGGGTCGAATTTGGGATGTTTGGGATATTTTGCAAACTGCCGGGGGGGTTGGGCAAAATGTGACCCATCGCTGCTTTCAGTAATAATTCAGGCTTATTTTCAAGCTTCAAATTTGGAATGTTTTGGATAAAAAGTCGTAATTTCAAAATGCGAATACGTGCAGAGAGCCAGAATATGGCTCCAAAATAATTCTCACGGGTCGAATTTGGGATGTTTGGGATATTTTGAAAACTACAGGGATGGTTTGGGCAAAATGTGATCCATCGCCGCTCTCAGTAATTGGCATATTTTCAGTATAAAAAGTCGTAATTTCAAACTGCGAATGCGTGCAGAGAGCTAGAATTTGGCTCCAAAATATGGCTCAAGCGTTGAATTTGGGATGTTTGGGATATTTTGGAAACTGCAGGGAGAGTTTGGACAAAATGTGATCCATCGCCGTTTTCAGTAATTGGAATATTTTCGGTATAAAAAGTCGTAATTTCAAACTGCGAATAAGTGCAGAGAGCCAGAATTTGGCTCCAAAATATGGCTCAAGCGGTGAATTTGAGATGTTTGCTATATTTTGAAAACTGCAGGGGGGGTTTGGGCAAAATGTGACCTATTGCTGCTCTCAGTATTTTTTTTTTGCTGCTGCTATTGCTACTCACATATTTTCGGTAAAAAATGTCGTTCACTCTCTTGAGCCTCTGCATCACTCTCTTGATCCCCTGCATCCCTCTCTCAAGCATCTGCATCACTCTCTTGAGCCTCTGCATCACCCTCTTAAGCCTCTGCATTACTCTCTTGAGCCTCTGCATCCCTCTCCTTAGCCTCTGTCTCACTATCTTAAGCCTTTGTATCACTCTCTTGAGCATCTGCATCCCTCTCTTGAGCCTCTGCATCACTCTCTTCAGCCTCTTCATCCCTCTCTTGAGCCTCTGCAACTTCTCTTCAGCCTCTGCACCACTCTCTTAAGCCTCTGAATCCCTCTCTCTTGAGGCCTCTGCATAACTCTCTCGAGTCTCTGCATCACTCTCTTGATTCTCTGCATCACTCTCGTAAGCCTCTGAATCACTCTCTTGAGCCTCTGCATCCCTCTCGTAAGCCTCTGCATCCGTCTCTTAAGCCTCTGCATCACTCTCTTAAGCCTCTGCATCACTCTCTAGGGCCTCTGCATCACTCTCTTCAGCCTCTGCATCACTCTTTTAAGCCTCTGCTTCCCTCTCTTGATCCTCTGCATCACTCTCATGATCGTCTGCATCACTCTCTTGAGACTCTGCATCGTTCTCTTGAGCCTCTCCATCACTCTCTTGAGCCTCTGCATCACTCTCTTGAGCCTTTGCATCATTCTCTTAAGCCTCTGCATCCCTCTCTTGATTATCTGCATTATTCTCTTGAGCCTCTGCATCATACTCTTGAGCCTCTGCATCCCTCTCTTAAGCCTCTACATCATTATCTTGAGCCTCTGCTTCACTCTCTTGAGCCTCTGCATCACTCTCTTAAGCCTCTACCTTTCTCTCTTGAGCCTCTGCATCATTCTCTTGAGCCTTTTGCAGCACTCTCTTGAGTCTCTGCATCATTCTCTTGAGCCTCTGCATCCCTCTCTTAAGCCTCTGCATCAATCTCTTAAGCCTCTGCATCCCTCTATTAATCCTCTGCATCACTCTCTTGAGCCTCTGCATCCCTCTCTTGAGCCTCTGCATCACTCTCCTGAGCCTCTGCATCCCTCTCTTGAGCCTCTGCATCACTCTTAAGAGCCTCTGCATCCCTCCCTTGTGCCTTTGCATCCCACACTTGAGCCTCTGCATCCCTCTCTTGAGCCTCTGCATCACTCGATTGAGCCTCTGCATCCCTCTCTTGAGCCTCTGCATCACTCTCTTAAGCCTCTGCATCCCTCTCTTGATACTCTGCATCACTTTCTTGAGCCTCTGCATAATACTCTTGAGAACTCTCTTGAGGTGTTCAAGAGAGTGATGCAAAGGCTCAAGAAAAGGATGCAGAGGCTTACGAAAATGATGCAGAGGCTCAAAAAAGGATGCAGAGGCTCAAGAGAGTGATGCAGAGGCTCAAGAGAAGGATGCAGAGGCCCAAGAGAGGGATGCAGAGGCACAAGAGAGGGATGCAGAGGCTCAAGTGAGGGATGCAGTGGCACATGAGAGGGATGCAGAGGCTCTTGGAAGTGATGCAAAAGCTCAAGAGAGGGATGCAGAGCCTCTGCATCCCTCTCTTATCCTCTGCAACACTCTCTTCAGCC
Source organism: Procambarus clarkii (assembly GCF_040958095.1). Classification (NCBI taxonomy): domain Eukaryota; kingdom Metazoa; phylum Arthropoda; class Malacostraca; order Decapoda; family Cambaridae; genus Procambarus; species Procambarus clarkii. The sequence continues at coordinate 1,490,561 of NC_091216.1, forward strand.
TCTGCATCACTCTCTTAAGCCTCTGCATCTCTTTCTTGAGCCTCTGCGTCACTCTCAAGAGCCTCTGCATCCCTCTCTTGTGCCTCTGCATCCCTCACTTGAGCATCTGCATCCCTCCCTTGAGCCCCTGCATCCCTCTTTTGAGCCTCTGCATCCCTCTCTTGAGCCCCTGCATCCCTCTCTTGAGCCTCTGCATCCCTCGCTTGAGCCTCTGCATCCCTCTCTTAAGCCTCTGCATCACTCTCTTAAGCCTCTGCATCACTCTCGTAAGCCTCTGAATCACTCTCTTGAGCCTCTGAATCCCTCTCTTGAACTTCTGCATCCCTCTCATGAGCCTCTGCATCCCTCTCTTGAGTTTCTGCATCCCTCTCTTGAGCCTCTGCATCCCTCTCTTAACCCTCTGCATCACTCTCTTAAGCCTCTGCATCACTCTCGTAAGCATCTGAATCACTCTGTTGAGCCTCTGCATCACTCTCTTGAGTCTCTCCATCACTCTCTTGAGCCTCTGCATCCCTCTCTTAAGCCTCTGCATCACTCTCTTGATCCTCTGCATCCCTCTCTTAAGCCTCTGCATCACTTTCTTGAGCCTTTGCATCACTCCCTTGAGCCTCTGCATCCCTCTCTTATGCCTCTGCAACAATCTCTTCAGCCTCTGCATCACTCTCTTAAGCCTCTGCATCCCTCTCTTGAGCCTCTGCATCCCTCTCCTAAGCCTCTGCAACACTCTCTTCAGCCTCTGCATCACTTTCTTGAGCCTTTGCATCACTCTCTTGAGCCTCTGCATCCCTCTCTTAAGCCTCTGCAACACTCTCTTAAGCCTCTGCATCACACTCTTAAGCCTCTGCATCCCTCTCTTGAGCCTCTGCGTCACTCTCAAGAGCCTCTGCATCACTCTCAAGAGCCTCTGCATCCCTCTCTTGAGCCTCTGCATCCCTCTCTTGGGCCTCTGCATCCCTCTCTTGAGCCTCTGCATCCCTCTCTTAAGCCTCTTGAGAGGCTTAAGAGTAAGTAGTAGTAGCGTCGAATTTTTCGAATTTTTCGCAAATCGAATTTTTCGTCGAAATCGAAATTTTCTTCAGTGGCGTCGAATTTGGGATGTTTGGGATATTTTGAAAACTGCAGGGGGGGTGGGTGGGTTTGGGGGAAATGTGACCAATCGCCGCTCTCAGTAATGACATATCTTCGATGTATAAATTCGTAATTTCAAACTGCGAATATGTGCAGAGAACCAGAATTTGGCTCCAAAATATGGCTCAAGCGTCGAATTGGGGATGTTTGGGATATTTTGAAAACTGCAGGGATGGCCCGGGCAAAATGTGATCCAACCCCGCTTTCAGTAATTGGAATATTTTCGGTATGAAAAGTCGTAATTTCAAACTGCGAACACATGCAGAAAGCCAAACGTTGGCTCCAAAATATGGCTCAAGGGTCGAATTGGGGATGTTTGGGATATTTTGAAAACTGCAGGGATGGCCTGGGCAAAATGTGATCCAACGCCGCACTCAGTAATTGGCATATTTTCGGTATAAAATGGAATAATTTCAAACTGCGAACACGTGCAAAGACCCCGAATTTGGCTCGAAAATATGGCTCAAGCGTCGAATTTGGGATGTTTGGGATATTTTGAAAACTGCAGGGGGGGGGGGTTTGGGCAAAATGTGACCTATCGCCGCTTTCAGTAATTGACATATCTTCGGTGTATAAATTCGTAATTTCAAACTGCGAATATGTGCAGAGAGCCAGAATTTGGCTCCAAAATATGGCTCAAGCGTCGAATTTGGGATGTTTGGGATATTTTGAAAACTTCAGTGACGGCTTTATGCAAAATGTGATCCATCGCCGCACTCAATAATTGGCATATTTTCGGTAGAAAATGAAATAATTTCAAACTGCTAATACGTGCAAAGAGCCCGAATTTGGCTCAAAAATATGGCTCAAGCGTCGAATTTGGGATGTTTGGGATATATTGAAAACTGCAGGGGGGTTTGGGCAAAATGTGACCCATCGTCGCAATCAGTAATTGGCATATTTTCGGTAGAAAATGAAATAATTTCAAACTGCTAATACGTGCAGAGAGCCCGAATTTGGCTGCAAAATATGGCTCAAGCTTCGAATTTGGGATATTTGGGATATATTGAAAACTGCAGGGAGGGTTTGGGCAAAATGTGATCCATTGCCGCTTTCAGTAATTGTCATGTTTTCATTATAAAATGTCGTAATTTCAAACAGCGAATACGTGCAGAGAGCCAGAATTTGGCTCCAAAATATAGCTCAAGGGTCGAATTTGGGATGTTTGGGATATTTAGCAAACTGCCGGGGGGTTTGGGCAAAATGTGACCCATCGCTGCTTTCAGTAATTGGCTTATTTTCAAGCGTCAAATTTGGGATATTTGGGATAAAAAGTCGTAATTTCAAACTGAGAATACATGCAGAGACCCCGAATTTGGCTCCAAAATATGGCTCAAGCGTCGAATTTGGGATGTTTGTGATATTTTGAAAACTGCAGGTAGGGTTTGGGCAAAATTTGATCCATCGCTGGTTTCAGGAATTGTCATGTTTTCGGTATAAAAATTAGTAATTTCAAACTGCGAATACGTTCAGAGAGCCGGAATTTGGCTCGAAAATATAGCTCAAGCGTCGAATTTGGGATGTGTAGGATATTTTGAAAACTGCAGGGAGGGTTTGGGCAAAATGTTATCCATCACCGCTTTCAGTAATTGGAATATTTTCGATATGAAAAGTCGTAATTTCAAACTGCGAATACATGCAGAAAGCCAAAAGTTGGCTCCAAAATATGGCTCAAGGGTCGAATTGGGGATGTTTGGGATATTTTGAAAACTGCAGGGATGGCCTGGGCAAAATGTGATCCAACGCCGCACTCAGTAATTGGCATATTTTCGGTATAAAATGAAATAATTTCAAACTGCGAACACGTGCAGAGACCCCGAATTTGGCTCGAAAATATGGCTCAAGCTTCGAATTAGGGATGTTTGAGATATTTTGAAAACTGCAGGGAGGGTTTGGGCAAAATGTGATCCATCGCTGCTTTCAGTAATTATCATGTTTTCGGTATAAAAAGTCGTAATTTCAAACTTCGAATACGTTCAGAGAGCCAGAATATAGCTCCAAAATAATTCTCAAGGGACGAATTTGGGATGTTTGGGATATTTCGAAAACTGCAGGGAAGGTTTGGGAAAAATGTGATCCATCGCCGCTCTCATTAATTGGCATATTTTCGGTATAAAAATTCGTAATTTCAAACTGCGAATACGTGCAGAGAGCCAGAATTTTGGCTCCAAATTATGGCTCAAGCGTTGAATTTGGGATATTTGGGATATTTTGGAAATTGCAGGGAGGGTTTGGGCAAAATGTGATCCATCGCCGCTTTCAGTAAAATGAATATTTTCGGTATAAAAATTCGTAATTTCAAACTGCGAATAAGCGCAAAAAGCCAGAATTTGTCTCCAAAATATGGCTCAAAGGTCAAATTTGGCATGTTTGGGATATTTTGCAAACTGCATGGGGGTTTGGGCAAAAAGTGACCCATCGCTTCTTTCAGTAATTAGCATATTTTCAAACGTCAAATTTGGGATGTTTGGGATAAAAAGTCGTAATTTCAAACTGCGAATACTTGCAGAGAACCAGAATTTGGCTTTAAAATAATTCTCAATGGTCGAATTTGGGATGATTGGGATTTTTTGAAAACTACAAGGAAGGGGTATGGGCAAAATGTGACCTATCGCTGCTCTCAGTAATTCACATAGTATCGGTACAAAAAGTCGTAATTTCAAACTGCGAATATGTGCAGAGAGCCACAATTTGGCTCCAAAATTTGGCTCAAGTGTTGAATTTGGGATGTTTGGGAAATTTTGAAAACTGCAGGGGGGTTTGGGCAAAATGTGACCCATCGCCGCTCTCAGTAATTGGCATATTCTCGTTATAATATGACGTAATTTCAAACTGCGAATACCTGCAGAGAGCCCGAATGTGGCTCCAAAATAAGGCTCAAGCGTCGAATTTGGGATGTTTGGGATATTTTGAAAACTGCAGGGGGGGGGCGAAATGTGACCCATCGCTGCTTTCAGTAATTGACATATTTTCGGTATAAAATGTCGTAATTTCAACCTGCAAATGTGTGCAGAGAGCCAGAATTTGGCTCCAAAAAATGGCTCAAGGGTCGAATTTGGGATGCCTGGGATTTTCTGAAAACTGAATGGTGGGTTTGGGCAAAATGTGATCTATCGTCGCTTTCAGTAATTGGGATATTTTCGGTATAAAAAGTCGTAATTTCAAACTGCGAATACGTGCAGAGAGCCGGAATTTAGCTCGAAAATATGGCTCAAGCGTCGAATTTGGGATGTGTAGGATATTTTGAAAACTGCAGGGAGGGTTTGGGCAAAATGTTTTCCATCGAAGCTTTCAGTAATTGAAATATTTTCGGTATGAAAAGTCGAAATTTCAAAATGCGAATACATGCAGAAAGCCAAACGTTGGCTCCAAAATATGGCTCAAGGGTCGAATTGGGGATGTTTGGGATATTTTGAAAACTGCAGGGATGGCCTGGGCAAAATGTGATCCAACGCCGCACTCAGTAATTGGCATATTTTCGGTATAAAATGAAATAATTTCAAACTGCGAACACGTGAAGAGACCACGAATTTAGCTCCAAAATATTGCTCAAGCGTCGAATTTGGGATGTTTTGGATATTTTGAAAACTGAAGGGGGGGGGGGTTTGGGCAAAATGTGACCTATCGCCGCTCTCAGTAATTGACATATCTTCGGTGTATAAATTCGTCATTTAAAACTGGGAATATGTGCAGAAAGCCAGAATTTGGCTCCAAAATATGGAATTTGGGATGTTTGGGATATTTTGAAAACTTCAGGGACGGCTTTATGCAAAATGTGATCCATCGTCGCACTCAGTAATTGGCATATTTTCGGTAGAAAATGAAATAATTTCAAACTGCTAATACGTGCAGAGAGCCCGAATTTTGCTCCAAAATATGGCTCAAGCGTCGAATTTGGGATGTTTGGGATATATTGAAAACTGCCGGGGGGTTTGGGCAAAATGTGACCCATCGCTGCTTTCAGTAATTGGCTTATTTTCAAGCGTCAAATATGGGATATTTGGGATAAAAAGTCGTAATTTCAAACTGAGAATACGTTCAGAAAGCCAGAATTTAGCTCCAAAATAATTCTCAAGGGTCGAATTTGGGATGTTTGGGATATTTCGAAAACTGCAGGGAAGGTTTGGGAAAAATGTGATCCATCGCCGCTCTCATTAATTGGCATATTTTCGGTATAAAAAGTCGTAATTTCCTAGTGCGAATACGTGCAGAGAGCCAGAATTTGGCTCCAAAATTTGGCTCAAAGGTTGAATTTGGGATGTTAGGGACATTTTTAAAACTGCAAGGGGGTTTGGACAAAATGTGACCCATCGCCGCTCGCAGTAATTGGCATATTCTCGGTATAATATGACGTAATTTCAAACTGCGAATACCTGCAGAGAGCCCGAATGTGGCTCCAAAATAAGGCTCAAGCGTCGAATTTGGGATGTTTGGGATATTTTGAAAACTGCAGGGGGGGGGGGAGGTTCGGGCGAAATGTGACCCATCGCTGCTTTCAGTAATTGGCATATTTTCGGTATAAAAAGTCGTAATTTCAAACTGCTAATACGTTCAGAGAGCCCGAATTTGGCTCGAAAATATGGCTCAAGCGTCGAATTTGGGATGTGTACGATATTTTGAAAACTGCAGGGAGGGTTTGGGCAAAATGTTATCCATCGAAGCTTTCAGTAATTGGAATATTTTTGGTATGAAAAGTCGTAATTTCAAACTGCGAATACATGCAGAAAACCAAACGTTGGCTCCAAAATATGGCTCAAGGGTCGAATTGGGGATGTTTGGGATATTTTGAAAACTGCAGGGATGGCCTGGGCAAAATGTGATCCAACGCCGCACTCAGTAATTGGCATATTTTCGGTATAAAATGAAATAATTTCAAACTGCGAACACGTGCAGAGACCCCGAATTTGGCTCGAAAATATGGCTCAAGCGTCGAATTTGGGATGTTTGGGATATTTTGAAAACTGCAAGGGGGGGGGGCAAAATGTGACCTATCGCCGCTCTCAGTAATTGACATATCTTCGGTGTATAAATTCGTAATTTCAAACTGCGAATATGTGCTAAGAGCCAAAATTTGGCTCCAAAATATGGCTCAAGCGTCGAATTTTGGATGTTTGGGATATTTTGAAAACTTCAGGGACGGCTTTATGCAAAATGTGATCCATCGCCGCACTCAGGAATTGACATATTTTCGGTAGAAAATGAAATAATTTCAAACTGCTAATACGTGCAGAGAGCCCGAATTTGGCTCCAAAATATGGCTCATGCGTCGAATTTGGGATGTTTGGGATATATTGAAAACTGCAGGGGTGTTTGGGCAAAATGTGACCCATCGTCGCAATCAGTAATTGGCATATTTTCGGTAGAAAATGAAATAATTTCAAACTGCTAATACGTGCAGAGAGCCCGAATTTGGCTGCAAAATATGGCTCAAGCTTCGAATTTGGGATATTTGGGATATATTGAAAACTGCAGGGAGGGTTTGGGCAAAATGTGATCCATTGCCGCTTTCAGTAATTGTCATGTTTTCATTATAAAATGTCGTAATTTCAAACAGCGAATAAGTGCAGAGAGCCAGAATTTGGCTCCAAAATATAGCTCAAGTGTCGAATTTGGGATGTTTGGGATATTTAGCAAACTGCCGGGGGGTTTGGGCAAAATGTGACCCATCGCTGCTTTCAGTAATTGGCTTATTTTCAAGCGTCAAATTTGGGATATTTGGGATAAAAAGTCGTAATTTCAAACTGAGAATACGTGCAGAGACCCCGAATTTGGCTCCAAAATATGGCTCAAGCGTCGAATTTGGGATGTTTGGGATATCTTGAAAACTGCAGGGAGGGTTTGTGCAAAATTTGATCCATCGCTGCTTTCAGGAATTGTCATGTTTTCGGTATAAAAATTCGTAATTTCAAACTGCGAATACGTTCAGAGAGCCAGAATTTAGCTCCAAAATAATTCTCAAGGGTCGAATTTGGGATGTTTGGGATATTTCGAAAACTGCAGAGAAGGTTTGGGAAAAATGTGATCCATCGCCGCTCTCATTAATTGGCATATTTTCGGTATAAAAAGTCGTAATTTCATAGTGCGAATACGTGCAGAGAGCCAGAATTTGGCTCCAAAATTTGGCTCAAAGGTTGAATTTGGGATGTTAGGGACATTTTTAAAACTGCAAGGGGGTTTGGACAAAATGTGACCCATCGCCGCTCGCAGTAATTGGCATATTCTCGGTATAATATGACGTAATTTCAAACTGCGAATACCTGCAGAGAGCCCGAATGTGGCTCCAAAATAAGGCTCAAGCGTCGAATTTGGGATGTTTGGGATATTTTGAAAACTGCAGGGGGGGGGGGGAGGTTCGGGCGAAATGTGACCCATCGCTGCTTTCAGTAATTGGCATATTTTCGGTATAAAAAGTCGTAATTTCAAACTGCTAATACGTTCAGAGAGCCCGAATTTGGCTCGAAAATATGGCTCAAGCGTCGAATTTGGGATGTGTAGGATATTTTGAAAACTGCAGGGAGGGTTTGGGCAAAATGTTATCCATCGAAGCTTTCAGTAATTGGAATATTTTTGGTATGAAAAGTCGTAATTTCAAACTGCGAATACATGCAGAAAGCCAAACGTTGGCTCCAAAATATGGCTCAAGGGTCGAATTGGGGATGTTTGGGATATTTTGAAAACTGCAGGGATGGCCTGGGCAAAATGTGATCCAACGCCGCACTCAGTAATTGGCATATTTTCGGTATAAAATGAAATAATTTCAAACTGCGAACACGTGCAGAGACCCCGAATTTGGCTCGAAAATATGGCTCAAGCGTCGAATTTGGGATGTTTGGGATATTTTGAAAACTGCAAGGGGGGGGGGCAAAATGTGACCTATCGCCGCTCTCAGTAATTGACATATCTTCGGTGTATAAATTCGTAATTTCAAACTGCGAATATGTGCTAAGAGCCAAAATTTGGCTCCAAAATATGGCTCAAGCGTCGAATTTGGGATGTTTGGGATATTTTGAAAACTTCAGGGACGGCTTTATGCAAAATGTGATCCATCGCCGCACTCAGGAATTGACATATTTTCGGTAGAAAATGAAATAATTTCAAACTGCTAATACGTGCAGAGAGCCCGAATTTGGCTCCAAAATATGGCTCATGCGTCGAATTTGGGATGTTTGGGATATATTGAAAACTGCAGGGGTGTTTGGGCAAAATGTGACCCATCGTCGCAATCAGTAATTGGCATATTTTCGGTAGAAAATGAAATAATTTCAAACTGCTAATACGTGCAGAGAGCCCGAATTTGGCTGCAAAATATGGCTCAAGCTTCGAATTTGGGATATTTGGGATATATTGAAAACTGCAGGGAGGGTTTGGGCAAAATGTGATCCATTGCCGCTTTCAGTAATTGTCATGTTTTCATTATAAAATGTCATAATTTCAAACAGCGAATACGTGCAGAGAGCCAGAATTTGGCTCCAAAATATAGCTCAAGGGTCGAATTTGGGATGTTTGGGATATTTAGCAAACTGCCGGGGGGTTTGGGCAAAATGTGACCCATCGCTGCTTTCAGTAATTGGCTTATTTTCAAGCGTCAAATTTGGGATATTTGGGATAAAAAGTCGTAATTTCAAACTGAGAATACGTGCAGAGACCCCGAATTTGGCTCCAAAATATGGCTCAAGCGTCGAATTTGGGATGTTTGGGATATCTTGAAAACTGCAGGGAGGGTTTGTGCAAAATTTGATCCATCGCTGCTTTCAGGAATTGTCATGTTTTCGGTATAAAAATTCGTAATTTCAAACTGCGAATACGTTCAGAGAGCCAGAATTTAGCTCCAAAATAATTATCAAGGGTCGAATTTGGGATGTTTTGGATATTTCGAAAACTGCAGGGAAGGTTTAGGAAAAATGTGATCCATCGACGCTCTCATTAATTGGCATATTTTCGGTACAAAAAGTCGTAATTTGAAACTGCGAATACGTGCAGAGAGCCGGAATTTGGCTCGAAAATATGGCTCAAGCGTCGAATTTGGGATGTGTAGGATATTTTGAAAACTGCAAGGAGGGTTTGGGCAAAATGTTATCCATCGCCGCTTTCAGTAATCGGAATATTTTCGGTATGAAAAGTCGTAATTTCAAACTGCGAATACATGCAGAAAGCCAAACGTTGGCTCCAAAATATGGCTCAAGGGTCGAATTGGGGATGTTTGGGATATTTTGAAAACTGCAGGGATGGCCTGGGCAAAATGTGATCCAACGCCGCACTCAGTAATTGGCATATTTTTGGTATAAAATGAAATAATTTCAAACTGCGAAAACGTGCAGAGACCCCGAATTTGGCTCGAAAATATGGCTCAAGCGTCGAATTTGGGATGTTTGGGATATTTTGAAAACTGCAGGGGGGGGGGGGCAAAATGTGACCTATCGCCGCTCTCAGTAATTGACATATCTTCGGTGTATAAATTCGTAATTTTAAACTGCGAATATGTGCAGAGAGCCAAAATTTGGCTCCAAAATATGGCTCAAGCGTCGAATTTGGGATGGTTGGGATATTTTGAAAACTTCAGGGACGGCTTTATGCAAAATGTGATCCATCGCCGCACTCAGTAATTGGCATATTTTCGGTAGAAAATGAAATAATTTCAAACTGCTAATACGTGCAGAGAGCCCGAATTTTGCTCCAAAATATGGCTCAAGCGTCGAATTTGGGATGTTTGGGATATATTGAAAACTGGAGGGGGAATTGGGCAAAATGTGACTCATCGTCGCAATCAGTAATTGGCATTTTTTCGGTAGAAAATGAAATAATTTCAAACTACTAATACGTGCAGAGAGCCAGAATTTTACTCCAAAAAATAGGTCATGGGTCGAACTTGGGATGTTTGGGATATTTTGAAAACTGCAGGGGGGTTTGGGCAAAATGTGATCCATCGTCGCAATCAGTAATTGGCATATTTTCGGTAGAAAATGAAATAATTTCACACTTCTAATACGTGCAGAGAGACCGAATTTGGCTCCAAAATATGGCTCAAGCGTCGAATTTGGGATACTTGGGATATATTGAAAACTGCAGGGAGGGTTTGGGCAAAATGTGATCCATTGCCGCTTTCAGTAATTGTCATGTTTTCATTATAAAATATCGTAATTTCAAACAGCGAAAACGTGCAGAGAGACAGAATTTAGCTCCAAAATAATTCCCAAGGGTCGAATTTGGGATATTTGGGATATTTTGAAAGCTACAGGGATGGTTTGGGCAAAATGTGATCCATCGCTGCTCTCAGTAATTGGCATATTTTCGGTATAAAAAGTAGTAATTTCAAACTGCGAATACGTGCAGAGAGCTAGAATTAGGCTCCAAAATATATCTCAAGCGTTGAATTTGGGATACTTAGGATATATTGAAAACTGCAGGGAGGGTTTGGGCAAAATGTGATCCATCGCCGATTTCAGTAATTGGCATATTTTCGGTATGAAAAGTTGTTTTTTCAAACTGCGAATACATGCAGAAAGCCAAAATTTGGCTCCAAAATATGGCTCAAGGGTCAAATTTGGGATGTTTGGGATATTTTGAAAACTGCAGGGAGGGCCTGGGCAAAATGTGGTCCATCACCGCACTCTGTAGTTGGCATATTTTCGGTATAAAATGAAATAATTTCAACTACGAACACGTGCAGAGACCCCGAATTTGGCTCCAAAATATGGCTCAAGCGTCGAATTTGGGATGTTTGGGATATTTTGACAACTGCAGGGAGGGTTTGGGCAAAATTTGATCCATCGCTGCTTTCAATAATTGTCATGTTTTCGGTATAAAAAGTCGTAATTTCAAACTGCGAATACGTTCAAAGAGCCAGAATTTAGCTCCAAAATAATTCTCAAGGGTCGAATTTGGGATGTTTGGGATATTTCGAAAACTGCAGGGAAGGTTTGGGAAAAATGTGATCCATCGACGCTCTCATTAATTGGCATATTTTCGGTATAAAAAGTCGTAATTTCAAACTGCGAATACGTGCATAGAGCCAGAATTTGGCTCCAAATTATGGCTCAAGCGTTGAATTTGGGATATTTGGGATATTTTGGAAACTGCAGGGAGGGTTTGGGAAAATGTGATCCATCGCCGCTTTCAGTAATTGGCATATTTTCGGTATAAAAAGTCGTAATTTGAAACTGCGAATGCGTGCAGAGAGCCGGAATTTGGCTCAAAAATATGGCTCAAGCGTCGAATTTGGGATGTGTAGGATATTTTGAAAACTGCAGGGAGGGTTTGGGCAAAATGTTATCCATCGCCGCTTTCAGTAATTGGAATATTTTCGGTATGAAAAGTCGTAATTTCAAACTGCGAATACATGCAGAAAGCCAAAAGTTGGCTCCAAAATATGGCTCAAGGGTCGAATTGGGGATGTTCGGGATATTTTGAAAACTGCACGGATGGCCTGGGCAAAATGTGATCCAACGCCGAACTCAGTAATTGGCATATTTTCGGTATAAAATGAAATAATTTCAAACTGCGAACACGTGCACAGACCCCGAATTTGGCTACAAAATGTGATCCATCGCCGCTTTAAGTAATTGTCATGTTTTCGGTATAAAAAGTCGTAATTTCAAACTGCGAATTCGTTCAGAGAGCCAGAATTTAGCTCCAAAATAATTCTCAAGGGTCGAATTTGGGATGTTTGGGATATTTCGGAAACTACAGGGAAGGTTTGGGCAAAATGTGATCCATCGCCGCTGTCAGTAATTGGCATATTTTCGGTATAAAAATTCGTAATTTCAAACTGCGAATACGTGCAGAGAGCCAGAATTTGGTTCCAAATTATGGCTCAAGCGTTGCATTTGGGATGTTTGGGATATTTTGAAAACTGCAGGGAGGGTTTGGGCAAAATGTGATTCATCGCCGCTTTCAGTAATTGGCATATTTTCGGTATAAAAAGTCGTAATTTCAAACAGTGAATACGTCCAGAGAGCCCGAATTTGGCTCGAAAATATGGCTTAAGCGTCGAATTTGGGATGTTTGGGATATTTTGAAAACTGCAGGGAGGGTTTCGGCAAAATGTTATCCATCGCCGCTTTCAGTAATTGTCATGTTTTCAATATAAAAATTCGTAATTTCAAACAGCGAATAAGCGCAGAAAGCCAGAATTTGACTCCAAAATATGGCTGAAAGGTCGAATTCGGCATGTTTGGGATACTTTTCAAACTGCAAAGGGGTTTGGGAAAAATGTGACCCATCGCTTCTTTCAGTAATTGGCACATTTTCAAGCGTCAAATTTGGGATGTTTGGGATAAAAATTCGTAATTTCAAACTGCGAATACTTGCAGAGAGCCAGAATTTGGCTCCAAAATAATTCTCAATGGTCGAATTTGGGATGATTGGGATATTTTGAAAATAACAAGGAAGGGGTATGGGCAAAATGTGACCTATCGCTGCTCTCAGTAATTCACATAGTATCGGTACAAAAAGTCGTAATTTCAAACTGCGAATATGTGCAGAGAGCCACAATTTGGCTCCAAAATTTGGCTCAAGGGTTGAATTTGGGATGTTTGGGAAATTTTGAAAATTGCAGGGGGGTTTGTGCAAAATGTGACGCATCGCCGCTCTCAGTAATTGGCATATTCTCGGTATAAAATGACGTAATTTCAAACTGCGAATACGTGCAGAGAGCCCGAATGTGGCTCCAAAATATGGCTCAAGCGTCGAATTTAGAATGTTTGGGATATTTTGAAAACTGCAAAGGGGGGGGGGGGGGGTTTGGGCGAAAAGTGACCCATCGCTGCTTTCAGTAATTGATATATTTTCGGTATAAAATGTCGTAATTTAAACCTGCAAATATGTGCAGAGAGCCAGAATTTGGCTCCAAAATATGGCTCAAGGATCGAATTTGGGATGCTTGGGATTTTTTGAAAACTGAATGGTGGGTTTGGGCAAAATGTGATCTATCGTCGCTTTCAGTAATTGGCATATTTTCGGTATAAAAAGTCGTTTTTCAAACTGCAAATACCTACAGAAAGCAATAACTCGGCTAGAAAATATGGCTCAATGGTCGAATTTGGGATGTTTGGGATATTTTTAAAACTGCAGGGAGGGTTTGGGCATAATGTGATCCATCGCCGCTTTCCGTAATTGGCATATTTTCATTATAAAAAGTCATAATTTCAAACTGCGAATACGTGCAGAGAGCCAGAATTTGGCTCCAAAATCCAAAATCCAAGGGTCGAATTTAGGATGTTTGGGATATATTAAAACTGCAAGGGGGTTTGGGCAAAATGTGATGCGTCGTTGCTTTCAGTAATTGGCATATTTTCAGTATAAAAAGTCGTAATTTCAAACTGCGAATACGTGCAGAGAGCCAGAATTTGGCTCCAAATTATGGCTCAAGCGTTGAATTTGGGATATTTGGGATATTTTGGAAACTGCAGGGAGGGTTTGGGAAAATGTGATCCATCGCCGCTTTCAGTAATTGGCATATTTTCGGTATAAAAAGTCGTAATTTGAAACTGCGAATGCGTGCAGAGAGCCGGAATTTGGCTCAAAAATATGGCTCAAGCGTCGAATTTGGGATGTGTAGGATATTTTGAAAACTGCAGGGAGGGTTTGGGCAAAATGTTATCCATCGCCGCTTTCAGTAATTGGAATATTTTCGGTATGAAAAGTCGTAATTTCAAACTGCGAATACATGCAGAAAGCCAAAAGTTGGCTCGAAAATATGGCTCAAGGGTCGAATTGGGGATGTTCGGGATATTTTGAAAACTGCACGGATGGCCTGGGCAAAATGTGATCCAACGCCGAACTCAGTAATTGGCATATTTTCGGTATAAAATGAAATAATTTCAAACTGCGAACACGTGCACAGACCCCGAATTTGGCTCCAAAATGTGATCCATCGCCGCTTTCAGTAATTGTCATGTTTTCGGTATAAAAAGTCGTAATTTCAAACTGCGAATTCGTTCAGAGAGCCAGAATTTAGCTCCAAAATAATTCTCAAGGGTCGAATTTGGGATGTTTGGGATATTTCGGAAACTACAGGGAAGGTTTGGGCAAAATGTGATCCATCGCCGCTGTCAGTAATTGGCATATTTTCGGTATAAAAATTCGTAATTTCAAACTGCGAATACGTGCAGAGAGCCAGAATTTGGTTCCAAATTATGGCTCAAGCGTTGCATTTGGGATGTTTGGGATATTTTGAAAACTGCAGGGAGGGTTTGGGCAAAATGTGATTCATCGCCGCTTTCAGTAATTGGCATATTTTCGGTATAAAAAGTCGTAATTTCAAACAGTGAATACGTGCAGAGAGCCCGAATTTGGCTCGAAAATATGGCTCAAGCGTCGAATTTGGGATGTTTGGGATATTTTGAAAACTGCAGGGATGGCCTGGGCAAAATGTGATCTAACGCGGCACTCAGTAATTGGCATATTTTCGGTATAAAATGAAATAATTTCAAACTGCGAACACGTGCCGAGACCCCGAATTTGGCTCCAAAATATGGCTCAAGCGTCGAATTTTGGATGTTTGGGATATTTTGAAAATTGCAGGGAGGGTTTGGCAAAATGTGATCCATCGCCGCTTTCAGTAATTGTCATGTTTTCGGTATAAAAAAGTCGTAATTTCAAACTGCGAATAAGCGCAGAAAGCCAGAATTTGGCTCCAAAATATGGCTCAAAGGTCGAATTTGGCATGTTTGGGATATTTTGCAAACTGCAGGGGGTGGGTTTAGGCAAAATGTGACCCATCGCTTCTTTCAGTAATTGGCATATTTTCAAGCGTCAAATTTGGGATGTTTGGGATAAAAATTCGTAATTTCAAACTGCGAATACTTGCAGAGAGCCAGAATTTGGCTCCAAAATAATTATCAATGGTCGAATTTGGGATGATTGGGATATTTTGAAAATTACAAGGAAGGGGTATGGGCAAAATGTGACCTATCGCTGCTCTCAGTAATTGACATAGTATCGGTACAAAAAGTCGTAATTTCAAACTGCGAATATGTGCAGAGAGCCACAATTTGGCTCCAAAATTTGGCTCAAAGGTTGAATTTGGGATGTTAGGGACATTTTTAAAACTGCAAGGGGGTTTGGGAAAAATGTGATCCATCGCCGCTCGCAGTAATTGGCATATTCTTGGTATAATATGACGTAATTTCAAACTGCGAATACGTGCAGAGAGCCCGAATGTGGCTCCAAAATAAGGCTCAAGCGTCGAATTTGGGATGTTTGGGATATTTTGAAAACTGCAGGGGGGGGGGAGGTTTGGGCGAAATGTGACCCATCGCTGCTTTCAGTAATTGACATATTTCCGGTATAAAATGTCGTAATTTCAACCTGCAAATATGTGCAGAGAGCCAGAATTTGGCTCCAAAATATGGCTCAAGGGTCGAATTTGGGATGCTTGGGATTTTTTGAAAACTGAATCGTGGGTTTGGGCAAAATGTGATCTATCGTCGCTTTCAGTAATTGGCATATTTTCGGTATAAAAAGTCGTAATTTCAAACTGCTAATACGTGCAGAGAGCCGGAATTTGGCTCGAAAATATGGCTCAAGCGTCGAATTTGGGATGTGTAGGATATTTAAAAAACTGCAGGGAGGGTTTGGGCAAAATGTTATCCATCGAAGCTTTCAGTAATTGGAATATTTTCGGTATGAAAAGTCGTAATTTCAAACTACGAATACATGCAGAAAGCCAAACGTTGGCTCCAAAATATGGCTCAAGGGTCGAATCGGGGATGTTTGGGATATTTTGAAAACTGCAGGGATGGCCTGGGCAAAATGAGATCCAACGCCGCACTCAGTAATTGGCATACTTTCGGTATAAAATGAAATAATTTCAAACTGCTATTACGTGCAGAGAGCCCGAATTTGGCTCCAAAATATGGCTCAAGCGTCAAATTTGGGATGTTTGGGATATATTGAAAACTGCAGGGGCGTTTGGGCAAAATTTGACCTATCGCCGCTCTCAGTAATTGACATATCTTCGGTGTATAAATTCGTAATTTCAAACTGCGAATATGTGCAGAGAGCCAAAATTTGGCTCCAAAATAAGGCTCAAGCGTCGAATTTGGGATGTTTGGGATATTTTGAAAACTTCAGGGACGGCTTTATGCAAAATGTGATCCATCGCCTCACTCAGTAATTGGCATATTTTCGGTAGAAAATGAAATAATTTCAAACTGCTATTACGTGCAGAGAGCCCGAATTTGGCTCCAAAATATGGCTCAAGCGTCAAATTTGGGATGTTTGGGATATATTGAAAACTGAAGGGGGGTTTGGGCAAAATGTGACCCATCGACGCAATCAGTAATTGGCATATTTTCGGTAGAAAATGAAATAATTTCAAACTGCTAATACGTGCAGAGAGCCCGAATTTGGCTGCAAAATATGGCTCAAGCTTCGAATTTGGGATGTTTGAGATATTTTGAAAACTACAGGGAGGGTTTGGGCAAAATTTGATCCATCGCTGCTTTCAGGAATTGTCATGTTTTCGGTATAAAAAGTCGTAATTTCAAACGGCGAATACGTTCAGAGAGCCAGAATTTAGCTCCAAAATAATTCTCAAGGGTCGAATTTGGGATGTTTGGGATATTTCGAAAACTGCAGGGAAGGTTTGGGAAAAATGTGATCCATCGCCGCTCTCATTAATTGGCATATTTTCGGTATAAAAAGTCGTAATTTCAAACTGCGAATACGTGCAGAGAGCCAGAATTTGGCTCCAAATTATGGCTCAAGCGTTGAATTTGGGATATTTGGGATATTTTGGAAACTGCAGGGAGGGTTTGGGCAAAATGTGATCCATCGCCGCTTTCAGTAATTGGCATATTTTCGATATAAAAAGTCGTAATTTGAAACTGCGAATACGTGCAGAGAGCCGGAATTTGGCTCAAAAATATGGCTCAAGCGTCGAATTTGGGATGTGTAGGATATTTTGAAAACTGCAGGGAGGGTTTGGGCAAAATGTTATCCATCTCCGCTTTCAGTAATTGGAATATTTTCGGCATGAAAAGTCGTAATTTCAAACTGCGAATAAATGCAGAAAGCCAAACGTAGGCTTCAAAATATGGCTCAAGGGTTTAATTCGGGATGTTTGGGATATTTTGAAAACTGCAGGGATGGCCTGGGCAAAATGTGATCGAACGCCGCACTCAGTAATTGGCATTTTTTTCGGTAGAAAATGAAATAATTTCAAACTGCTAATACGTGCAGAGAGCCAGAATTTGGCTCCAAAAAATAGGTCATTGGTCGAACTTGGGATGTTTGGGATATTTTGAAAACTGCAGGGGGGTTTGGGCAAAATGTGACCCATCGTCGCAATCAGTAATTGGCATATTTTCGGTAGAAAATGAAATAATTTCAAACTGCTAATACGTGCAGAGAGCCAGAATTTGGCTCCAAAAAAATAGGTCATGGGTCGAACTTGGGATGTTTGGGATATTTTGAAAACTGCAGGGGGGTTTGAGCAAAATGTGACCAATCGTAGCAATCAGTAATTGGCATATTTTCGGTAGAAAATGAAATAATTTCAGACTGCTAATACGTGCAGAGAGCCCGAATTTGGCTCCAAAATATGGCTCAAGCGTCGAATTTGGGATACCTGGGATATATTGAAAACTGCAGGGAGGGTTTGGGCAAAATGTGATCCATTGCCGCTTTCAGTAATTGTCATGTTTTCGTTATAATATGTCGTAATTTCAAACAGCGAAAACGTGCAGAGAGCCAGAATTTGGCTCCAAAATATAGCTCATGGGTCGAATTTGGGATGTTTGGGATATTTTGCAAATTGCCGGGGGGTTTGGGCAAAATTTGACCCATCGCTGCTTTCAGTAATTGGCTTATTTTCAAGCGTCAAATTTGGGATATTTGGGATAAAAAGTCTTAATTTCAAACTGAGAATACGTGCAGAGAGCCTGAATTTAGCTCCAAAATAATTCTCAAGGGTCAAATTTGGGATGTTTTGGATATTTTGAAAACTACAGGGATGGTTTGGGCAAAATGTGATCCATCGCTGCTCTCAGTAATTGGCATATTTTCGGTATAAAAAGTCGTAATTTCAAACTGCGAATACGTGCAGAGAGCTAGAATTTGGCTCCAAAATATGGCTCAAGCGTTGAATGTGCGATATTTGGGATATTTTGGAAACTGCAGGGAGAGTTTGGGAAAATATGATCAATCGCCGCTTTCAGTAATTGGCATATTTTCGGTATAAAATGAAATAATTTCAAACTGCGAACACGTGCAGAGACCCCGAATTTGGCTCCAAAATATGGCTCAAGCGTCGAATTTGGGATGTT
Organism: Procambarus clarkii; assembly: GCF_040958095.1. Taxonomy (NCBI): domain Eukaryota; kingdom Metazoa; phylum Arthropoda; class Malacostraca; order Decapoda; family Cambaridae; genus Procambarus; species Procambarus clarkii. Next base: position 1,508,956 of record NC_091216.1, read on the forward strand.
TGGGATATTTTGAAAACTGCAGGGATGGTTTGGGCAAAATGTGATCCATCGCCTCTCTCAGTAATTGGCATATTTTCGGTATAAAAACTCGTAATTTCAAACTGCGAATACGTTCAGAGAGCTAGAATTTGGCTCCAAAATATGGCTCAAGCGTTGAATTTGGGATGTTTCGGATATTTTGGAAACTGCAAGGAGGGTTTGGGCAAAATGTGATCTATCGCCGCTTTCAGTAATTGGCATATTTTCGGTATGAAAAGTCGTAATTTCAAAAAGCAAATACATGCAGAGAGCCAGAATTTGGCTCCAAAATATTGCTCAAGCGTCGAATTTGGGATGTTTAGGATATTTTGAAAACTGCAGGGAGGGTTTGGGCAAAATGTTATCCAACGCCGCTTTCAGTAATTGGCCTATTTTCGGTATGAAAAGTCGTAATTTCAAACTGCGAATGCATGCAGAAAGCCAAACGTTGGCTCCAAAATATGGCTCAAGGGTCGAATTGGGGATGTTTGGAATATTTTGAAAACTGCAGGGATGGCCTGGGCAAAATGTGATCCATCGCCTTACTCAGTAATTGACATATTTTCAGTGATGCAGAGGATCAAGAGAGTGTTGCAGAGGCTCGAGAGAGTGATTCAGAGGCTTACGAGAGTGATGCAGAGAATCAAGAGAGTGATGCAGAGGCTCGAGAGAGTTATGCAGAGGCCTCAAGAGAGGGATTCAGAGGCTTAGGAGAGTGAGGTAGAGGCTGAAGAGAGTGTAGCAGAGGCTCATGAGAGGGATGAAGAGACTTAAGAGAGTGATGCAGAGGCTCAAGAGAGAGAAACAGAATCTCAAGAGAGTGATGCAGAGGCTTAAGAGAGTAAGGCAGAGGCTTAGGAGAGGGATGCAGAGGCTCAAGAGAGTAATGCAGAGGCTTAAGAGGGTGATGCAGAGGCTCAAGAGAGTGACGCAGAGGCGCAAAAGAGTGATTCAGAGGCTTAAGAGAGTGATGCAGAGGCTTATGAGAGTGAAGCAGAAGCTTAAGACAGGGATGCAGAGGCTCAAGAGAGGGATGCAGAGGCCCAAGAGAGGGATGCAGAGGCTCAAGAGTGGGATGCAGAGGCTATATTGAGGGATGCAGTGGCACAAGAGAGGGATGCAGAGGCTCTTGAGAGTGATGCAGAGGTTCAAGAGAGGGATGCAGAGGCTTAAGAGAGTGATGCAAAGGCTTAAGAGAGGGATGCAGAGGCTCATGAGAGGGATGCAAGAGTTCAAGAGAGGGATGCAGAGGCTCAAGAGAGTGATTCAGAGGCTTACGAGAGTGATGCAGAGGCTTAAGAGTGTGATACAGAGGCTTAAGAGAGGGATACATAGGCTCAAGCGAGGGATGCAGAGGCTCAAGAGAGGGATGCAGGGTCTCAAGAGAGGGAGTCAGAGGCTCAAGTGAGGGATGCAGAGGCACAAGAGAGGGATGCAGAGGCTCAGAAGAGTGATGCAAAGCCTCAAAAGAGTGATGCAGAGGCTGAAGAGAGTGTTGAAAAAGCTTAAGAGAGGGATGCAGAGGCTCAAGAGAGGGATGCAGAGGCTTAAGAGAGTGATGCAGAGGCTGAAGATAGTGTTGCAGAGGCTTAAGAGAGGGATGCAGAGGCTAAAGAGAGGTATGTAGAGGCTCAAAAGAGTGATAAAGAGGCTCAAGAGAGTGATGCAGAGGCTGAAGAGAGTGATGCAGAGGCTGAAAAGAGTGTTGCAGAGGCATAAGAGAGGGATGCAGAGGCTGAAGAGAGTGATGTAAAGGCTCAAGTGAGTGATGCAGAGGCTTAAGACAGGTATGCTGAGGCTCAAGAGAGGGATGTAAAGGCTCAAGAGAGGGATGCAGGGGCTCAAGAGAGGGATGCAGAGGCTCAAGAGAGGGATGCAGAGGCTGAAGAGAGAGATGCAGAGGCTTAAGAGAGTGATGCAGAGGTTCAAGAGAGTGATGCAGAGGCACATGAGAATGATGTAGAGGCTTAAGAGAGGGATGCAGAGGCTCAAGAGAATGATGCAAGGGCTCAAGAGAGTGATGCAGAGGCTTAAGAGAGGGATGAAGAGGATCAGGAGAGTGATGCAGAGGCTTAAGAGAGGGATGCAGAGGCTCAAGAGAGTGGTGTAGAGGCTCAAGAGAGTGATGCAGAGGCTCAACAGAGTGATTCAGATACTTACGAGAGTGATGCAGAGGATTAAAAGAGTGATGCAGAGGCCTAAGAGAGGGATGCAGAGGCTCAAGAAAGGGATGCAGAGGCTCAAGAGAGGGATGCAGAGGCTCAAGTGAGGGAAGCAGAGGCACAAGAGAGGGATACAGAGGCTCTTGAGAGTGACGCAGAGGCTCAAGACTGGGATGCAGAGGCTTAAGAGAGTGATGCAAAGTCTCAAGTGAGGGATGCAGAGGCTCATGGAAGAGATGCAAGAGTTCAAGAGAGTGATGCAGAGGCTCAAGAGAGGGAAGCAGAGGCTGAAGATAGTGTTGCAGAGGCTTAAGAGAGGGATGCAGAGGCTCAAGAGAGTGATGCAAATGCTCAAGAGAGTGATGCAGAGGCTTAAGAGAGGGATGCAGAGGCTAAAGAGAGTTATGTAGAGGCTCAAGAGAGTGATACAGAGGCTCAAGAGAGTGATGCAGAGGATGAAGAGAGAGATGCAGAGGCTTAAGAGAGTGATGCAGAGGCTGAAAAGAGTGTTGCAGAGGAATAAGAGAGGGATGCAGAGGCTCAAGAGAGTGATGCAAAGGCTTAAGAGAGTGATGCAGAGGCTTAAGAGAGGGATGCTGAGGCTCAAGAGAGGGATGAAGAGGCACAAGAGAGGGATGCAGAGGGTCTGTATCACTCTCTTGATCCTCTGCATCACTCTCTTGAGCCTCTGCATCACTCTCTTGATCCTCTGCATCACTCTCTTGAGCCTTTGCATCATTCTGTTGAGCCTCTGCATCCCTCTCCTAAGCCTCTACATCATTCTCTTGAGCCTCTGCATCCCTCTCTTGAGCCTCTGCATCTCTCTCTTGAACTCCTGCATCCCTCTCATGAGCCTTTGCATCCCTCTCTTGAGCCTTTGCATCACTCACTTAAGCCTCTGCATCCCTCTCTTGAGCCTCTGCATCACTCTCAAGAGCCTCTGCATCCCTCTCTTGTGCCTCTGCATCCCTCACCCGAGCCTCTGCATCCCTCTCTTGAGCCCCTGCATCCCTCTCTTGAGCCTCTGCATCCCTCTCTTAAGCCTCTCCATCCCTCTCTGAAGCCTCTGCATCACTCTCTTGATTCTCTGCATCACTCTTGTAAGCCTCTGAATCACTCTCTCGAGCCTCTGTATCACTCTATTGATCCTCTGCATCACTCTCTTGAGCCTCTGTATCACTCTCTTGAGCCTCTACATCCCTCGCTTGAGCCTCTGCATCCCTCTCTTAAGTCTCTGCATCACTCTCTTGAGCCTCTGCATCACTCTCTTGAGCATCTGCATCACTCTCTTGAGCCTCTGCATCACTCTCTTGAGCCTCTGCATCACTCTCTTGAGCCTCTGCAACACTCTCTTCAGCCTCTGCATCACTCCCTTAAGCCTCTAAATCCCTCTCTTAAGGCCTCTGCATCTCTCTCTCGAGCCTCTGCATCACTTTCTTGGTACTCTGCATCACTCTCTTGGGCCTCTACATCACTCTCTTGAGCCTCTGCATCACTCTCTAGAGCCTCTGCATTACTCTCTTCAGCCTCTGCATCACTCTCTTAAGCCTCTGCTTCCCTCTCTTGATCCTCTGCATCACGCTCGTAACCCTCTGCATCACTCTCTTGAGGCTCTGCACAACTCTCTTGAGCCTCTGCATCACTCTCTTGAGCCTCCGCATCCCTCTCGTGAGCCTCTGCAACACTCTCTTCAGCCTCTGCATCACTCCCTTAAGCCTCTAAATCGCTCTCTTGAGGCCTCTGCATCACTCTTTCGAGCCTCTGCATCACTCTCTTGAACCTCTGCATCACTCTCTTGGGCCTCTGCATCAGTCTCTTGAGCCTCTGCATCATTCTCTAGAGCCTCTGCATCACTCTCTTCAGCCTCTGCGTCCCTCTCTTGAGCCTCTGCATCACTCTCAAGAGCCTCTGCATCCCTTTTTTTTGCCTCTACATCTCTCACTTGATCCTCTGCATCGCTCTCTTGAGCCTCTGCTTCCCTCTCTTGGGGGCTCTGCATCCCTCTCTTGAGCCTCTGCATCCCTCTTTTAAGCCTTTGCATCACTCTCTTAACACTCTGCATCACTCTCTTAAGCCTCAGAATCATTCTCTTGAGCCTCTGCACCACTCTCTTTAGCCCCTTCATCCCTCTCTCAAGCCTCTGCATCACTCTCTTGAGCCTCTGCATCACCCTCTTAATTCTCTGTAATACTCTCTTGAGCCTCTGCATCCCTCTCCCAAGCCTCTGCCTCACTCTCTTAAACCTCTGCATCACTCTCTTGAGCCTCTGCATCCCTCTCTTGAGCCTCTGCATCCCTCTCTTGAGCCTCTGCATCACTCTCTTCAGCTTCTTCATCCCTCTTTTGAGCCTCTGCAACACTCTCTTAAGTCTCTGAATCCCTCTCTTGAGGCCTCTGCATAACTCTCTCGAGCCTCTGCATCACTCTCTTGATTCTCTGCATCACTCTCGTAAGCCTCTGAATCACTCCCTCGAGCCTCTGCATCACTCTCATGATCCTCTGCATCACACTCTTGAGCCTCTGCATCACTCTCTTGAGTCTCTGCATCACTCTCTTGAGCCTCTGCTTCACTCTCTTCAGCCTCTGCATCACTCTCTTGTGCCTCTTCATCCCTCACTTGAGCCTCTGACTCCCTCTCTTGAGCCCCTGCATCCCTCTCTTGAGCCTCTGCATCCCTCGCTTGAGCCTCTGTATCCCTCTCTTAAGCCTCTGCATCACTGTCTTAAGCCTCTGAATCACTCTCTTGAGCCTCTGTATCCCTCACTTGAACTCCGTCATCCCTCTCATGAGCCTCTGCTTCTCTCTCTTGAGCCTTTGCATCACTCTCCTAAGCCTCTGCATCCCTCTCTTGAGCCTCTGCATCACTCTCAAGAGCCTCTGCATCCCTCTCTTGAGCCTCTGCATCCCTCTCTTGGGCCTCTGCATCCCTCTCTTGAGCCTCTGCATCCCTCTCTCGAGCCTCTGCATCACTCTCTTGATCCTCTGCATCACTCTCTTGAGCCTCTGCATCACTCTCTTGAGCCTCTGCATCACTCACTAGAGCCTCTGCATCACTCTCTTAACCTCTGCATCACTCTCTTAAGCCTCTGCTTCCCTCTCTTGATCCTCTGCATCACTCTGTTGAGCCTCTGCATCACTCTCTTAAGCCTCTGCATCACTCTCGTAAGCCTCTGAATCACTCTCTTGAGCCTCTGCATCACTCTCTTGAGCCCCTGCATCCTTCTCTTGAGCCTCTGCATCACTCTCTTGAGGCTCTGCTCAACCTTTTAAGCCTCTGCATCCCTCTTTTGAGCCTCTGCATCACTTTCTTAAGCCTCTGCATCACTCTCTTTAGCCTTTGCATCACTCTCACAAGCCTCTGAATCACTCTCTTGAGCCTCTGCATCCCTCTCTTGAGCCTCTGCATCCCTCTCTTGAGCCTCTGCATCACTCCCAAGATCCTCTGCATCCCTCTCTTGTGCCTCTTCATCCCTCACTTGAGCCTCTGCATCCCTCTCTTGAGCCTCTGCATCACTCTCTTGAACTCTTGCATCCCTCTCATGAGCCTCTGCATCCCTCACTTGAGCCTTTGCATCACTCTCTTAAGCCTTTGCATTCCAGTCTTGATCCTCTGTGTCACTCTCAAGAGCCTCTGCATCCCTCTCTTGTGCCTCTGCATCCCTCGCCTGAGCCTCTGCATCTTTCTCTTGAGCCCCTGCATCCCTCTCTTGAGCCTCTGCATCCCTCTCTTAAGCCTCTCCATCCCTCTTTGAAGCCTCTGCATCGCTCTCTTAAGCCTCTGCATCACTCTCGTAAGCCTCTGAATTACTATCTTTAGCCTCTGCATCTCTCTCTTGAGCCTCTGTATCACTCTCTTCAGCCTCTGCATCCCTCTCTTCAGCCTCTGCATCACTCTCTTGAGCCTCTGCATCCCTCTCCTAAGCCTCTGCAACACTCTCTTCAGCCTCTGCATCACTCTCTTAAACCTCTGCATCCCTCTCATGATCATCTGCATCACTCTCGTAACCCTCTGCATCACTCTCTTGAGCCTCTGTTTCCCTCTCTTGAGCCTCTGCATCACTCTCTCGAGCTTCTGCATCACTCTCTTGATCCTCTGCATCACTCTCTTGCGCCTCTGCATCACTCTCTTGAGCCTCTGCATCGCTCTCTAGAGCCTCTGTATCACTCTCTTGAGCATCTGCATCACTCTCTTGATCCTCTGCATCACTCTCTTGAGCCTCTGCATCCCTCTCTTGATCCCTCTAATGAGCCTTTACATCCCTCTCTTGAGGATGTAGAGACTCTCTACACTCTAGGTCACTCTCTACGTCACTCTCTTTGCATCACTCTCTTAAGCCTCTGCATCCCTCTCTTGAGCCTCTGCATCACTCTCTAGAGCCTCTGCATCACTCTTTTCACCCTCTGCATCACTCTCTTAAGCCTCTGCTTCCCTCTCTTGATCCTCTGCATCACTCTCAGGAGCATCTGCATCACTCTCTTGATCCTCTGCATCACTCTCTTGAGCCTCTGCATCCCTCTCTTGATCTCTTGCATCCCTCTAATGAGCCTCTACATCCCTCTCTTGAGCCTTTGCATCACTCTCTTGGGCCTCTACACCTCCCTCTTAAGCCTCTGCATTTCTCTCTTGAGCCTCTGCATCCCTGTCCTAAGCCTCTGCCTCACTCTCTTAAGCTTCTGCATCACTCTCTTGAGCCTCTGTATCCCTCTCTTGAGCCTCTGCATCACTCTCTTCAGTCTCTTCATCCCTCTCTTGAACCTCTGCATCACTCGCTTCAGCCTCTTCATCCCTCTCTTGAGCCTCTTCATCCCTCTCTTGAGCCTCTGCAACACTCTCTTCATCCTCTGTATCACTCTCTTAAGCCTCTGAATCCCTCTCTTTAGGCCTCTGCATAACTCTCTCGAGCCTCTGCATCACTCTCTTGATTCTCTGCATCACTCTCGTAAGCCTCTGAATCACTCTCTCGAGCCTCTGCATCAATCTCTTGATCCTTTGCATCACTCTCTTGAGCCTCTGCATCACTCTCTTGAGTCTCTGCATCACTCTCTTGAGCCTCTGCTTCACTCTCTTCAGCCTCTGCATCACCCTCTTGTGCCTCTCCATCCCTCACTTGATCCTCTGACTCCCTCTCTTGAGCCCCCTGCATCCCTCTCTGGAGCCTCTGCATCCTTCTCTTGAACTCCTTAAGCCTCTGCATCACTCTCGTAAGCCTCTGAATCACTCTATGGAGCCTCTGCATCCTTCTCTTGAACTCCTGCATCCCTCTCATGAACCTCTGCATCCCTCTCTTGAGCCTTTGCATGACTCTTCTAAACCTCTCCATTCCTCTCTTGAGCCTCTGCATCACTCTCAAGAGCCTCTGCATCCCTCTCTTGAGCCTCTGCATCCCTCTCTTGGGCCTCTGCATCCCTCTCTTGAGCCTCTGCATCCCTCTCTTAAGCCTCTGCATCACTCTTTTAAGCCTCTACATCACACTCTTAAGCCTCTGAATCACTCTCTTAAGCCTCTGCATCACTCTCTTGAGCCTCTGCATCACCCTCTTAAGCCTCTGCATTTCTCTCTTGGGCCTCTGTATCCTCTCCTAAGCCTCTGCCTTGCTCTCTTAAGCATCTGCATCACTCTCCTGAGATTCTGTATCCCTCTCTTTAGCCACTGCATCACTCTCTTAAGTCTCTTCATCCCTCTCTTGAGCCTCTGCAACACTCTCTTCAGCCTTTGCATCACTCGCCTAAGCCTCTGAATCCCTCTCTTGAGGACTCTGCATAACTCTCTCGAGCCTCTGCATCACTCTCTTGATCCTCTGCATCACTCTCTTGAGCCTCTGCATCCCTCTCTTGATCTCTTGCATCCCTCTAATGAGCCTCTACATCCCTCTCTTGAGCCTTTGCATCACTCTCTTGGGCCTCTACACCTCCCTCTTAAGCCTCTGCATTTCTCTCTTGAGCCTCTGCATCCCTGTCCTAAGCCTCTGCCTCACTCTCTTAAGCTTCTGCATCACTCTCTTGAGCCTCTGTATCCCTCTCTTGAGCCTCTGCATCACTCTCTTCAGTCTCTTCATCCCTCTCTTGAACCTCTGCATCACTCGCTTCAGCCTCTTCATCCCTCTCTTGAGCCTCTTCATCCCTCTCTTGAGCCTCTGCAACACTCTCTTCATCCTCTGTATCACTCTCTTAAGCCTCTGAATCCCTCTCTTTAGGCCTCTGCATAACTCTCTCGAGCCTCTGCATCACTCTCTTGATTCTCTGCATCACTCTCGTAAGCCTCTGAATCACTCTCTCGAGCCTCTGCATCAATCTCTTGATCCTTTGCATCACTCTCTTGAGCCTCTGCATCACTCTCTTGAGTCTCTGCATCACTCTCTTGAGCCTCTGCTTCACTCTCTTCAGCCTCTGCATCACCCTCTTGTGCCTCTCCATCCCTCACTTGATCCTCTGACTCCCTCTCTTGAGCCCCCTGCATCCCTCTCTGGAGCCTCTGCATCCTTCTCTTGAACTCCTTAAGCCTCTGCATCACTCTCGTAAGCCTCTGAATCACTCTATGGAGCCTCTGCATCCTTCTCTTGAACTCCTGCATCCCTCTCATGAACCTCTGCATCCCTCTCTTGAGCCTTTGCATGACTCTTCTAAACCTCTCCATTCCTCTCTTGAGCCTCTGCATCACTCTCAAGAGCCTCTGCATCCCTCTCTTGAGCCTCTGCATCCCTCTCTTGGGCCTCTGCATCCCTCTCTTGAGCCTCTGCATCCCTCTCTTAAGCCTCTGCATCACTCTTTTAAGCCTCTACATCACACTCTTAAGCCTCTGAATCACTCTCTTAAGCCTCTGCATCACTCTCTTGAGCCTCTGCATCACCCTCTTAAGCCTCTGCATTTCTCTCTTGGGCCTCTGTATCCTCTCCTAAGCCTCTGCCTTGCTCTCTTAAGCATCTGCATCACTCTCCTGAGATTCTGTATCCCTCTCTTTAGCCACTGCATCACTCTCTTAAGTCTCTTCATCCCTCTCTTGAGCCTCTGCAACACTCTCTTCAGCCTTTGCATCACTCGCCTAAGCCTCTGAATCCCTCTCTTGAGGACTCTGCATAACTCTCTCGAGCCTCTGCATCACTCTCTTGATCCTCTGCATCACTCTCTTGAGCATCTGCATCACTCTCTTGAGCCTCTGCATCACTCTCTAGAGCCTCTGCATCACTCTCTTGAGCCTCTGCATCACTCTCTTAAGCCTCTGCTTCCCTCTCTTGATCCTCTGCATCACTCTCTTGAGCCTCTGCATCACTCTCTTAAGCCTCTGCATCACTCTCGTAAGCCTCTGAAATACTCTCTTGAGCCTCTGCATCACTCTCTTGAACCCCTGCATCCTTCTTTTGAGCCTCTGCATCACTCTCTTGAGCCTCTGCATCACTCTTTTAAGCCTCTGCATCACTCTTTTGAGCCTCTGCATCACTTTCTTAAGCCTCTGCATCACTCTCTTAAGCCTTTGCATCACTCTCGTAAGTCTGTGAATCACTCTCTTGAGCCTCTGCATCCCTCTTTGAGCCTCTGCATCACTTCCAAGAGCCTCTGCATCCCTCTCTTGTGCCTCTTCATTACTCACTTGAGCCTCTGCATCCCTCTCTTGAGCCTCTGCATCACTCTCTTAAACCTCTGCATCCCAGTCTTGAGCCTCTGCGTCACTCTCAACAGCTTTTGCATCCCTCTCTTGTGCCTCTGCTTCCCTCACTTGAGCCTCTGCATCCCTCTCTTGAGCCTCTGCATCCCTCTCTTGAGCCTCTGCATCCCTCTCTTAAGCCTCTGCATCACTCTCTTAAGCCTCTGCATCCCTCTCTCAAGCCTCTGCATCACTCTCTTGAGCCTCTCCATCACTCTCTTGAGCCTCTGCATCACTCGCTTGAGCCTCTCCATCACTCTCATGAGCCTCTGCATCCCTCTCTTAAGCCTCTGCATCACTCTCTTGATCCTCTGCATTCCTCTCTTAAGCCTCTGCATCACTCTCTTGAGCCTTTGCATCACTCTCCTGAGCCTCTGCATCCCTCTCTTATGCCTCTGCAACAATCTCTTCAGCCTTTGCATCACTCTCTTAAGCCTCTGCATCCCTCTCTTGAGTCTCTGCATCCCTCTCCTAAGCCTCTGCAACACTCTCTTCAGCCTCTGCATCACTTTCTTGAGCCTTTGCATCACTCTCTTGAGCCTCTGCATCCCTCTCTTAAGCCTCTGCAACAATCTCTTCAGCCTCTGCATCACACTCTTAAGCCTCTGCATCCCTCTCTTGAGCCTCTGCGTCACTCTCAAGAGCCTCTGCATCCCTCTCTTGTGCCTCTGCATCCCTCACTTGAGCCTCTGCATCCCTCTCTTGAGCCCCTGCATCCCTCTCTGGAGCCTCTGCATCACTCTCTTAAGCCTCTGCATCCCTCTCTTCAGCCTCTGCATCACTCCCAAGAGCCTCTGCATCCCTCTCTTGTGCCTCTTCATTCCTCACTTGAGCCTCTGCATCCCTCTCTTGAGCCTCTGCATCACTCTCTTGAACTCCTGCATCCCTCGCATGAGCCTCTGCATCCCTCACTTGAGCCTTTGCATCACTCTCATAAGCCTCTGCATCCCACTCTTGAGCCTTTGCATCACTCTCATAAGCCTCTGCATCCCACTCTTGAGTCTCTGTGTCACTCTCAAGAGCCTCTGCATCCCTCTCTTGTGCCTCTGCTTCCCTCACTTGAGCCTCTTTATCCCTCTCTTGAGCCTCTTCATCCCTCTCTTAAGCCTCTGCATCACTCTCTTAAGCCTCTGCATTACTCTCGTAAGCATCTGAATCACTCTGTTGAGCCTCTGCATCACTCTCTTGAGCCTCTCCATCACTCTCTTGATCCTCTGCATCCCTCTCTTAAGCCTCTGGATCCTTCTCTTCAGCTTTTGCATCCCTCTCTTAAGCCTTTGCATCATTCTCTTCAGCCCCTGCATTCCTCTCTTAAGCCTTTGCATCACTCTCTTGATCCTCTGCATCCCTCTCTTAAGCCTCTGCATCACTCTCTTAAGCCCCTGCATCACTCTCTTGAGCCTCTGCATCCCTCTCTTATGCCTCTGCAACACTCTCTTCAGCCTCTGCATCACTCTCTTAAGCCTCTGCATCACTCTCTTGAGCGTCTGCATCCCACTCTTAAGCCTCTGCAACACTCTCTTCAGCCTCTGCATCACTCTCTTGAGCCTTTGCATCACTCTCCTGAGCCTCTGCATCCCTCTCTTAAGCCTCTGCAACACTCTCTTCAGCCTCTGCATCACTCTCTTAAGCCTCTGCATCCCTCTCTTGAGCCTCTGCGTCACTCTCTTGAGCCTCTGCATCCCTCCCTCTCTTTTGCCTCTGCAACACTCTCTTCAGCCTCTCCATCACTCTCTTAAGCCTCTGCATCACTCTCTTGAGCGTCTGCATCCCACTCTTAAGCCTCTGCAACTCTCTCTTCAGCCTCTGCATCACTCTCTTGAGCCTTTGCATCACTTTCTTGAGCCTCTGCATCCCTCTCTTAAGCCTCTGCAACACTCTCTTCAGCCTCTGCATCACTCTCTTAAGTCTCTGCATCCCTCTCTTGAGCCTCTGCGTCACTCTCAAGAGCCTCTGCATCCCTCTCTTGTTCCTCTGCATCCCTCACTTTAGCCTCTGCATCCGTCCCTTGAGCCCCTGCATCCCTCTCTTGAGCCTCTGCATCCCTCACTTGAGCCCCTGCATCCCTCTCTTGAGCCTCTGCATCCCTCGCTTGTGCCTCTGCATCCCTCTCTTAAGCCTCTGCATCACTCTCTTAAGCCTCTGCATCACTCTCGTAAGCCTCTGAATCACTCTCTTGAGCCTCTGCATCACTCTCTTGAGCCTCTGCATCCCTCTCTTAAGCCTCTGCATCACTCTCTTAAGCCTCTGCATCATTCTCTTAAGCCTCTGAATCACTATCTTGAGCCTCTGCATCACTCTCTTGGGCCCCTGCATCCCTCTCTCAAGCCTCTGCATCACTCTCTTGAGCCTCTGCATCACTCTCTTAAGCTTCTGCATTAGTCTCTTGAGCCCCTGCATCCCTCTCTCAAGCCTCTGCATCCCTCTCTTGAGCCTCTGCATCACTCTCAAGAGCCTCTGCATCCCTCTCTTGTGCATCTGCATCCCTCACTTGAGCCTCTGCATCCCTCTCTTGAGCCTCTGCATACCTCTCTTGGGCCTCTGCATCCCTCTATTGAGCCTCTGCATCCCTCTCTTATGCCTCTGCATCACTCGCTTGAGCCTCTGCATCCCTCTCTTGAGCCTCTGCATCACTCTCTTCAGCCTCTTCATCCCTCTCTTGAGCCTCTGCATCCCTCGCTTGAGCCTCTGCATCCCTCTCTTAAGCCTTTGCATCACTCTCTTAAGCCTCTGCATCACTCTCTTAAGCCTCTGAATCACTCTCTTGAGCCTCTGCATCCTTCTCTTGAACTCCTACATCCCTCTCGTGAGCCTCTGCATCCCTCTCTTGAGCCTTTGCATCACTCTCTTAAGCCTCTGCATCCCTCTCTTGATCCTTTCCATCACTTCCAAGAGACTCTGCATCCCTCTCTTGTGCCACAGCATCCCTCACTGGAGCCTCTGCATCCCTCTCTTGAGCTTCTGCATCCCTCTTTAAGGCCTCTGCATCCCTCTCTTGAGCCTCTGCATCCCTCTCTTAAGCCTCTGCATCACTCTCTTAAGCCTCTGCATCCCTCTCTTGAGCCTTTCCATCACTTCCAAGAGACTCTGCATCCCTCTCTTGTGCCACAGCATCCCTCACTGGAGCCTCTGCATCCCCCTCTTGAGCTTCTGCATCCCTCTTTAAGGCCTCTGCATCCCTCGCTTGAGCCTCTGCATCCCTCTCTTAAGCCTCTGCATCACTCTCTTAAGCCTCTGCATCACTCTCTTAAGCCCTTTCATTCACTCTCAAGCCTCTGCACGTATTCGCAGCTTGAAATTACGACTTTTTATCCCAAACATCCCACATTTGACGCTTGAAAATATGCCAATTACTGAAAGAAGCGATGGGTCGCATTTTGCCCAAACCCCCCTGCAGTTTGCAAAATATCCCAAACATCCCAAGTTCGACCATTGAGCCATATTTTGGAGCCGAATTCTGGCTTTCTGCGCGTATTCGCTGTCTGAAATTACGAGTTTTTTATACCGAAAACACGACAATTACTGAAAGCAGCGATGGATCACATTTTGCCCAAACCTTCCCTGCAGTTTTCAAAATATCCCAAACATCCCAAATTCGACGCTTGAGCCATATTTTGGAGCCAAATTCGGGCTCTCTGCACGTATTCACTGTTTGAAATTACGAAATTTTATATCGAAAATATGCCAGATACTGAGTGCGGCGATGGATCACATTTTGCCCAAGCCCTTCCTGCAGTTTTCAAAATATCATAAACATCCCAAACTCGTCCCTTGAATTACTTGAATAACATTTTAGAGTCAAATTTTTGCTTTCTGCATGTATTCGCAGATTGAAATCACGACTTTTTATACCGAAAATATGCCAATTACTGAAAGAGGCGATGGATCACATGTTGCCGAAACCCTCTCTGCAGTTTTAAAATTATCCCAAACATCCAAAATTCGACCCTTGAGCCATATTTTGGAGCCAAATTCTGGCTCTCTGCACATATTCGCAGTTTGAAATTACGACATTTTATACCGAAAATTTGTCAATTACTGACAGAAGCGATAGGTCACATTTTGACCCCCCCCCCCCCCTTGCAGTTTTCAAAATTTCCCAAACATCCCAAATTCGACGCTTGAGCCATATTTTGAATCCAAAATCGGGCTTTCTGCACGTATTCGCAGTTTGAAATTACGTCTTTTTATACCGAAAATATACTATTTACTGAGAGCGGCGATGGATCACATTTTGACCAAACCCTCCCTGCAGTTTTCAAAATATAGCAAACATCCCAAATTCGACGCTTGAGACATATTTTGGAGCCAAATTCTGGCTCTCTGCATGTATTCCCAGTTTGAAATTACGACTTTTATACCGCAAATATGCGAATTACTGAAAGCGGCGATGGATTTAAAGTTTCCCTGCAGTTTCCAAAATATCTCTAATGATATTGATAAAACGTGAAAAAAATGACTCTTTTCACGTATTTCATGTAGTTTGATATTACGTAAATATATTCACTTTTACCAATATTTCGACACTATTTCATGTAGTATTACGATATGTGATTTGGCCTTCATATCTCAGATTTTCGCATAATATTGCATTTTAAGCAAGTTTTCTTGCATTTTGTTTCGTACTAAAAATCATCGAATTCAGCAATATTTTGACGTTTATCATCCTTTATGTGATATAAACAAAATATCATCGAATTAGGCAATATTTTGCTGTTTTTCCACGTTTTTGTGAATTTTCAGTTTATTGTTATTAATTAATTAAATATACGATAAAAATGATGCAAACACATAATTGATTAAAAATTAACCTTAAACACTTCATTTTCAATCAACTATTTGTTTCTCGTTAAAATTCTGAGTAAGATATTGAAAAGGGGAGAATTTCTGTTTTTATTGCATATATCGACGTTTCAGCCGGATTAGAACGGTTTTACGTGTACATCTTCCATCGGTAATATAAACCGAGAATCAGGAACGTTTTAGTTAATTTTAATGAAAACACATTGATTTTTATCATTTGTATTGGTAGCAACATTTTTATACGTCGTTTCTAGGGTCTAAAAAATACGAAACGTCGCTCAATGATTCGAAGTTAAAATCCTCAAATTTGGTAAAATAATTACTTTTTTCACGTTTCTCATGTAGTTTGGTATTACGTAAATATATTCATTTTACAAATATTTCGATACTATTTCACGTAGTATCACGATATATGATTTGGCCTTCAAATTCAGATTTCGCATAATATTGCTTTTTAAGCAAGTTTTCTTGCATTTTGTTTCGTAATAAAAATCATCGAATTCAGCAATATTTTGACGTTTATCATCCCCTTTTCCATTATTTGATATAAACAAAATATTATCGAATTAGGCAATATTTTGCTGTTTTTCCACGTTTTTGTGAATCTTCAGTTTATTGTTATTAATTCATTAAATATACGATTAAAATGATGCAAACACATAATTGATTAGAAATTAACCTTAAACACTTTATTTTCAATCACCTATTTGTTTCTCGTTAAAATACTGAGTAAGATATTAAAAAGGGGAGAAGTTCTGTTTTTATTGCATATATCGAGGTTTCAGCCGGATTAGAGCGGTTTTACGTGTACATCTTCCATCGGTAATATAAACGGAAAATCAGGAACATTTTAGTTAATTCTAATAAAAACACATTGATTTTTATCATTTGTATTTGAAACAACATTGTCATATGTCTTTTCTTGGATCTAAATAATACGAAACCTCGCTCTATGATTTGAAGTTAAAATCCTCAAATATGGTAATATAGTGACTTTTTTAAGTTATTCATGTAGTGTGATTTTACGTATATATATTCGTTTTTACCAATATTTCGATACTACTTCATGTTTTCTCACGATATGTGATTTGGCCTTCATATCTCAGAATTTCGCAAATTTTGCATTTTTAAGCAAGTTTTCTTGCATTTTGTTTTGTACTAAAAATCATCGAATTTAGCAATATTTTGACCTTTATCATCCCCTTTGCCTTTATGTGATTTAAACAAAATATCATCGAATTAGGCAATATTTTGCCTTTTTTCCACGTTTTTGTGAATTTTCAGTTTATTGTTATTATTTCATTAAATATACGAGAAAAATTATGCAAACACATAATTGATCAGAAAATAACCTTAAATACTTCATTTTCAATCATCTATTTGTTTCTCGTTAAAATACCGTGTAAGATATTGAAAAGGGGAGAAGTTCTGTTATTATTGCATATATCGACTTTTCAGCCGGATTAGAGCGGTTTTACGTGTATATCTTCCATCGGTTATATAAACGGAAAATCAGGAACATTTTAGTTAATTTTAATGAAAACACATTGATTTTTATCATTTGTATTTGAAACAACATAGTCATATGTCTTTTCTTGGATCTAAATAATACGAAACCTCGCTCTATGATTTGAAGTTAAAATCCTCAAATATGGTAATATAGTGACTTTTTTCACGTTATTCATGTAGTGTGATTTTATGTATATATATTCGTTTTTACCAATATTTCGATACTACTTCATGTTTTCTCACGATATGTGATTTGGCCTTCAAATCTCAGAATTTCGCAAATTTTGCCTTTATAAGCAAGTTTTCTTACATTTTGTTTTGTACTAAAAATCATCGAATTTAGCAATATTTTTACCTTTATCATCCCCTTTTCTTTTATGTGATTTATGTGATGCAAAATATCATCGAATTAAGCAATATTTTGCCGTTTTTCTACGTTTTTGTGAATTTTCAGTTTATTGTTATTATTTCATTAAATATACGAGAAAAATTATGCAAACACATAATTGATCAGAAAATAACCTTAAATACTTCATTTTCAATCATCTATTTGTTTCTAGTTAAAATACTGTGTAAGATATTGAAAAGGGGAGAAGTTCTGTTTTTATTGCATATATCGACGTTTCAGCCGGAGTAGAAAGGTTTTACGTGTACATCTTCCATCGGTAATATAAACCAAAAATCAGGAACATTTTAGTTAATTCTAATGAAAACACATTGATTTTTGTCATTTGTGAAGCAACATCTTTATACGTCTTTTCTAGGGTCTAAAAAATACGAAAGTCGCTTTATGATTCGAAGTTAAAATCCTCAAATTTGGTATAATAATGACTTTTTTCACGCTTTTCATGTAGTTTGATATTACGTAAATATATTCATTTTTACCTATATTTCGATACTATTTCATGTCGTATCACGATATGTGATTTAGCCTTCAAATCTCAGATTTTCGCATAATATTGCATTTTAAGGAAGTTTTCTTGCATTTTGTTTCGTACTAAAAATCATCGAATTCAGCAATATTTTGACGTTTATCATCCCCTTTTCCTTTATGTGATATAAACAAAATATCATCGAATTAGGCAATATTTTGCTGTTTTTCCACTTTTTGTGAATTTTCAGTTTATTGCTATTAATTCATTAAATTTACGATAAAAATAATGCAAACACATAATTGATTAGAAATTAACCTTAAACACTTCATTTTCAATCAACTATTTGTTTCTCGTTAAAATACTGAGTAAGATATTGGAAAGGGGAGAAGGTCTGTTTTTATTGCATATATCGACGTTTCAGCCGGATTAGAGCGGTTTTACGTGTACATCTTCTATCGGTAATATAAACGGAAAATCAGAAACATTTCAGTTAATTCTAATGAAAACACATTAATTTTTATCATTTGTATTTGAAACAACATTGTCATATGTCTTTTCTTGGATCTAAATAATACGAAACCTCGCTCTATGATTTGAAGTTAAAATCCTCATATATGGTAATATGACTTTTCACGTTATTCAGTAATGTGATTTTACGTATATATATTCGTTTTTACCAATATTTCGTTACTACTTCATGTTTTCTCACGATATGTGATTTGACCTTCAAATCTCAGAATTTCGCAAATTTTGCATTTTTAAGCAAGTTTTCTTGCATTTTGTTTTGTACTAAAAATCATCGAATTTAGCAATATCTTGACCTCTATCATCTCCTTTTCCTTTATGTGATTTAAACAAAATATCATCGAATTAGGCCGTTTTTCCACGTTTTTGTGAATTTTCAGTTTATTGTTATTAATTCATTATATATACGATAAAAATTATGCAAACACATAATTGATCAGAAAATAACCTTAAATACTTCGTTTTCAATCATCTATTTGTTTCTCGTTAAAATACTGAGTAATATATTGAAAAGGGGAAAAGTTCTGTTTTTATTGCATATATCGACGTTTAAGCCGGATTAGAACTAAATTACTAAAAAATCATCGAATTTAGCAATATTTTTACCTTTATCATCCCCTTTTCCTTTATGTGATTTAAACAAAATATCGAATTAAGCAATATTTTGCCGTTTTTCTACGTTTTTGTGAATTTTCAGTTTATTGTTATTATTTCATTAAATATACGAGAAAAATTATGCAAACACATAATTGATCAGAAAATAACCCTAAATACTACATTTACAATCATCTATTTGTTTCTCGTTAAAATACTTTGTAAGATATTGAAAAGGGGAGAAGTTCTGTTTTTATTGCATATATCGACGTTTCAACCGGATTAGAACAGTTTTACGTGTACATCTGCCATCGGTAATATAAACAAAAAATCAGGAACATTTTAGTTAATTTTAATGAAAAAACATTGATTTTTGTCATTTGTATTGGAAGCAACATCTATAAACGTCTTTTCTAGGGTCTAAAAAATACGAAACGTTGCTCTATGATTCGAAGTTAAAATCCTCAAATTTGGTATAATAATGACTTTTTTCGCGTTTTTCATGTAGTTTGATATTACGTACATATATTCATTTTTACCTATATTTCGACACTATTTCTTGTCGTATCACGATATGTGATTTGGCCTTCAAATCTCAGATTTTCGCATAATATTGCATTTTAAGCAAGTTTTTTGCATTTTGTTTCGTACTAAAAATCATCGAATTCAGCAATATTTTGACGTTTATCATCCCCTTTTCCTTTATGTGATATAAACAAAATATCATCGAATTAGGCAATATTTTGCTGTTTTCCACGTTTTTGTGAATTTTCAGTTTATTGTTATTAATTCATTAAATTTACGATAAAAATGATGCAAACACATAATTGATTAGAAATTAACCTTAAACACTTCATTTTCAATCAACTATTTGTTTCTCGTTAAAATACTGAGTTAGATATTGGAAAGGGGAGAAGTTCTGTTTTTATTGCATATTTCGACGTTTCAGCCGGATTAAAGCGGTTTTACGTGTACATCGTCCATCGGTAATATAAACGGAAAATCAGAAACATTTTAGTTAATTCTAATGAAAACACATTGATTTTTATCATTTGTATTTGAAACAACATTGTCATATGTCTTTTCTTGGATCTAAATAATACGAAACCTCGCTCTATGATTTGAAGTTAAAATCCTCAAATATGGTAATATAGTGACTTTTTTCACGTTATTCATGTAGTGTGATTTTACGTATATATATTGGTTTTTACCAATATTTCGATACTACTTCATGTTTTCTCACGATATGTGATTTGGCCTTCAAATTTCATAATTTCGCAAATTTTGCATTTTTAAGCAAGTTTTCTTGCATTTTGTTTTGTACTTAAAATCATCGAATTTAGCAAGATCTTGACCTTTATCATCTCCTTTTCCTTTATGTGATTTAAACAAAATATCATCGAATTAGGCCGTTTTTCAACGTTTTTGTGAATTTTCAGCTTATTGTTATTATTTCATTATATATACGATAAAAATTATGCAAACACATAATTGATCAGAAAATAACCTTAAATACTTCTTTTTCAATCATTTATTTGTTTCTCGTTAAAATACTGAGTAATATACTGAAAAGAGGAAACGTTCTGTTTTTATTGCATATATCGAAGTTTCAGCCGGATTATAACGGTTTTACGTGCACATCTTCCATCAGTAATATAAACCGAAAATCAGGAACATTTTAGTTAATTTTAATGAAAACACATTGATTTGTATCATTTGTATTGGAAGCAACATCTTTAAACGTCTTTTCTAGGGTCTAAAAAATACGAAACGTCGCTCTATGATTCGAAGTTAAAATCATCAAATTTGGTACAATATTGACTTTTTCACGTTTTTCATGTAGTTTGATATTACGTAAATATATTCATTTTTACCAATATTTCGATACTATTTCATGTAGTATCACGATATGTGATTTGGCCTTCAAATCTCAGAATTTCGCAAATTTTGCATTTTTAAGCAAGTTTTCTTGCATTTTGTTTTGTACTAAAAATCATCGAATTTAGCAATATTTTGACCTTTATCATCCCCTTTTCCTTTATGTGATTTAAACAAAATATCATCGAATTAGGCAATATTTTGCCTTTTTTCCTCGTCTTTGTGAATTTTCAGTTTATTGTTATTATTTCAATAAATATACGAGAAAAATTATGCAAACACATAATTGATCAGAAAATAACCTTAAATACTTCATTTTCAATCATCTATTTGTTTCTCGTTAAAATACTGAGTAAGATATTTAAAAGGGGAGAATTTCTGTTTTTATTGCATATATCGACGTTTCAGCCGGATTAGAGCGGATTTACGTGTACATCTTTCATCGGTAATATAAACTGAAAATCAGGAACATTTTAGTTAATTTTAATGAAAAGACATTGATTTTTGTCATTTGTATTGGAAGCAACATCTTTATACGTCTTTTCTAGGGTCTAAAAAATACGAAACGTCGCTTTATGATTCGAAGTTAAAATCCTCAAATTTGGTAAAATAATGACTTTTTTCACGTTTTTCATGTAGTTTGATATTACGTAAATATATTCATTTTTACCAATATTTCGATACTATTTCATGTAGTATCACGATATGTGATTAGGCCTTCAAACCTCAGATTTTCGCATAATATTGCATTTTAAGCAAATTTTCTTCCATTTTGTTTCGTACTAAAAATCATCGAATTCAGCAATATTTTGACGTTTATCATCCCCTTGTCCTTTATGTGATATAAACAAAATATCATCGAATTACGCAATATTTTGCTGTTTTTCCACGTTTTTGTGAATTTTCAGTTTATTGCTGTTAATTCATTAAATTTACGATAAAAATGATGCAAACACAGAATTGATTAGAAATTAACCTTAAACACTTCATTTTCAATCAACTATTTGTTTCTCGTTAAAATACTGAGCAAGATATTGGAAAGGGGGAAGGTCTGTTTTTATTGCATATATCGACGTTTCAGCCGGATTAGAGCTGTTTTACGTGTACACCTTCCATCGGTAATATAAACGGAAAATCAGGAACATTATAGTTAATTCTAATGAAACACATTGACTTTTATCATTTGTATTTGAAACAACATTGTCATATGTCTTTTCTTGTATCTAAATAATACGAAACCTCGCTCTATGATTTGAAGTTAAAATCTTCAAATATGTTAATATAGTGACTTTTTTCACGTTATTCATGTAGTGTGATTTTATGTATATATATTCGTTTTTACCAATATTTCGATACTTCTTCATGTTTTCTCACGATATGTGATTTGGCCTTCAAATCTCAGAATTTTTCAAATATTGCATTTTTAAGCAAGTTTTCTTGCATTTTGTTTTGTACTAAAAATCATCGAATTTAGCAATATTTTTGCCTTTATCATCCCCTTTTCCTTTGTGTGATTTAAACAAAATATCATCGAATTAAGCAATATTTTGCCGTTTTTCTTCGTTTTTGTGAATTTTCAGTTTATTGTTATTATTTCATTATATATACGTGAAAAATTATGGAAACACATAATTGATTAGAAAATAACCTTAAATACTTTATTTTCAATCATATATTTGTTTCTCGTTAAAATACTGTGTAAGATATTGAAAAGGGGAGAAGTTCTGTTTTTATTGCATATATCGACGTTTCAGTCGGAGTAGAACGGTTTTACGTGTATATCTTCCATCGGTAATATAAACCGAAAACCAGGAACATTTTAGTTAATTTTAATGAAAACACATAGATTTTTGTCATTTGTATTGGAAGCAACATCTTTATACGTCTTTTCTAGGGTCTAAAAAATACGAAACGTCGCTTTATGATTCGAAGTTAAAATCCTCAAATTTGGTATAATAATGACTTTTTTCACGTTTTTCATGTAGTTTGATATTACGTAAATATATTCATTTTTACCTATATTTCGATACTATTTCATGTCGTATCACGATATGTGATTTGGCCTTCAAATCTCATACTTTCGCATAATATTGCATTTTAAGCAAGTTTTCTTGCATTTTGTTTCGTCCTAAAAATCATCGAATTCAGCAATAGTTTGACGTTTATCATCCCCTTTTCCTTTATGTGATATAAACAAAATATCATCGAATTAGGCAATATTTTGCTGTTTTTCCACGTTTTTGTGAATTTTCAGTTTATTGCTATTAATTCATTAAATATACGATAAAAATGATGTAACCACATAATTGATTAGAAATTAACCTTAAACACTTCATTTTCAATCAACTATTTGTTTCTCGTTAAAATACTGCGTAAGATATTGGAAAGGGGAGAAGTTCTGTTTTTATTGCATATATCGACGTTTCTGCCGGATTAGAGCGGCTTTACGTGCATATCTTAAATCGGTTATATAAACGGAAAATCAGGAACATTTTAGTTAATTCTAATGAAAAC
Source organism: Procambarus clarkii (assembly GCF_040958095.1). Lineage (NCBI taxonomy): Eukaryota > Metazoa > Arthropoda > Malacostraca > Decapoda > Cambaridae > Procambarus > Procambarus clarkii. Next base: position 1,531,472 of record NC_091216.1, read on the forward strand.
ACATTGACTTTTATCATTTGTATTGAAACAACATTGTCATATGTCTTTTCTTGGATCTAAATAATACGAAACCTCGCTCTATGATTTGAAGTTAAAATCCTCAAATATATAGTGACTTTTTTCACGTTATTCATGTAGTGTGATTTTATGTATATTGTGACGGTAACGCGTTGGTGTTCGGCTGTTCAAAGCTAGGGGTATGGCCTCGTCACATAGAATAAACAAAAATTGAAAATCTGGAACTTCGTCTGTGGTAAGGTAAGGAGAAGACACACAAAACACAAGTAAATTTTAACAATGGAATTTTATTTACGTTAGATAAACAAAACATGAATAAAATGGACATCCAAATTCGTATAATAAAATCAATCAATCAAAATAATAAGAATAATTAAATGAAAAAAATGAAAAGTTACGTTAAGACAAGTGAGCAACAACAAGCTGTGCAATATACAAGAAAATGAGAGTTGCAGGAATATTGGCTTTAAGCTATCACCTCTCTTAGTACACGTAAGCCAAAGCTCCGTCTACTAGGAAGACGTGTTAACCGTATGAAAGCACTGAATATTCTGAGGACTGAGGTCGTGGCGGCCCCAGACATCAAGTAGTATGGTGGGTGAGTGTAGTAGCAGCTGGACCGGCGGCCAATCAGCGAGGAGCCGGCAACAAGACAGGTAGTTTGGCGGTTTGAGGCTGAGCAGGTGTTCCTGGCTGCATACGTTTTGCGCTCTGGCAAACCTTGCTGGTGTTGTTGTCGTTGTTGGACATTTCTTCCATAGTAGTTTTATATAGATGTATCGACGTATTTTTGGAGGGAAGAGCAGGCTCAATCTCTTGAAGGATATTATCGTCACAATATATATTCGTTTTTACCAATATTTCGATACTTCTTCATGTTTTCTCACGATATGTGATTTGGCCTTCAAATCTCAGAATTATGCAAATTTTGCATTTTTAAGCAAGTTTTCTTGCATTTTGTTTTGTACTAAAAATCATCGAATTTAGCAATATTTTTACCTTTATCATCCCCTTTTCCTTTGTGTGATTTAAACAAAATATCATCGAATTAAGCAATATTTTGCCGTTTTTCTTCGTTTTTGTGAATTTTCAGTTTATTGTTATTATTTCATTAAATATACGAGAAAAATTATGGAAACACATAATTGATTAGAAAATAACCTTAAATACTTCATTTTCAATCATATATTTGTTTCTCGTTAAAATACTGGGTAAGATATTGAAAAGGGGAGAAGTTCTGTTTTTATTGCATATATCGACGTTTCAGCCGGAGTAGAACGGTTTTACGTGTATATCTTCCATCGGTAATATAAACCGAAAATCAGGAACATTTTAGTTAATTTTAATGAAAACACATAGATTTTTGTCATTTATATTGGAAGCAACATCTTTAAACGTCTTTTCTAGGGTCTAAAAAATACAAAACGTCGCTCTATGATTCGAAGTTAAAATCCTCAAATTTGGTATAATAATGACTTTTTCACGTTTTTCATGTAGTTTGATATTACGTAAATATATTCATTTTCACCAATATTTCGATACTACTTCATGTTTTCTCACGATATGTGATTTGGCCTTCAAATCTCAGAATTTCGCAAATTTTGCATTTTTAAGCAAGTTCTCTTGCATTTTGTTTTGTACTAAAAATCATCGAATTTAGCAATATCTTGACCTTTATCATCTCCTTTTCCTTTATGTGATTTAAACAAAATATCATCGAATTAGGCCGTTTTTCAACGTTTTTGTGAATTTTCAGTTTATTGTTATTAATTCATAATATATACGATAAAAATTATTCAAACACATAATTGATCAGAAAATAACCTTAAATACTTCATTTTCAATCAACTATTTGTTTCTAGTAAAATACTGAGTAATATACTGAAAAGGGGAAAAGTTCTGTTTTTATTGCATATATCGACGTTTCAGCCGGATTAGAACGGTTTTACGTGCACATCTTCCATCAGTAATATAAACCGAAAATCAGGAAAATTTTAGTTAATTTTAATGAAAACACATTGATTTGTATCATTTGTATTGGAAGCAACATCTTTAAACGTCTTTTCTAGGGTCTAAAAATTACGAAACGTCGCTCTATGATTCGAAGGTAAAATCCTCAAATTTGGTATAATAATGACTTTTCACGTTTTTCATGTAGTTTGATATTACGTAAATATATTCATTTTTACCAATATTTCGATACTATTTCATATCAAATCACTTATCACGATATCTGATTTGGCCTTCAAATCTCAGAATTTCGCAAGTTTTGCATTTTAAGCAAGTTTTCTTGCATTTTGTTTTGTACAAAAAATCGTCGAATTTAGCAATATTTTGACCTTTATCATCCCCTTTTCCTTTATGTGATTTAAACAAAATATCATCGAATTAAGCAATATTTTGCCGTTTTTCTTCGTTTTTTTTAATTTTCAGTTTATTGTTATTATTTCATTAAATATACGAGAAAAATTATGGAAACACATAATTGATCAGAAAATAACCTTAAATACTTCATTTTCAATCATATATTTGTTTCTCGTTAAAATACTGTGTAAGATATTGAAAAGGGGAGAAGTTCTCGTTTTATTGCATATATCGACGTTTCAGCCCGAGTAGAACGGTTTTACGTGTTTCATTTTAATGAAAAGACATCTTCCATGGGTAATATAAACCGAAAATCAGGAACATTTTAGTTAATTTTAATGAAAAGACATTGATTTTCCATCGGTAATATAAACCGAAAATCAGGAACATTTTAGTTAATTTTAATGAAAAGACATTGATTTTTGTCATTTGTATTGGAAGCAACATCTTTATACGTCTTTTCTAGGGTCTAAAAAATACGAAACGTCGCTTTATGATTCGAAGTTAAAATCCTCAAATTTGGTATAATAATGACTTTTTTCACGTTTTTCATGTAGTTTGATATTACGTAAATATATTCATTTTTACCAATATTTCGATACCATTTCATGTAGTATCACGATATGTGATTTAGCCTTCAAATCTCAGACTTTCGCATAATATTGCATTTTAAGCAAGTTTTCTTGCATTTTGTTTCGTACTAAAAATCATCGAATTCAGCAATATTTTGCCGTTTATCATCCCCTTTTCCTTTATGTGATATGAACAAAAAATCATCGAATTAAGCAATATTTTGCCGTTTTTCTGCGTTTTTCTAAATTTTCAGTTTATTGCTATTAATTCATTATATATACGATAAAAATGATGCAAACACATAATTGATCAGAAAATAACCTTAATTACTTCATTTTCAATCAACTATTTGTTTCTCGTTAAAATACTGAGTTAGATATTAGAAAGGGGAGAAGTTCTGTTTTTATTGCATATATCGACGTTTAAGCCGGATAAAAGCGGTTTTACGTGTACATCTTCCATCGGTAATATAAACGGAAAATCAGAAACATTTTAGTGAATTCTAATGAAAACACATTGATTTTTATCATTTTGTATTTGAAACAACATTGTCATATGTCTTTTCTTGGATCTAAATAATACGAAACCTCGCTCTATGATTTGAAGTTAAAATCCTCAAATATGGTAATATAGTGACTTTTTTCACGTTATTCATATAGTGTGATTTTACGTATATATATTGGTTTTTACCAATATTTCGATACTACTTCATGTTTTCTCACGATATGTGATTTGGCCTTCAAATCTCACAATTTCGCAAATTTTCATTTTAAGCAAGTTTTCTTGCATTTTGTTTTGTACTAAAAATCATCGAATTTAGCAATATCTTGACCTTTATCATCTCCTTTTCCTTTATGTGATTTAAACAAAATATCATCGAATTAGGCCGTTTTTCAACGTTTTTGTGAATTTTCAGTTTATTGTTATTATTTCATTATATATACGATAACAATTATGCAAACACATAATTGATCAGAAAATAACCTTAAATACTTCGTTTCCAATCATCTATTTGATTCTCGTTAAAATACTGAGTAATATACTGAAAAGGGGAAAAGTTCTGTTTTTATTGCATATATCGACGTTTCAGCCGGATTAGAACGGTTTTACGTGCACATCTTCCATCGGTAATATAAACCGAAAACCAGGAACATTTTAGTTAATTTTAATGAAAAGACATTGATTTTTGTCATTTGTATTGGAAGCAACATCTTTATACGTCTTTTCTAGGGTCTAAAAAATACGAAACGTCGCTTTATGATTCGAAGTTAAAATCATCAAATTTGGTATAATAATGACTTTTTCACGTTTTTCATGTAGTTTGATATTACGTAAATATATTCATTTTTACCAATATTTCGATACCATTTCATGTGGTATCACGATATGTGATTTAGCCTTCAAATCTCAGATTTTCGCATAATATTGCATTTTAAGCAAGTTTTATTGCATTTTGTTTCGTACTAAAAATCATCGAATTCAACAATATTTTGACGTTTATCATCCCCTTTTCCTTTATGTGATATGAACAAAAAATCAACGAATTAAGCAATATTTTGCCGTTTTTCTTCGTTTTTGTGAATTTTCAGTTTATTGCTATTAATTCATTAAATATACGATAAAAATGATGCAAACACATAATTGATCAGAAAATAACTTTAAATACTTCATTTTCAATCATATTTGTTTCTCGTTAAAATACTGTGTAAGATATTGAAAAGGGGAGAAGTTCTGTTTTTATTGCATATATCGACGTTTCAGCCGGAGTAGAACGGTTTTACGTGCACATCTTCCATCGGTAATATAAACCGAAAATCAGGAACATTTTAGTTAATTTTAATGAAAACATATTGATTTTTATCATTTGTATTGGAAGCAACATCTTTAAACGTCTTTTCTAGGGTCTAAAAAATACGAAACGTCGCTCTATGATTCGAAGTTAAAATCCTCAAATTTGGTATAATAATGACTTTTTCACGTTTTTCATGTAGTTTGATATTACGTAAATACATTCATTTTTACCAGTATTTCGATACTATTTCATGTAGTATCACGATATTTGATTTGGCCTTCAAATCTCAGATTTTCGCATAATATTGCATTTTAAGCAAGTTTTCTTGCATTTTGTTTCGTACTGAAAATCATCGAATTCAGCAATATTTTGACGTTTATCATCCCCTTTTCCTTTATGTGATATAAACAAAATATCATCTAATTAGGCAATATTTTGCTGTTTTTCCACGTTTTTGTGAATTTTCAGTTTATTGCTATTAATTCATTAAATTTACGATAAAAATGATGCAAACACATAATTGATTACAAATTAACCTTAAACACTTCATTTTCAATCAACTATTTGTTTCTCGTTAAAATACTGAGTAAGATTAAGATACTGAGTAAGATACTGAGTAAGAAAGGGGAGAAGTTCTGTTTTTATTGCATATATCGACGTTTCTGCCGGATTAGAGCGGCTTTACGTGTATATCTTAAATCGGTTATATAAACGGAAAATCAGGAACATTTTAGTTAATTCTAATGAAAACACATTGACTTTTATCATGTGTATTTGAAACAACATTGTCATATGTCTTTTCTTGTATCTAAATAATACGAAACCTCGCTCTATGATTTGAAGTTAAAATCCTCAAATATGGTAATATAGTAACTTTTTTCACGTTATTCTTGTAGTGTGATTTTATGTATATATATTCGTTTTTACCAATATTTCGATACTTCTTCATGTTTTCTCACGATATGTGATTTGGCCTTCAAATCTCAGAATTTTTCAAATTTTGCATTTTTAAGCAAATTTTCTTGCATTTTGTTTTGTACTAAAAATCATCGAATTTAGCAATATTTTTGCCTTTATCATCCCCTTTTCCTCTGTGTGATTTAAACAAAATATCATCGAATTAAGCAATATTTTGCCGTTTTTCTTCGTTTTTGTGAATTTTCAGTTTATTCTTATTATTTCATTATATATTCGAGAAAAATTATGGAAACACATAATTGATTAGAAAATAACCTTAAATACTTCATTTTCAATCATATATTTGTTTCTCGTTAAAATACTGTGTAAGATACTGAAAGGGGAGAAGTTCTGCTTTTATTGCATATATCGACGTTTCAGCCGGAGTAGAACGGTTTTACGTGTATATCTTCCATCGGTAATATAAACCGAAAACCAGGAACATTTTAGTTAATTTTAATGAAAACACATAGATTTTTGTCATTTGTATTGGAAGCAACATCTCTATACGTCTTTTCTAGGGTCTGAAAAATACGAAACGTCGCTTTATGATTCGAAGTTAAAATCCTCAAATTTTTTATAATAATGATTTTTTCACGTTTTTCATGTAGTTTGATATTACGTAAATATATTCATTTTTACCTATATTTTGATACTATTTCATGTAGTATCACGATCTGTGATTTGGCCTTCAAATCTCAGATTTTCGCATAATATTGCATTTTAAGCAAGTTTTCTTGCATTTTGTTTCGTCCTAAAATCATCGAATTCAGCAATAGTTTGACGTTTATCATCCCCTTTTCCTTTATGTGATATAAACAAAATATCATCGAATTAGGCAATATTTTGCTGTTTTTCCACGTTTTTGTGAATTTTCAGTTTATTGCTATTAATTCATTAAATTTGCGATAAAAATGATGCAAACACATAATTGATTAAAAATTAACCTTAAACACTACATTTTAAATCAACTATTTGTTTCGCGTTAAAATACTGAGTAAGATATTGGAAAGGGGAGAAGTTCTGTTTTTATTGCATATATCGACGTTTCATCCGGATTAGAGCGGTTTTACGTGCATATCTTAAATCGGTTATATAAACGGAAAATCAGGAACATTTTAGTTAATTCTAATGAAAACACATTGACTTTTATCATTTGTATTTGAAACAACATTGTCATATGTCTTTTCTTGAATCTAAATAATACGAAACCTCGCTCTATGATTTGAAGTTAAAATCCTCAAATATATAGTGACTTTTTCACGTTATTCATGTAGTGTGATTTTATGTATATATATTCGTTTTTACCAATATTTCGATACTTCTTCATGTTTTCTCAAGATATGTGATTTGGCCTTCAAATCTCAGAATTTTGCAAATTTTGCATTTTTAAGCAAGTTTTCTTGCATTTTGTTTTGTACTAAAAATCATCGAATTTAGCAATATTTTTACCTTTATCATCCCCTTTTCCTTTGTGTGATTTAAACAAAATATCATCGAATTAAGCAATATTTTGCCGTTTTTCTTCGTTTTTGTGAATTTTCAGTTTATTGTTATTATTTCATTAAATATACGAGAAAAATTATGGAAACACATAATTGATTAGAAAATAACCTTAAATACTTCATTTTCAATCATATATTTGTTTGTCGTTAAAATACTTATTATTATTATTAACATCTTTATTGACAAAATTAATTACAATTTTGCCTAATCTGAGGATTTTGATAGTCTTAATAAATAGAGGTTAATGCTAGCATTCACTGCCACGCAGGACAGAGGGTCATACATAAGACAATAGGTCTAAACTGTAGGCTGAAGCACATATATATCATGGTTACAATCAATGTTTTAATGTGTGGATATGTGAAAACAACTTTCTATTGTGCACTGCCACACAAGATCAGGGATGGGTTCATAAGTGATACAGCTTAGAATATAAATAAAAATTGTTCTTCATTCTTTAAAATGGACAAGCAAATTTTGGGTAAATTGTTAGGATGTCGTCCAGAACACCTGAGTCAATAAAATAGTTACACAGTTGGTGGTACAATAGGCCAGGAGGTCTAAAGTCCTTTAAGGTTTCACATTCATCAATATAGTGTTCTAGTGAATGCATTAAAGGTTTATCACAGAGTTTACAATGACCTAAAGTCAGCTTTCGATGTAGCGAATGGCGAAATAATATTAGAGCAACTTGCTGAATTTGGAATCAAAGGTAATCTTCTGAGTTGGATAAAGAGCTACCTATCCAACAGGCGTGCTAGTGTCCTATTTAAAGGAGTTAAAAGTACAAGAACAGATGCATTCGAACTAGGCACACCTCAAGGTGGTGTCCTAAGCCCTATGCTCTTCAATATACTTATGCACAAACTTGTCCATGACATACCTGTACAACCTACGGAAACAGTTATATGTTATGCTGATGATATTTGTAATATGGCACACAGTAAACCAAGGCTACAATTGTTAAAATACTGTGTAAGATATTGAAAAGGGGAGAAGTTCTGCTTTTATTGCATATATCGACGTTTCAGCCGGAGTAGAACGGTTTTACGTGTATATCTTCCATCGGTAATATAAACCGAAAATCAGGAACATTTTAGTTAATTTTAATGAAAACACATAGATTTTTGTCATTTGTATTAGAAGCAACATCTTTATACGTCTTTTCTAGGGTGTAAAAAATACGAAACGTCGCTTTATGATTCGAAGTTAAAATCCTCAAATTTGGTATAATAATGACTTTTTTCACGTTTCTCATGTAGTTTGATATTACGTAAATATATTCATTTTTACCTATATTTCGATACTATTTCATGTCGTATCACGATATGCAATTTGGCCTTCAAATCTCAGATTTTCGCATAATATTGCATTTTAAGCAAGTTTTCTTGCATTTTGTTTCGTACTAAAAATAATCGAATTCAGCAATATTTTGACGTTTATCATCCCCTTTTCCTTTATTTGTTATAAACAAAATATCATCGAATTAGGCAATATTTTGCTGTTTTTCCACGTTTTTGTGAATTTTCCGTTTATTGCTATTAATTCATTAAATTTACGATAAAAATGATGCAAACATAATTGATTAGAAATTAACCTTAAACACTTCATTTTCAATCAACTATTTGTTTCTCGTTAAAATACTGAGTAAGATATTGGAAAGGGGAGAAGTTCTGTTTTTATTGCATATATCGATGTTTCAGCCGGATTAAAGCGGTTTTACGTGTTACATCTTCCATCGGTAACATAAACGGAAAATCAGAAACATTTTAGTTAATTCTAATGAAAACACATTGATTTTTATCATTTGTATTTGAAACAACATTGTCATATGTCTTTTCTTGGATCTAAATAATACGAAACCTCGCTCTATGATTTGAAGTTAAAATCCTCAAATATGGTAATATAGTAACTTTTTTCACGTTATTCATGTAGTGTGATTTTACGTATATATATTGGTTTTTACCAATATTTCGATACTACTTCATGTTTTCTCACGACATGTGATTTGGCCTTCAAATCTCAGAATTTCGCAAATTTTGCATTTTTAAGCAAGTTTTCTTGCATTTTGTTTTGTACTAAAAATCATCGAATTTAGCAATATCATCACCTTTATCATCACCTTTTCCTTTATGTGATTTAAACAAAATATCATCGAATTAGGCCGTTTTTCCACGTTTTTGTGAATTTTCAGTTTATTGTTATTAATTCATTATATATACGATAAAAATTATGCGAACACATAATTGATCAGTAAATAACCTTAAATACTTCGTTTTCAATCATCTATTTGTTTCTCGTTAAAATACTGAGTAATATACTGAAAAGGGGAAAAGTCTGTTTTTATTGCATATATCGACGTTTCAGCCGGAGTACGACGGTTTTACGTGTACATCTTCCATCGGTAATATAAACCGAAAATCAGGAACATTTTAGTTAATTTTAATGAAAAGGCATTGATGTTTGTGATTTGTATTGGAAACAACATCTTTATACGTCTTTTCTAGGGTCTAAAAAATACGAAACGTCGCTTTATGATTCGAAGTTAAAATCCTCAAATTTGGTATAATAATGACTTTTTTCACGTTTTTCATGTAGTTTGATATTACGTAAATATATTCATTTTCACCAGTATTTCGATACTATTTCATGTAGTATCACGATATGTGATTTGGCCTTTAAATCTCAGAAATTCGCAAATTTTGCATTTTTAAGCAAGTTTTCTTGCATTTTGTTTTGTACTAAAAATCATCGAATTTAGCAATATTTTGACCTTGATCATCCCCTTTTCCTTTATGTGATTTAAACAAAATATCATCGAATTAGGCAATATTTTGCTGTTTTTCGACGTTTTTGTGAATTTTCAGTTTATTGGTATTAATTCATTAAATTTACGATAAAAATGATGCAACCACATAATTGAGTAGAAATTAACCTTAAACACTTCATTTTCAATCAACTATTTGTTTCTCGTTAAAATACTGAGTTAGATATTGGAAAGGGAAGAAGTTCTGTTTTTATTGCATATATCGACGTTTCAGCCGGATTAAAGCGGTTTTATGTGTTCATCTTCCATCGGTAATATAAACGGAAAATCAGAAACATTTTAGTTAATTCTAATGAAAACACATTCATTTTTATCATTTGTATTTGAAACAACATTGTCATATGTCTTTTCTTGGATCTAAATAATACGAAACTTCGCTCTATGATTTGAGGTTAGAATCCTCAAATATGGTAATATAGTGACTTTTTTCACGTTATTCATGTAGTGTGATTTTACGTATATATATTGGTTTTTACCAATATTTCGATACTACTTCATGTTTTCTCACGATATGTGATTTGGCCTTCAAATCTCAGAATTTCGCAAATTTTGCATTTTTAAGCAAGTTTTCTAGCATTTTGTTTTGTACTAAAAATCATCGAATTTAGCAATATCTTGACCTTTATCATCTCCTTTTCCTTTATGTGATTTAAACAAAATATCATCGAATTAGGCCGTTTTTCCACGTTTTTGTGAATTTTCAGTTTATTGTTATTAATTCATTATTTATACGAAAAAATTATGCAAACACATAATTGATCAGAAAATAACCCTAAATACTTCGTTTTCAATCATCTATTTGTTTCTCGTTAAAATACGGAGTAATATATTGAAAAGGGGAAAAGTTCTGTTTTTATTGCACATATCGACGTTTCAGCCGGATTAGAACGGTTTTACGTGCACATCTTCCATCAGTAATATAAACCGAAAATCAGGAACATTTTAGTTAATTTTAATGAAAACACATTGATTTTTATCATTTGTATTGGAAGCAACATCTTTAAACGTCTTTTCTAGGGTCTAAAAAATATGAAACGTCGCTCTATGATTCGAAGTTAAAATCCTCAAATTTGGTATAATAATGAATTTTTTCACGTTTTTCATGTAGTTTGATGTTACGTATATATATTCATTTTTACCAATATTTCGATACTATTTCATGTAGTATCACGATATGTGATTTGGCCTTCAAATCTCAGAATTTCGCAAATTTTGCATTTTTAAGCAAGTTTTCATGCATTTTGTTTTGTACTAAAAATCATCGAATTGAGCAATATTTTGACCTTTATCATCCCCTTTTCCTTTATGCGATTTAAACAAACGATCATCGAATTAAGCAATATTTTGCCGTTTTTCTTCGTTTTTTTTAATTTTCAGTTTATTGTTATTATTTCATTAAATATACGAGAAAAATTATGGAAACACATAATTGATCAGAAAATAACCCTAAATACTTCGTTTTCAATCATCTATTTGTTTCTCGTTAAAATACGGAGTAATATATTGAAAAGGGAAAAAGTTCTGTTTTTATTGCACATATCGACGTTTCAGCCGGATTAGAACGGTTTTACGTGCACATCTTCCATCAGTAATATAAACCGAAAATCAGGAACATTTTAGTTAATTTTAATGAAAACACATTGATTTTTATCATTTGTATTGGAAGCAACATCTTTAAACGTCTTTTCTAGGGTCTAAAAAATATGAAACGTCGCTCTATGATTCGAAGTTAAAATCCTCAAATTTGGTATAATAATGAATTTTTTCACGTTTTTCATGTAGTTTGATATTACGTAAATATATTCATTTTTACCAATATATCGTTACTATTTCATGTAGTATCACGATATGTGACTTGGCCTTCAAATCTCAGATTTTCGCATAATATTGCATTTTAAGCAAGTTTTAATGCATTTTGTTTCGTACTAAAAATCATCGAATTCAGCAATATTTTGACGTTTATTATCCCCTTTTCCTTTATGTAATATAAACAAAATATCATCAAATTATGCAATATTTTGCTGTTTTTCCACGTTTTTGTGAATTTTCACTTTATTGCTATTAATTCATCAAATATACGATAAAAATGATGCAACCACATAATTGAGTAGAAATTAACCTTAAACACTTCATTTTCAATCAACTATTTGTTTCTCGTTTAAATACTGAGTAAGATATTGGAAAGGGGAGAAGTTCTGTTTTTTATTGCATATATCGACGTTTCTGCCGGATTAGAGCGGCTTTACGTGCATATCTTAAATCGGTTATATAAACGGAAAATCAGAAACATTTTAGTTAATTCTAATGAAAACACATTGACTTTTATCATTTGTATTGAAACAACATTGTCATATGTCTTTTCTTGAATCTAAATAATACGAAACCTCGCTCTATGATTTGAAGTTAAAATCCTCAAATATATAGTGACTTTTTTCACGTTATTCATGTAGTGTGATTTTGTGTATATATATATTCGTTTGTACCAATATTTCGATACTATTTCATGTTTTCTCACGATATGTGATTTGGCCTTCAAATCTCAGAATTTCGCAAATTTTGCATTTTTAAGCAAGTTTTCTTGCATTTTGTTTTGTACTAAAAATCATCGAATTTAGCAATATTTTGACCTTTATCATCCCCTTTTCCTTTATGTGATTTAAACAAAAAATTATCGAATGAAGCAATATTTTGCCGTTTTTCTACGTTTTTGTGAATTTTCAGTTTATTGATATTATTTCATTATATATACGAGAAAAATTATGGAAAACACATAATTGATAAAAAAATAACCTTAAATACTTCATTTTCAATCATCTATTTGTTTCTCGTTAAAATACTGGGTAAGATATTTAAAGGGGGAGAATTTCTGTTTTTATTGCATATATCGACGTTTCAGCCGGAGTAGAACGGTTTTACGTGTACATCTTCCATCGGTAATATAAACCGAAAATCAGGAACATTTTAGTTAATTTTAATGAAAACACATAGATTTTGGTCATTTGTACTGGATGCAACATCTTTATACGTCTTTTCTAGGGTCTAAAAAATACGAAACGTCGCTTTATGATTCGAAGTTAAAATCCTCAAATATGGTAATATAGTGACTTTTTTCACGTTATTCATGTAGTGTGATTTTATGTATATATATATATTCGTTTTTACCAATATTTCGATACTTCATGTTTTCTCACGATATGTGATTTGGCCTTCAAATCTCAGAATTTGGCAAATTTTGCATTTTTAAGCAAGTTTTCTTGCATTTTGTTTTGTACTAAAAATCATCGAATTTAGCAATATTTTTACCTCTATCATCCCCTTTTCCTTTGTGTGATTTAAACAAAATATCATCGAATTAAGCAATATTTTACCGTTTTTCTTCGTTTTTGGGAATTTTCAGTTTATTGGTATTATTTCATTAAATATACGAGAAAAATTATGGAAACACATAATTGATGAGAAAATAACCTTAAATACTTCATTTTCAATCATATATTTGTTTCTCGTTAAAATACTGTGTAAGATATTGAAAAGGGGGAGAAGTTCTGTTCATATTGCATATATCGACGTTTCAGCCGGAGTAGATCGGTTTTACGTTTATATCTTCCATAGGTAATATAAACCAAAAATCAGGAACATTTTAGTTAATTTTAATGAAAACACATAGATTTTGGTCATTTGTACTGGATGCAACATCTTTATACGTCTTTTCTAGGGTCTAAAAAATACGAAACGTCGCTTTATGATTCGAAGTTAAAATCCTCAAATTTGGTATAATAATGACTTTTTTCACGTTTTTCATGTAGTTTGATATTACGTAAATATATTCATTTTTACCTATATTTCGATACTATTTCATGTCGTATCACGATATGTGATTTGGCCTTCAAATCTCAGATTTTCGCATAATATTGCATTTTATGCAAGTTTTCTTGCATTTTGTTTCGTACTAAATATCATCGAATTCAGCAATATTTTGACGTTTATCATCCCCATTTCCTTTATGTGATATACACAAAATATCATCGAATTAGGCAATATTTTGCTGTTTTTCTACGTTTTTGTGAATTTTCAGTTTATTGGTATTAATTCATTCAATTTACGATAAAAATGATGCAAACACATAATTGATTAGAAATTAACCTTAAACACTTCATTTTCAATCAACTATTTGTTTCTCGTTAAAATACTGAGTAAGATATTGGAAAGGGGAGAAGTTCTGTTTTTATTGTATACATCGACGTTACAGCCGGATTAAAGCGGTTTAACGTGTACATCTTCCATAGGTAATATAAACGGAAAATCAGAAATATTTTAGTTAATTCTAATGAAACCACATTGATTTTTATCATTTGTATTTGAAACAACATTGTCATATGTCTTTTCTTGGATCTAAATAATACGAAACCTCGCTCTATGATTTGAAGTTAAAATCCTCAAATATGATAATATAGTGACTTTTTTCACGTTGATCATTTAGTGTGATTTTACGTATATATATTGGTTTTTACCAATATTTCGATACTACTTAATGTTTTCTCACGATATGTGATTTGGCCTTCAAATCTCAAAATTTCGCAAATTTTGCATTTTTAAGCAAGTTTTCTTGCATTTTGTTTTGTACTAAAAATCATCGAATTTAGCAATATTTTGACCTTTATCATCCCCTTTTCCTTTATGTGATTTAAACAAAAAATGATCGAATTAAGCAATATTTTGCCGTTTTTCTACGTTTTTGTGAATTTTCAGTTTATTGTTATTATTTCATTATATATACGAGAAAAATTATGGAAACACATAATTGATCAGAAAATAACCTTAAATACTTAATTTTCAATCATCTATTTGTTTCTCGTTAAAATACTGGGTAAGATATTTAAAGGGGGAGAATTTCTTTTTTTATTGCATATATCGACGTTTCAGCCGGAGTAGAACGGTTTTACGTGTATATCTTCCATCGGTAATATAAACCGAAAATCAGGAACATTTTAGTTAATTTTATGAAAACACATTGATTTTCATCATTTGTATTGGAAGCAACATCTTTAAACGTCTTTTCTAGGGTCTAAAAAATACGAAACGTCGCTCTATGATTCGAACTTAAAATCCTCAAATTTGGTATAATAATGACTTTTTTCACCTTTTTCATGTAGTTTGATATTACGTAAATATATTCATTTTTACCAATATTTCGATACTATTTCATGTAGTATCACGATAAGTGATTATCCTTCAAATCTCAGATTTTCGTATAATATTGCATTTTAAGCAAGTTTTCTTGCATTTTGTTTCGTACTAAAAATCATCGATTTCAGCAATATTTTGACTTTATCATCTCCTTTTCCTCTATGTAATATAAACAAAATATCATCGAATTAGGCAATATTTTGCTGTTTTTCCACGTTTTTTGAATTTTCAGTTTATTGCTATTAATTCATTAAATTTACGATAAAAATGATGCAAACACATAATTGATTAGAAATTAACCTTAAACAATTCATTTTCAATCAACTATTTGTTTCTCGTTAAAATACTGAGTAAGATATTGGAAAGGGGAGAAGTTCTTTTTTTATTGCATATATCGACGTTTCAGCCTGATTAAAGCGGTTTAATGTGTACATCTTCCATAGGTAATATAAACGGAAAATCAGAAACATTTTAGTTAGTTCTAATGAAAACACATTGATTTTTATCATTTGTATTTGAAACAACATTGTCATATGTCTTTTCTTGGATCTAAATAATACGAAACCTCGCTCTATGATTTGAAGTTAAAATCCTCAAATATGGTAATATAGTGACTTTTTTCACGTTATTCATGTAGTGTGATTTTACGTATATATATTGGTTTTTACCAATATTTCGATACTACTTCATGTTTTCTCACGATATGTGATTTGGCCTTCAAATCTCAGAATTTCGCAAATTTTGCATTTTAAGCAAGTTTTCTTGCATTTTGTTTTGTACTAAAAATCATCGAATTTAGCACTATTTTGACCTGTATCATCCCCTTTTCCTTTATGTGGTTTAAAAAAAAATATCATCGAATTAAGCAATATTTTGCCGTTTTTCTTCGGTTTTTTTAATTTTCAGTTTATTGTTATTATTTCATTAAATATACGAGAAAAATTATTAAAACACATAATTGATCAGAAAATAACAATAAATACTTCATTTTCAATCAACTATTTGTTTCTCGTTAAAATACTGAGTTAGATATTGGAAAGGGGAGAAGTTCTGTTTTTATTGCATATATCGACGTTTCAGCCGGATTAGAGCGGTTTTACGTGTATATCTAAAATCGGTTATATAAACGGAAAATCAGGAACATTTTAGTTAATTCTAATGAAAACACATTGATTTTTAACATTTGTATTTGAAACAACATTGTCATATGTCTTTTCTTGGATCTAAATATTACGAAACCTCGCTCTATGATTTGAAGTTAAAATCCTCAATTATGATAATATAGTGACTTTTTTCACGTTATTCATGTAGTGTGATTTTACGTATATATATTGGTTTTTACCAGTATTTCGATACTACTTAATGTTTTCTCACGATATGTGATTTGGCCTTCAAATCTCAGAATATCGCAAATTTTGCATTTTTAAGCAAGTTTTCTTGCATTTTGTTTTGTACTAAAAATCATCGAATTTAGCAATATCTTGACCTTTATCATCTTTTCCTTTATGTGATTTAAAGAAAATATCATCGAATTAGGCCGTTTTTCCACGTTTTTGTGAGTTTTCAGTTTAGTGTTATTAATTCATTATATATACGATAAAAATTATGCAAACACATAATTGATCAGAAAATAACCTTAAATACTTCGTTTTCAATCATCTATTTGTTTCTCGTTAAAATACTGAGTAATATATTGAAAAGGGGAAAAGTTCTGTTTTTATTGCATATATCGACGTTTCAGCCGGAGTAGAACGGTTTTACGTGTACATCTTCCAACGGTAATATAAACCGAAAATCAGGAACATTTTAGTTAATTTTAATGAAAACACATAGATTTTTGTCATTTGTACTGGATGCAACATCTTTATACGTCTTTTCTAGGGTCTAAAAAATACGAAACGTCGCTTTATGATTCGAAGTTAAAATCCTCAAATATGGTAATATAGTGACTTTTTTCACGTTATTCATGTAGTGTGATTTTATGTATATATATATATATTCGTTTTTACCAATATTTCGATACTTCATGTTTTCTCACGATATGTGATTTGGCCTTCAAATCTCAGAATTTTGCAAATTTTGCATTTTTAAGCAAGTTTTCTTGCATTTTGTTTTGTACTAAAAATCATCGAATTTAGCAATATTTTTACCTCTATCATCCCCTTTTCCTTTGTGTGATTTAAACAAAATATCATCGAATTAAGCAATATTTTGCCGTTTTTCTTCGTTTTTGGGAATTTTCAGTTTATTGGTATTATTTCATTAAATATACGAGAAAAATTATGGAAACACATAATTGATGAGAAAATAACCTTAAATACTTCATTTTCAATCATATATTTGTTTCTCGTTAAAATACTGTGTAAGATATTGAAAAGGGGAGAAGTTCTGTTCATATTGCATATATCGACGTTTCAACCGGAGTAGAACGGTTTTACGTGTATATCTTCCATCGGTAATATAAACCAAAAATCAGAAACATTTTAGTTAATTTTAATGAAAACACATAGATTTTTGTCATTTGTATTGGAAGCAACATCTTTATACGTCTTTTCTAGGGGTCTAAAAAATACGAAACGTCGCTTTATGATTCGAAGTTAAAATCCTCAAATTTGGTATAATAATGACTTTTTTCACGTTTTTCATGTAGTTTGATATTACGTAAATATATTCATTTTTACCTATATTTCGATACTATTTCATGTCGTATCACGATATGTGATTTGGCCTTCAAATCTCAGATTTTCGCATAATATTGCATTTTATGCAAGTTTTCTTGCATTTTGTTTCGTACTAAATATCATCGAATTCAGCAATATTTTGACGTTTATCATCCCCATTTCCTTTATGTGATATACACAAAATATCATCGAATTAGGCAATATTTTGCTGTTTTTCTACGTTTTTGTGAATTTTCAGTTTATTGCTATTTAAATTTACGATAAAAATGATGCAAACACATAATTGATTAGAAATTAACCTTAAACACTTCATTTTCAATCAACTATTTGTTTCTCGTTAAAATACTGAGTAAGATATTGGAAAGGGGAGAAGTTCTGTTTTTATTGTATATATCGACGTTTCAGCCGGATTAAAGCGGTTTAACGTGTACATCTTCCATAGGTAATATAAACGGAAAATCAGAAATATTTTAGTTAATTCTAATGAAACCACATTGATTTTTATCATTTGTATTTGAAACAACATTGTCATGTCTTTTCTTGGATCTAAATAATACGAAACCTCGCTCTATGATTTGAAGTTAAAATCCTCAAATATGATAATATAGTGACTTTTTTCACGTTGATCATTTAGTGTGATTTTACGTATATGTATTGGTTTTTACCAATATTTCGATACTACTTAATGTTTTCTCACGATATGTGATTTGGCCTTCAAATCTCAGAATTTCGCAAATTTTGCATTTTTAAGCAAGTTTTCTTGCATTTTGTTTTGTACTAAAAATCATCGAATTTAGCAATATCTTGACCTTTATCATCTTTTCCTTTATGTGATTTAAACAAAATATCATCGAATTAGGCCGTTTTTCCACGTTTTTGTGAATTTTCAGTTTATTGTTATTAATTCATTATATATACGATAAAAATTATGCAAACACATAATTGATCAGAAAATAACCTTAAATACTTCGTTTTCAATCATCTATTTGTTAATCGTTAAAATACTGAGTAATATATTGAAAAGGGGAAAAGTTCTGTTTTTACTGCATATATCGACGTTTCAGCCGGATTAGAACGGTTTTACGTGCACATCTTCCATCAGTAATATAAACCGAAAATCTGGAAAATTTTAGTTAATTTTAATGAAAACACATTGATTTTTACCATTTGTATTGGAAGCAACATCTTTAAACGTCTTTTCTAGGGTCTAAAAAATACGATACGTCGCTCAATGATTCGAAGTTAAAATCCTCAAATTTGGTATAATAATGACTTTTTCACGTTTTTCATGTAGTTTGATGTTACGTAAATATATTCATTTTTACCAATATTACGATACTATTTCATGTAGTATCACGATATGTGATCTGGCCTTCAAATCTCAGAATTTCGCAAATTTTGCATTTTTATGCAAGTTTTCTTGCATTTTGTTTTGTACTAAAAATCATCGAATTTAGCACTATTTTGACCTTTATCAACCCCTTTTCCTTTATGTGATTTAAAAAAAAATATCATCGAATTAAGCAATATTTTGCCGTTTTTCTTCGGTTTTTTGAATTTTCAGTTTATTGTTATTATTTCATTAAATATACGAGAAAATTTATGGAAACACATAATTGATCAGAAAATAACCTTAAATACTTCATTTTCAATCAACTATTTGTTTCTCGTTAAAATACTGAGTTAGATATTGGAAAGGGGAGAAGTTCTGTTTGTATTGCATATATCGACGTTTCAGCCGGATTAGAGTGGTTTTACGTGTATATCTAAAATCGGTTATATAAACGGAAAATCAGGAACATTTTAGTTAATTCTAATGAAAACACATTGATTTTTATCATTTGTATTTGAAACAACATTGTCATATGTCTTTTCTTGGATCTAAATAATACGAAACCTCGCTCTATGATTTGAAGTTAAAATCCTCAAATATGGTAATATAGTGACTTTTTTTTACGTTATTCATGTAGTGTGATTTTATGTATATATATTCATTTGTACCAATATTTCGATACTACTTCATGTTTTCTCACGATATGTGATTTGGCCTTCAAATCTCAGAATTTCGCAAATTTTGCATTTTTAAGCAAGTTTTCTTGCATTTTGTTTTGTACTAAAAATCATCGAAATTAGCAATATTTTGACCTTTATCATCCCCTTTTCCTTTATGTGATTTAAACAAAAAATGATCGAATTAAGCAATATTTTGCCGTTTTTCTACGTTTTTGTGAATTTTCAGTTTATTGTTATTATTTCATTATATATACGAGAAAAATTATGGAAACACATAATTGATCAGAAAATAACCTTAAATACTTAATTTTCAATCATCTATTTGTTTCTCGTTAAAATACTGGGTAAGATATTTAAAGGGGGAAAATTTCTGTTTTTATTGCATATATCGACGTTTCAGCCGGAGTAGAACGGTTTTACGTGTACATCTTCCATCGGTAATATAAACCGAAAATCAGGAACATTTTAGTTAATTTTAATGAAAACACATTGATTTTTATCATTGGTATTGGAAGCAACATCTTTAAACGTCTTTTCTAGGGTCTAAAAAATACGAAGCGTCGCTCTATGATTCGAACTTAAAATCCTCAAATTTGGTATAATAATGACTTTTTTCACCTTTTTCATGTAGTTTGATATTACGTAAATATATTCATTTTTACCAATATTTCGATACTATTTCATGTAGTATCACGATTAGTGATTATCCATCAAATCTCAGATTTTCGTATAATATTGCATTTTAAGCAAGTTTTCTTGCATTTTGTTTCGTACTAAAAATCATCGAATTCAGCAATATTTTGACTTTATCATCCCCTTTTCCTTTATGTAATATAAACAAAATATCATCGAATTAGGCAATATTTTGCTGTTTTTCCACGTTTTTGTGAATTTTCAGTTTATTGCTATTAATTCATTAAATTTACGATAAAAATGATGCAAACACATAATTGATTAGAAATTAACCTTAAACAATTCATTTTCAATCAACTATGTGTTTCTCGTTAAAATACCGAGTAAGATATTGGAAAGTGGAGAAGTTCTTTTTTTATTGCATATATCGACGTTTCAGCCGGATTAAAGCGGTTTAATGTGTACATCTTCCATAGGTAATATAAACGGAAAATCAGAAACATTTTAGTTAGTTCTAATGAAAACACATTGACTTTTATCATTTGTATTTGAAACAATATTGTCATATGTCTTTTCTTGGATCTAAATAATACGAAACCTCGCTCTATGATTTGAAGTAAAATCCTCAAATATGGTAATATAGTGACTTTTTTCCCGTTATTCATGTAGTGTGATTTTATGTATATATATATTCGTTTTTACCAATATTTCGATACTTCTTCATGTTTTCTCACGATATGTGATTTGGACTTCAAATCTCAGAATTTCGCAAATTTTGCATTTTTAAGCAAGTTTTCTTGCATTTTGATTTGTACTAAAAATCATCGAATTTAGCAATATCTTGACCTTTATCATCTTTTACTTTATGTGATTTAAACAAAATATCATCGAATTAGGCCGTTTTTCCACGTTTTTTTGTGAATTTTCAGTTTATTGTTATTAATTCGTTATATATACGATAAAAATTATGCAAACACATAATTGATCAGAAAATAACCTTAAATACTTCGTTTTCAATCATCTATTTGTTTCTCGTTAAAATACTGAGTAATATATTGAAAAGGGGAAAAGTTCTGTTTTTATTGCATATATCGACGTTTCAGCCGGATTAGAACGGTTTTACGTGCACATCTTCCATCAGTAATAAAAACCGAAAATCAGGAAAATTTTAGTTAATTTTAATGAAAACACATTGATTTTTACCATTTGTATTGGAAGCAACATCTTTAAACGTCTTTTCTAGGGTCTAAAAAATACGAAACGTCGCTCAATGATTCGAAGTTAAAATCCTCAAATTTGGTATAATAATGACTTTTTCACGTTTTTCATGTAGTTTGATGTTACGTAAATATATTCATTTTTACCAATATTACGATACTATTTCATGTAGTATCACGATATGTGATCTGGCCTTCAAATCTCAGAATTTCGCAAATTTTGCATTTTTATGCAAGTTTTCTTGCATTTTGTTTTGTACTAAAAATCATCGAATTTAGCACTATTTTGACCTTTATCATCCCCTTTTCCTTTATGTGATTTAAAAAAAAATA
Source organism: Procambarus clarkii (assembly GCF_040958095.1). Lineage (NCBI taxonomy): Eukaryota > Metazoa > Arthropoda > Malacostraca > Decapoda > Cambaridae > Procambarus > Procambarus clarkii. The sequence continues at coordinate 1,553,570 of NC_091216.1, forward strand.
TCATCGAATTAAGCAATATTTTGCCGTTTTTCTTCGGTTTTTTGAATTTTCAGTTTATTGTTATTATTTCATTAAATATACGAGAAAAATTATGGAAACACATAATTGATCAGAAAATAACCTTAAATACTTCATTTTCAATCAACTATTTGTTTCTCGTTAAAATACTGAGTTAGATATTGGAAAGGGGAGAAGTTCTGTTTTTATTGCATATATCGACGTTTCAGCCGGATTAGAGTGGTTTTACGTGTATATCTAAAATCGGTTATATAAACGGAAAATCAGGAACATTTTAGTTAATTCTAATGAAAACACATTGATTTTTATCATTTGTATTTGAAACAACATTGTCATATGTCTTTTCTTGGATCTAAATAATACGAAACCTCGCTCTATGATTTGAAGTTAAAATCCTCAAATATGGTAATATAGTGACTTTTTTTTACGTTATTCATGTAGTGTGATTTTATGTATATATATTCGTTTGTACCAATATTTCGATACTACTTCATGTTTTCTCACGATATGTGATTTGGCCTTCAAATCTCAGAATTTCGCAAATTTTGCATTTTTAAGCAAGTTTTCTTGCATTTTGTTTTGTACTAAAAATCATCGAATTTAGCAATATTTTGACCTTTATCATCCCTTTTCCTTTATGCGATTTAAACAAAAAATGATCGAATTAAGCAATATTTTGCCGCTTTTCTACGTTTTTGTGAATTTTCAGATTATTGTTATTATTTCATTATATATTCGAGAAAAATTATGGAAACACATAATAGATCAGAAAATAACCTTAAATACTTAATTTTCAATCATCTATTTGTTTCTCGTTAAAATACTGGGTAAGATATTTAACGGGGGAGAATTTCTGTTTTTATTGCATATATCGACGTTTCAGCCGGAGTAGAACGGTTTTACGTGTACATCTTCCATCGGTAATATAAACCGAAAATCAGGAACATTTTAGTTAATTTTAATGAAAACACATAGATTTTTGTCATTTGTATTGGAAGCAACATCTTTATACGTCTTTTCTAGGGTCTAAAAAATACGAAACGTCGCTTTATGATTCGAAGTTAAAATCCTCAAATTTGGTATAATAATGACTTTTTTCACGTTTTTCATGTAGTTTGATATTACGTAAATATATTAATTTTTACCTATATTTCGATACTATTTCATGTCGTATCACGATATGTGATTTGGCCTTCAAATCTCAGATTTTCGCATAATATTGCATTTTATGCAAGTTTTCTTGTATTTTGTTTCGTACTAAATATCATCGAATTCAGCAATATTTTGACGTTTATCATCCCCATTTCCTTTATGTGATATACACAAAATATCATCGAATTAGGCAATATTTTGCTGTTTTTCTACGTTTTTGTGAATTTTCAGTTTATTGCTATTTAAATTTACGATAAAAATGATGCAAACACATAATTGATTAGAAATTAACCTTAAACACTTCATTTTCAATCAACTATTTGTTTCTCGTTAAAATACTGAGTAAGATATTGGAAAGGGGAGAAGTTCTGTTTTTATTGTATATATCGACGTTTCAGCCGGATTAAAGCGGTTTAACGTGTACATCTTCCATAGGTAATATAAACGGAAAATCAGAAATATTTTAGTTAATTCTAATGAAACCACATTGATTTTTACCATTTGTATTGGAAGCAACATCTTTAAACGTCTTTTCTAGGGTCTAAAAAATACGAAACGTCGTTCTATGATTCGAAGTTAAAATCCTCAAATTTGGTATAATAATGACTTTTTTCACGTTTTTCATGTAGTTTGATGTTACATAAATATATTCATTTTTACCAATATTTCAATACTATTTCATGAAGTATCACGATATGTGATCTGGCCTTCAAATCTCAGAATTTCGCAAATTTTGCATTTTTAAGCAAGTTTTCTTGCATTTTGTTTTGTACTAAAAATCATCGAATTTAGCATTATTTTGACCTTTATCATCCCCTTTTCCTTTATGTGATTTAAAAAAATATCATCGAATTAAGCAATATTTTGCCGTTTTACTTCGGTTTTTTGAATTTTCAGTTTATTGTTATTATTTCATTAAACATACGAGAAAAATTATGGAAACACATAATTGATCAGAAAATTACCTTTAATACTTCATTTTCAATCAACTATTTGTTTCTCGTTAAAATACTGAGTTAGATATTGGAAAGGGGAGAAGTTCTGTTTTTATTGCATATATCGACGTTTCAGCCGGATTAGAGCGGTTTTACGTGTATATCTAAAATCGGTTATATAAACGGAAAATCAAGAACATTTTAGTTAATTCTAATGAAAACACATTGATTTTTAACATTTGTATTTGAAACAACATTGTGATATGTCTTTTCTTGGATCTAAATAATACGAAACCTCGCTCTATGATTTGAAGTTAAAATCCTCAAATATGATAATATAGTGACTTTTTTCACGTTATTCATGTAGTGTGATTTTACGTATATATATTGGTTTTTACCAGTATTTCGATACTACTTAATGTTTTCTCACGATATGTGATTTGGCCTTCAAATCTCAGAATTTCGCAAATTTTGCATTTTTAAGCAAGTTTTCTTGCATTTTGTTTTGTACTAAAAATCATCGAATTTAGCAATATCTTGACCTTTATCATCTTTTCCTTTATGTGATTTAAAGAAAATATCATCGAATTAGGCCGTTTTTCCACGTTTTTGTGAATTTTCAGTTTATTGTTATTAATTCATTATATATACGATAAAAATTATGCAAACACATAATTGATCAGAAAATAACCTTAAATACTTCGTTTTCAATCATCTATTTGTTTCTCGTTAAAATACTGAGCAATATATTGAAAAGGGGAAAAGTTCTGTTTTTATTGCATATATCGACGTTTCAGCCGGATTAGAACGGTTTTACGTGTACATCTTCCATCGGTAATATAAACCGAAAATCAGGAACATTTTAGTTAATTTTAATGAAAACACATTGATTTTTATCATTTGTATTGGAAGCAACATCTTTGAACGTCTTTTCTAGGGTCTAAAAAATACGAAACGTCGCTCTATGATTCGAACTTAAAATCCTCAAATTTGGTATAATAATGACTTTTTTCACCTTTTTCATGTAGTTTGATATTACGTAAATATATTCATTTTTACCAATATTTCGATACTATTTCATGTAGTATCACGATAAGTGATTATCCTTCAAATCTCAGATTTTCGTATAATATTGCATTTTAAGCAAGTTTTCTTGCATTTTGTTTCGTACTCAAAATCATCGAATTCAGCAATATTTTGACTTTATCATCCCCTTTTCCTTTATGTAATATAAACAAAATATCATCGAATTAGGCAATATTTTGCTGTTTTTCAACGTTTTTTGAATTTTCAGTTTATTGCTATTAATTCATTAAATTTACGATAAAAATGATGCAAACACATAATTGATTAGAAATTAACCTTAAACAATTCATTTTGAATCAACTATTTGTTTCTCGTTAAAATACTGAGTAAGATATTGGAAAGGGGAGAAGTTCTTTTTTTATTGCATATATCGACGTTTCAGCCGGATTAAAGCGGTTTAATGTGTACATCTTCCATAGGTAATATAAACGGAAAATCAGAAACATTTTAGTTAGTTCTAATGAAAACACATTGATTTTTACCATTTGTATTGGAAGCAACATTGTCATATGTCTTTTCTTGGATCTAAATAATACGAAACCTCGCTCTATGATATGAAGTTAAAATCCTCAAATATGGTAATATAGTGACTTTTTTCACGTTATTCATGTAGTGTGATTTTATGTATATATATTCGTTTGTACCAATATTTCGATACTACTTCATGTTTTCTCACGATATGTGATTTGGCCTTCAAATCTCAGAATTTCGCAAATTTTGATTTTTTAAGCAAGTTTTCTTGCATTTTGTTTTGTACTAAAAATCATCGAATTTAGCAATATTTTTACCTTTATCATCCCCTTTTCCTTTATGTGATTTAAACAAAAAATGATCTAATTAAGCAATATTTTGCCGTTTTTCTACGTTTTTGTGAATTTTCAGTTTATTGTTATTATTTCATTATATATACGAGAAAAATTATGGAAACACATAATTGATCAGAAAATAACCTTAAATACTTCATTTTCAATCATCTATCTGTTTCTCGTCAAAATACTGGGTAAGATATTTAAAGGGCGAGAATTTCTGTTTTTATTGCCTATATCGACGTTTCAGCCGGAGTAGAACGGTTTTACGTGTACATCTTCCATCGGTAATATAAACCGAAAATCAGGAACATTTCAGTTAATTTTAATGAAAACACATTGATTTTTGTCATTTGTATTGGAAGCAACATCTTTAAACGTCTTTTCTAGGGTCTAAAAAATACGAAACGTCGCTCTATGATTCGGAGTTAAAATCCTCAAATTTGGTATAATAATGACTTTTTTCACCTTTTTCATGTAGCTTGATATTACGTAAATATATTCATTTTTACCAATATTTCGATACTATTTCATGTAGTATCACGATATGTGATTTGACCTTCAAATCTCAGATTTTCGTATAATATTGCATTTTAAGCAAGTTTTCTTGCATTTTGTTTCGTACTAAAAATCATCGAATTCAGCAATATTTTGACTTTATCATCCCCTTTTCCTTTATGTAATATAAACAAAATATCATCGAATTAGGCAATATTTTGCTGTTTTTAAACGTTTTTGCGAATTTTCAGTTTATTGCTATTAATTCATTAAATATACGATAAAAATGATGCAAACACATAATTGATTAGAAATTAACCTTAAACACTTTATTTTCAATCAACTATTTGTTTCTCGTTAAAATACTGAGTTAGATATTGGAAAGGGGAGAAGTTCTGTTTTTATTGCATATATCGACGTTTCAGCCGGATTAGAGCGGTTTTACGTGTATATCTAAAATCGGTTATATAAACGGAAAATCAGGAACATTTTAGTTAATTCTAATGAAAACACATTGATTTTTATCATTTGTATTTGAAACAACATTGTCATATGTCTTTTCTTGGATCTAAATAAAACGAAACCTCGCTCTATGATTTGAAGTTAAAATCCCTAAATATGGTAATATAGTGACTTTTTTTACGTTATTCATGTAGTGTGATTTTATGTATATATATTCGTTTGTACCAATATTTCGATACTACTTCATGTTTTCTCACGATATGTGATTTGGCCTTCAAATCTCAGAATTTCGCAAATTTTGCATTTTTAAGCAAGTTTTCTTGCATTTTGTTTTGTACTAAAAATCATCGAATTTAGCAATATCTTGACCTTTATCATCTTTTCCTTTATGTGATTTAAACAAAATATCATCGAATTAGGCCGTTTTTCCACGTTTTTGTGAATTTTCAGTTTATTGTTATTAATTCATTATATATACGATAAAAATTATGCAAACACATAATTGATCAGAAAATAACCTTAAATACTTCGTTTTCAATCATCTATTTGTTTCTCGTTAAAATACTGAGTAATATATTGAAAAGGGGAAAAGTTCTGTTTTTATTGCATATATCGACGTTTCAGCCGGATTAGAACGGTTTTACGTGCACATCTTCCATCAGTAATATAAACCGAAAATCAGGAAAATTTTAGTTAATTTTATTGAAAACACATTGATTTTTACCATTTGTATTGGAAGCAACATCTTTAAACGTCTTTTCTAGGGTCTAAAAAATACGAAACGTCGTTCTATGATTCGAAGTTAAAATCCTCAAATTTGGTATAATAATGACTTTTTTCACGTTTTTCATGTAGTTTGATGTTACATAAATATATTCATTTTTACCAATATTTCAATACTATTTCATGTAGTATCACGATATGTGATCTGGCCTTCATATCTCAGAATTTCGCAAATTTTGCATTTTTAAGCAAGTTTTCTTGCATTTTGTTTTGTACTAAAAATCATCGAATTTAGCAATATTTTGACCTTTATCATCCCCTTTTCCTTTATGTGATTTAAAAAAATATCATCGAATTAAGCAATATTTTGCCGTTTTACTTCGGTTTTTTGAATTTTCAGTTTATTGTAATTATTTCATTAAACATACGAGAAAAATTATGGAAACACATAATTGATCAGAAAATATCCTTTAATACTTCATTTTCAATCAACTATTTGTTTCTCGTTAAAATACTGAGTTAGATATTGGAAAGGGGAGAAGTTCTGTTTTTATTGCATATATCGACATTTCAGCCGGATTAGAGCGGTTTTACGTGTATATCTAAAATCGGTTATATAAACGGAAAATCAAGAACATTTTAGTTAATTCTAATGAAAACACATTGATTTTTAACATTTGTATTTGAAACAACATTGTCATATGTCTTTTCTTGGATCTAAATAATACGAAACCTCGCTCTATGATTTGAAGTTAAAATCCTCAAATATGATAATATAGTGACTTTTTTCACGTTATTCAAGTAGTGTGATTTTACGTATATATATTGGTTTTTACCAGTATTTCGATACTACTTAATGTTTTCTCACGATATGTGATTTGGCCTTCAAATCTCAGAATTTCGCAAATTTTGCATTTTTAAGCAAGTTTTCTTGCATTTTGTTTTGTACTAAAAATCATCGAATTTAGCAATATCTTGACCTTTATCATCTTTTCCTTTATGTGATTTAAAGAAAATATCATCGAATTAGGCCGTTTTTCCACGTTTTTGTGAATTTTCAGTTTATTGTTATTAATTCATTATATATACGATAAAAATTATGCAAACACATAATTGATCAGAAAATAACCTTAAATACTTCGTTTTCAATCATCTATTTGTTTCTCGTTAAAATACTGAGCAATATATTGAAAAGGGGAAAAGTTCTGTTTTTATTGCATATATCGACGTTTCAGCCGGATTAGAACGGTTTTACGTGTACATCTTCCATCGGTAATATAAACCGAAAATCAGGAACATTTTAGTTAATTTTAATGAAAACACATTGATTTTTATCATTTGTATTGGAAGCAACATCTTTAAACGTCTTTTCTAGGGTCTAAAAAATACGAAACGTCGCTCTATGATTCGAACTTAAAATCCTCAAATTTGGTATAATAATGACTTTTTTCACCTTTTTCATGTAGTTTGATATTACGTAAATATATTTATTTTTACCAATATTTCGATACTATTTAATGTAGTATCACGATAAGTGATTATCCTTCAAATCTCAGATTTTCGTATAATATTGCATTTTAAGCAAGTTTTCTTGCATTTTGTTTCGTACTAAAAATCATCGAATTCAGCAATATTTTGACTTTATCATCCCCTTTTCCTTTATGTAATATAAACAAAATATCATCGAATTAGGCAATATTTTGCTGTTTTTCAACGTTTTTTGAATTTTCAGTTTATTGCTATTAATTCATTAAATTTACGATAAAAATGATGCAAACACATAATTGATTAGAAATTAACCTTAAACAATTCATTTTCAATCAACTATTTGTTTCTCGTTAAAATACTGAGTAAGATATTGGAAAGGGGAGAAGTTCTTTTTTTATTGCATATATCGACGTTTCAGCCGGATTAAAGCGGTTTAATGTGTACATCTTCCATAGGTAATATAAACGGAAAATCAGAAACATTTTAGTTAGTTCTAATGAAAACACATTGATTTTTACCATTTGTATTGGAAGCAACATTGTCATATGTCTTTTCTTGGATCTAAATAATACGAAACCTCGCTCTATGATTTGAAGTTAAAATCCTCAAATATGGTAATATAGTGACTTTTTTCACGTTATTCATGTAGTGTGATTTTATGTATATATATTCGTTTGTACCAATATTTCGATACTACTTCATGTTTTCTCACGATATGTGATTTGGCCTTCAAATCTCAGAATTTCGCAAATTTTGATTTTTTAAGCAAGTTTTCTTGCATTTTGTTTTGTACTAAAAATCATCGAATTTAGCAATATTTTTACCTTTATCATCCCCTTTTCCTTTATGTGATTTAAACAAAAAATGATCTAATTAAGCAATATTTTGCCGTTTTTCTACGTTTTTGTGAATTTTCAGTTTATTGTTATTATTTCATTATATATACGAGAAAAATTATGGAAACACATAATTGATCAGAAAATAACCTTAAATACTTCATTTTCAATCATCTATCTGTTTCTCGTCAAAATACTGGGTAAGATATTTAAAGGGCGAGAATTTCTGTTTTTATTGCCTATATCGACGTTTCAGCCGGAGTAGAACGGTTTTACGTGTACATCTTCCATCGGTAATATAAACCGAAAATCAGGAACATTTCAGTTAATTTTAATGAAAACACATTGATTTTTGTCATTTGTATTGGAAGCAACATCTTTAAACGTCTTTTCTAGGGTCTAAAAAATACGAAACGTCGCTCTATTATTCGGAGTTAAAATCCTCAAATTTGGTATAATAATGACATTTTTCACCTTTTTCATGTAGCTTGATATTACGTAAATATATTCATTTTTACCAATATTTCGATACTATTTCATGTAGTATCACGATATGTGATTTGGCCTTCAAATCTCAGATTTTCGTATAATATTGCATTTTAAGCAAGTTTTCTTGCATTTTGTTTCGTACTAAAAATCATCGAATTCAGCAATATTTTGACTTTATCATCCCCTTTTCCTTTATGTAACATAAACAAAATATCATCGAATTAGGCAATATTTTGCTGTTTTTAAACGTTTTTGCGAATTTTCAGTTTATTGCTATTAATTCATTAAATATACGATAAAAATGATGCAAACACATAATTGATTAGAAATCAACCTTAAACACTTTATTTTCAATCAACTATTTGTTTCTCGTTAAAATACTGAGTTAGATATTGGAAAGGGGAGAAGTTCTGTTTTTATTGCATATATCGACGTTTCAGCCGGATTAGAGCGGTTTTACGTGTATATCTAAAATCGGTTATATAAACGGAAAATCAGGAACATTTTAGTTAATTCTAATGAAAACACATTGATTTTTATCATTTGTATTTGAAACAACATTGTCATATGTCTTTTCTTGGATCTAAATAATACGAAACCTCGCTCTATGATTTGAAGTTAAAATCCTCAAATATGGTAATATAGTGACTTTTTTTACGTTATTCATGTAGTGTGATTTTATGTATATATATTCGTTTGTACCAATATTTCGATACTACTTCATGTTTTCTCACGATATGTGATTTGGCCTTCAAATCTCAGAATTTCGCAAATTTTGCATTTTTAAGCAAGTTTTCTTGCATTTTGTTTTGTACTAAAAATCATCGAATTTAGCAATATCTTGACCTTTATCATCTTTTCCTTTATGTGATTTAAACAAAATATCATCGAATTAGGCCGTTTTTCCACGTTTTTGTGAATTTTCAGTTTATTGTTATTAATTCATTATATATACGATAAAAATTATGCAAACACATAATTGATCAGAAAATAACCTTAAATACTTCGTTTTCAATCATCTATTTGTTTCTCGTTAAAATACTGAGTAATATATTGAAAAGGGGAAAAGTTCTGTTTTTATTGCATATATCGACGTTTCAGCCGGATTAGAACGGTTTTACGTGCACATCTTCCATCAGTAATATAAACCGAAAATCAGGAAAATTTTAGTTAATTTTATTGAAAACACATTGATTTTTATCATTTGTATTGGAAGCAACATCTTTAAACGTCTTTTCTAGGGTCTAAAAAATACGAAACGTCGTTCTATGATTCGAAGTTAAAATCCTCAAATTTGGTATAATAATGACTTTTTTCACGTTTTTCATGTAGTTTGATGTTACATAAATATATTCATTTTTACCAATATTTCAATACTATTTCATGTAGTATCACGATATGTGATCTGGCCTTCATATCTCAGAATTTCGCAAATTTTGCATTTTTAAGCAAGTTTTCTTGCATTTTGTTTTGTACTAAAAATCATCGAATTTAGCAATATTTTGACCTTTATCATCCCCTTTTCCTTTATGTGATTTAAAAAAATATCATCGAATTAAGCAATATTTTGCCGTTTTACTTCGGTTTTTTGAATTTTCAGTTTATTGTAATTATTTCATTAAACATACGAGAAAAATTATGGAAACACATAATTGATCAGAAAATAACCTTTAATACTTCATTTTCAATCAACTATTTGTTTCTCGTTAAAATACTGAGTTAGGTATTGGAAAGGGGAGAAGTTCTGTTTTTATTGCATATATCGACGTTTCAGCCGGATTAGAGCGGTTTTACGTGTATATCTAAAATCGGTTATATAAACGGAAAATCAAGAACATTTTAGTTAATTCTAATGAAAACACATTGATTTTTAACATTTGTATTTGAAACAACATTGTCATATGTCTTTTCTTGGATCTAAATAATACGAAACCTCGCTCTATGATTTGAAGTTAAAATCCTCAAATATGATAATATAGTGACTTTTTTCACGTTATTCAAGTAGTGTGATTTTACGTATATATATTGGTTTTTACCAGTATTTCGATACTACTTAATGTTTTCTCACGATATGTGATTTGGCCTTCAAATCTCAGAATTTCGCAAATTTTGCATTTTTAAGCAAGTTTTCTTGCATTTTGTTTTGTACTAAAAATCATCGAATTTAGCAATATCTTGACCTTTATCATCTTTTCCTTTATGTGATTTAAAGAAAATATCATCGAATTAGGCCGTTTTTCCACGTTTTTGTGAATTTTCAGTTTATTGTTATTAATTCATTATATATACGATAAAAATTATGCAAACACATAATTGATCAGAAAATAACCTTAAATACTTCGTTTTCAATCATCTATTTGTTTCTCGTTAAAATACTGAGCAATATATTGAAAAGGGGAAAAGTTCTGTTTTTATTGCATATATCGACGTTTCAGCCGGATTAGAACGGTTTTACGTGTACATCTTCCATCGGTAATATAAACCGAAAATCAGGAACATTTTAGTTAATTTTAATGAAAACACATTGATTTTTATCATTTGTATTGGAAGCAACATCTTTAAACGTCTTTTCTAGGGTCTAAAAAATACGAAACGTCGCTCTATGATTCGAACTTAAAATCCTCAAATTTGGTATAATAATGACTTTTTTCACCTTTTTCATGTAGTTTGATATTACGTAAATATATTCATTTTTACCAATATTTCGATACTATTTCATGTAGTATCACGATAAGTGATTATCCTTCAAATCTCAGATTTTCGTATAATATTGCATTTTAGCAAGTTTTCTTGCATTTTGTTTCGTACTAAAAATCATCGAATTCAGCAATATTTTGACTTTATCATCCCCTTTTCCTTTATGTAATATAAACAAAATATCATCGAATTAGGCAATATTTTGCTGTTTTTCCACGTTTTTTGAATTTTCAGTTTATTGCTATTAATTCATTAAATTTACGATAAAAATGATGCAAACACATAATTGATTAGAAATTAACCTTAAACAATTCATTTTCAATCAACTATTTGTTTCTCGTTAAAATACTGCGTAAGATATTGGAAAGGGGAGAAGTTCTTTTTTTATTGCATATATCGACGTTTCAGCCGGATTAAAGCGGTTTAATGTGTACATCTTCCATAGGTAATATAAACGGAAAATCAGAAACATTTTAGTTAGTTCTAATGAAAACACATTGATTTTTACCATTTGTATTGGAAGCAACATTGTCATATGTCTTTTCTTGGATCTAAATAATACGAAACCTCGCTCTATGATTTGAAGTTAAAATCCTCAAATATGGTAATATAGTGACTTTTTTTACGTTATTCATGTAGTGTGATTTTATGTATATATATTCGTTTGTACCAATATTTCGATACTACTTCATGTTTTCTCACGATATGTGATTTGGCCTTCAAATCTCAGAATTTCGCAAATTTTGCATTTTTAAGCAAGTTTTCTTGCATTTTGTTTTGTACTAAAAATCATCGAATTTAGCAATATCTTGACCTTTATCATCTTTTCCTTTATGTGATTTAAAGAAAATATCATCGAATTAGGCCGTTTTTCCACGTTTTTGTGAATTTTCAGTTTATTGTTATTAATTCATTATATATACGATAAAAATTATGCAAACACATAATTGATCAGAAAATAACCTTAAATACTTCGTTTTCAATCATCTATTTGTTTCTCGTTAAAATACTGAGCAATATATTGAAAAGGGGAAAAGTTCTGTTTTTATTGCATATATCGACGTTTCAGCCGGATTAGAACGGTTTTACGTGTACATCTTCCATCGGTAATATAAACCGAAAATCAGGAACATTTTAGTTAATTTTAATGAAAACACATTGATTTTTATCATTTGTATTGGAAGCAACATCTTTAAACGTCTTTTCTAGGGTCTAAAAAATACGAAACGTCGCTCTATGATTCGAACTTAAAATCCTCAAATTTGTTATAATAATGACTTTTTTCACCTTTTTCATGTAGTTTGATATTACGTAAATATATTCATTTTTACCAATATTTCGATACTATTTCATGTAGTATCACGATAAGTGATTATCCTTCAAATCTCAGATTTTCGTATAATATTGCATTTTAAGCAAGTTTTCTTGCATTTTGTTTCGTACTAAAAATCATCGAATTCAGCAATATTTTGACTTTATCATCCCCTTTTCCTTTATGTAATATAAACAAAATATCATCGAATTAGGCAATATTTTGCTGTTTTTCCACGTTTTTTGAATTTTCAGTTTATTGCTATTAATTCATTAAATTTGCGATAAAAATGATGCAAACACATAATTGATTAGAAATTAACCTTAAACAATTCATTTTCAATCAACTATTTGTTTCTCGTTAAAATACTGCGAAAGATATTGGAAAGGGGAGAAGTTCTTTTTTTATTGCATATATCGACGTTTCAGCCGGATTAAAGCGGTTTAATGTGTACATCTTCCATAGGTAATATAAACGGAAAATCAGAAACATTTTAGTTAGTTCTAATGAAAACACATTGATTTTTACCATTTGTATTGGAAGCAACATTGTCATATGTCTTTTCTTGGATCTAAATAATACGAAACCTCGCTCTATGATTTGAAGTTAAAATCCTCAAATATGGTAATATAGTGACTTTTTTCACGTTATTCATGTAGTGTGATTTTATGTATATATATTCGTTTGTACCAATATTTCGATACTACTTCATGTTTTCTCACGATATGTGATTTGGCCTTCAAATCTCAGAATTTCGCAAATTTTGATTTTTTAAGCAAGTTTTCTTGCATTTTGTTTTGTACTAAAAATCATCGAATTTAGCAATATTTTTACCTTTATCATCCCCCTTTTCCTTTATGTGATTTAAACAAAAAATGATCTAATTAAGCAATATTTTGCCGTTTTTCTACGTTTTTGTGAATTTTCAGTTTATTGTTATTATTTCATTATATATACGAGAAAAATTATGGAAACACATAATTGATCAGAAAATAACCTTAAATACTTCATTTTCAATCATCTATCTGTTTCTCGTCAAAATACTGGGTAAGATATTTAAAGGGCGAGAATTTCTGTTTTTATTGCCTATATCGACGTTTCAGCCGGAGTAGAACGGTTTTACGTGTACATCTTCCATCGGTAATATAAACCGAAAATCAGGAACATTTCAGTTAATTTTAATGAAAACACATTGATTTTTGTCATTTGTATTGGAAGCAACATCTTTAAACGTCTTTTCTAGGGTCTAAAAAATACGAAACGTCGCTCAATGATTCGGAGTTAAAATCCTCAAATTTGGTATAATAATGACTTTTTTCACCTTTTTCATGTAGCTTGATATTACGTAAATATATTCATTTTACCAATATTTCGATACTATTTCATGTAGTATCACGATATGTGATTTGGCCTTCAAATCTCAGATTTTCGTATAATATTGCATTTTAAGCAAGTTTTCTTGCATTTTGTTTCGTACTAAAAATCATCGAATTCAGCAATATTTTGACTTTATCATCCCCTTTATCTTTATGTAACATAAACAAAATATCATCGAATTAGGCAATATTTTGCTGTTTTTAAACGTTTTTGCGAATTTTCAGTTTATTGCTATTAATTCATTAAATATACGATAAAAATGATGCAAACACATAATTGATTAGAAATTAACCTTAAACAATTCATTTTCAATCATCTATTTGTTTCTCGTTAAAATACTGAGTAATATATTGAAAAGGGGAAAAGTTCTGTTTTTATTGCATATATCGACGTTTCAGCCGGATTAGAACGGTTTTACGTGCACATCTTCCATCAGTAATATAAACCGAAAATCAGGAAAATTTTAGTTAATTTTATTGAAAACACATTGATTTTTACCATTTGTATTGGAAGCAACATCTTTAAACGTCTTTTCTAGGGTCTAAAAAATACGAAACGTCGTTCTATGATCCGAAATTAAAATCCTCAAATTTGGTATAATAATAACTTTTTTCACGTTTTTCATGTAGTTTGATGTTACATAAATATATTCATTTTTACCAATATTTCAATACTATTTCATGTAGTATCACGATATGTGATCTGGCCTTCAAATGTCAGAATTTCGCAAATTTTGCATTTTTAAGCAAGTTTTCTTGCATTTTGTTTTGTACTAAAAATCATCGAATTTAGCAATATTTTGACCTTTATCATCCCCTTTTCCTTTATGTGATTTAAAAAAATATCATCGAATTAAGCAATATTTTGCCGTTTTACTTCGGTTTTTTTGAATTTTCAGTTTATTGTTATTATTTCATTAAACATACGTGAAAAATTATGGAAACACATAATTGATCAGAAAATAACCTTTAATACTTCATTTTCAATCAACTATTTGTTTCTCGTTAAAATACTGAGTTAGATATTGGAAAGGGGAGAAGTTCTGTTTTTATTGCATATATCGACGTTTCAGCCGGTTTAGAGCGGTTTTACGTGTATATCTAAAATCGGTTATATAAACGGAAAATCAAGAACATTTTAGTTAATTCTAATGAAAACACATTGATTTTTAACATTTGTATTTGAAACAACATTGTCATATGTCTTTTCTTGGATCTAAATAATACGAAACCTCGCTCTATGATTTGAAGTTAAAATCCTCAAATATGATAATATAGTGACTTTTTTCACGTTATTCATGTAGTGTGATTTTACGTATATATATTGGTTTTTACCAGTATTTCGATACTACTTAATGTTTTCTCACGATATGTGATTTGGCCTTCAAATCTCAGAATTTCGCAAATTTTGCATTTTTAAGCAAGTTTTCTTGCATTTTGTTTTGTACTAAAATTCATCGAATTTAGCAATATCTTGACCTTTATCATCTTTTCCTTTATGTGATTTAAAGAAAATATCATCGAATTAGGCCGTTTTTCCACGTTTTTGTGAATTTTCAGTTTATTGTTATTAATTCATTATATATACGATAAAAATTATGCAAACACATAATTGATCAGAAAATAACCTTAAATACTTCGTTTTCAATCATCTATTTGTTTCTCGTTAAAATACTGAGTTATATATTGAAAAGGGGAAAAGTTCTGTTTTTATTGCATATATCGACGTTTCAGCCGGATTAGAACGGTTTTACGTGCACATCTTCCATCAGTAATAAAAACCGAAAATCAGGAAAATTTTAGTAATTTTAATGAAAACACATTGATTTTTACCATTTGTATTGGAAGCAACATTGTCATATGTCTTTTCTTGGATCTAAATAATACGAAACCTCGCTCTATGATTTGAAGTTAAAATCCTCAAATATGGTAATATAGTGACTTTTTACACGTTATTCATGTAGTGTGATTTTATGTATATATATTCGTTTGTACCAATATTTCGATACTTCTTCATGTTTTCTCACGATATGTGATTTGGCCTTCAAATCTCAGAATTTCGCAAATTTTGATTTTTTAAGCAAGTTTTCTTGCATTTTGTTTTGTACTAAAAATCATCGAATTTAGCAATATTTTTACCTTTATCATCCCCTTTTCCTTTGTGTGATTTAAACAAAAAATGATCTAATTAAGCAATATTTTGCCGTTTTTCTACGTTTTTGTGAATTTTCAGTTTATTGTTATTATTTCATTATATATACGAGAAAAATTATGGAAACACATAATTGATCAGAAAATAACCTTAAATACTTCATTTTCAATCATCTATCTGTTTCTCGTTAAAATACTGGGTAAGATATTTAAAGGGGGAGAATTTCTGTTTTTATTGCATATATCGACGTTTCAGCCGGAGTAGAACGGTTTTACGTGTACATCTTCCATCGGTAATATAAACCGAAAATCAGGAACATTTTAGTTAATTTTAATGAAAACACATTGATTTTTGTCATTTGTATTGGAAGCAACATCTTTAAACGTCTTTTCTAGGGTCTAAAAAATACGTAACGTCGCTCTATGATTCGGAGTTAAAATCCTCAAATTTGGTATAATAATGACTTTTTTCACCTTTTTCATGTAGTTTGATATTACGTAAATATATTCATTTTTACCAATATTTCGATACTATTTCATGTAGTATCACGATATGTGATTTGGCCTTCAAATCTCAGATTTTCGTATAATATTGCATTTTAAGCAAGTTTTCTTGCATTTTGTTTCGTACTAAAAATCATCGAATTTCCGCAATATTTTGACTTTATCATCCCCTTTTCCTTTATGTAATATAAACAAAATATCATCGAATTAGGCAATATTTTGCTGTTTTTCCACGTTTTTGTGAATTTTCAGTTTATTGCAAATAATTCATTAAATATACGATAAAAATGATGCAAACACATAATTGATTAGAAATTAACCTTAAACACTTTATTTTCAATTAACTATTTGTTTCTCTTTAAAATACTGAGTAAGATATTGAGATACTAGTTCTGTTTTTATTGAATATATCGACGTTTCAGCCGGATTAGAGGGGTTTTACGTGTATATCTAAAATCGGTTATATAAACGGAAAATCAGGAACATTTTAGTTAATTCTAATGAAAACACATTGACTTTTATCATTTGTATTTGAAACAACATTGTCATATGTCTTTTCTTGGATCTAAATAATACGAAACCTCGCTCTATGATTTGAAGTAAAATCCTCAAATATGGTAATATAGTGACTTTTTTCACGTTATTCATGTAGTGTGATTTTATGTATATATATATTCGTTTTTACCAATATTTCGATACTTCTTCATGTTTTCTCACGATATGTGATTTGGCCTTCAAATCTCAGAATTTCGCAAATTTTGCATTTTTAAGCAAGTTTTCTTGCATTTTGTTTTGTACTAAAAATCATCGAATTTAGCAATATCTTGACCTTTATCATCTTTCCCTTTATGTGATTTAAACAAAATATCATCGAATTAGGCCGTTTTTCCACGTTTTTGTGAATTTTCAGTTTATTGTTATTAATTCATTATATATACGATAAAAATTATGCAAACACATAATTGATCAGAAAATAACCTTAAATACTTCGTTTTCAATCATCTATTTGTTTCTCGTTAAAATACTGAGTAATATATTGGAAAGGGGAAAAGTTCTGTTTTTATTGCATATATCGACGTTTCAGCCGGATTAGAACGGTTTTACGTGCACATCTTCCATCAGTAATATAAACCGAAAATCAGGAAAATTTTAGTTAATTTTAATGAAAACACATTGATTTTTACCATTTGTATTGGAAGCAACATCTTTAAACGTCTTTTCTAGGGTCTAAAAAATACGAAACGTCGCTCTATGATTCGAAGTTAAAATCCTCAAATTTGGTATAATAATGACTTTTTTCACGTTTTTCATGTAGTTTGATGTTACGTAAATATATTCATTTTTACCAATATTTCAATACTATTTCATGTAGTATCACGATATGTGATCTGGCCTTCAAATCTCAGAATTTCGCAAATTTTGAATTTTTAAGCAAGTTTTCTTGCATTTTGTTTTGTACTAAAAATCATCGAATTTAGCAATATTTTGACCTTTATCATCCCCTTTTCCTTTATGTGATTTAAAAAAATATCATCGAATTAAGCAATATTTTGCCGTTTTACTTCGGTTTTTTGAATTTTCAGTTTATTGTTATTATTTCATTAAACATACGAGAAAAATTATGGAAACACATAATTGATCAGAAAATAACCTTAAATACTTCATTTTCAATCAACTATTTGTTTCTCGTTAAAATACTGAGTTAGATATTGGAAAGGGGAGAAGTTCTGTTTTTATTGCATATATCGACGTTTCAGCCGGATTAGAGCGGTTTTACGTGTATATCTAAAATCGGTTATATAAACGGAAAATCAAGAACATTTTAGTTAATTCTAATGAAAACACATTGATTTTTAACATTTGTATTTGAAACAACATTGTCATATGTCTTTTCTTGGATCTAAATAATACGAAACCTCGCTCTATGATTTGAAGTTAAAATCCTCAAATATGATAATATAGTGACTTTTTTCACGTTATTCATGTAGTGTGATTTTACGTATATATATTGGTTTTAACAGTATTTCGATACTACTTAATGTTTTTTCACGATATGTGATTTGGCCTTCAAATCTCAGAATTTCGCAAATTTTGCATTTTTAAGCAAGTTTTCTTGCATTTTGTTTTGTACTAAAAATCATCGAATTTAGCAATATCTTGACCTTTATCATCTTTTCCTTTATGTGATTTAAAGAAAATATCATCGAATTAGGCCGTTTTTCCACGTTTTTGTGAATTTTCAGTTTATTGTTATTAATTCATTATATATACGATAAAAATTATGCAAACACATAATTGATCAGAAAATAACCTTAAATACTTTGTTTTCAATCATCTATTTGTTTCTCGTTAAAATTCTGAGTAATATATTGAAAAGGGGAAAAGTTCTGTTTTTATTGCATATATCGACGTTTCAGCCGGATTAGAACGGTTTTACGTGCACATCTTCCATCAGTAATATAAACCAAAAATCAGGAACATTTTAGTTAATTTTAATGAAAACACATTGATTTTTGTCATTTGTATTGGAAGCAACATCTTTAAACGTCTTTTCTAGGGTCTAAAAAATACGTAACGTCGCTCTATGATTCGGAGTTAAAATCCTCAAATTTGGTATAATAATGACTTTTTTCACCTTTTTCATGTAGTTTGATATTACGTAAATATATTCATTTTTACCAATATTTCGATACTATTTCATGTAGTATCACGATATGTGATTTGGCCTTCAAATCTCAGATTTTCGTATAATATTGCATTTTAAGCAAGTTTTCTTGCATTTTGTTTCGTACTAAAAATCATCGAATTTCCGCAATATTTTGACTTTATCATCCCCTTTTCCTTTATGTAATATAAACAAAATATCATCGAATTAGGCAATATTTTGCTGTTTTTCCACGTTTTTGTGAATTTTCAGTTTATTGCAAATAATTCATTAAATATACGATAAAAATGATGCAAACACATAATTGATTAGAAATTAACCTTAAACACTTTATTTTCAATTAACTATTTGTTTCTCTTTAAAATACTGAGTAAGATATTGAGATACTAGTTCTGTTTTTATTGAATATATCGACGTTTCAGCCGGATTAGAGGGGTTTTACGTGTATATCTAAAATCGGTTATATAAACGGAAAATCAGGAACATTTTAGTTAATTCTAATGAAAACACATTGACTTTTATCATTTGTATTTGAAACAACATTGTCATATGTCTTTTCTTGGATCTAAATAATACGAAACCTCGCTCTATGATTTGAAGTAAAATCCTCAAATATGGTAATATAGTGACTTTTTTCACGTTATTCATGTAGTGTGATTTTATGTATATATATATTCGTTTTTACCAATATTTCGATACTTCTTCATGTTTTCTCACGATATGTGATTTGGCCTTCAAATCTCAGAATTTCGCAAATTTTGCATTTTTAAGCAAGTTTTCTTGCATTTTGTTTTGTACTAAAAATCATCGAATTTAGCAATATCTTGACCTTTATCATCTTTCCCTTTATGTGATTTAAACAAAATATCATCGAATTAGGCCGTTTTTCCACGTTTTTGTGAATTTTCAGTTTATTGTTATTAATTCATTATATATACGATAAAAATTATGCAAACACATAATTGATCAGAAAATAACCTTAAATACTTCGTTTTCAATCATCTATTTGTTTCTCGTTAAAATACTGAGTAATATATTGGAAAGGGGAAAAGTTCTGTTTTTATTGCATATATCGACGTTTCAGCCGGATTAGAACGGTTTTACGTGCACATCTTCCATCAGTAATATAAACCGAAAATCAGGAAAATTTTAGTTAATTTTAATGAAAACACATTGATTTTTACCATTTGTATTGGAAGCAACATCTTTAAACGTCTTTTCTAGGGTCTAAAAAATACGAAACGTCGCTCTATGATTCGAAGTTAAAATCCTCAAATTTGGTATAATAATGACTTTTTTCACGTTTTTCATGTAGTTTGATGTTACGTAAATATATTCATTTTTACCAATATTTCAATACTATTTCATGTAGTATCACGATATGTGATCTGGCCTTCAAATCTCAGAATTTCGCAAATTTTGAATTTTTAAGCAAGTTTTCTTGCATTTTGTTTTGTACTAAAAATCATCGAATTTAGCAATATTTTGACCTTTATCATCCCCTTTTCCTTTATGTGATTTAAAAAAATATCATCGAATTAAGCAATATTTTGCCGTTTTACTTCGGTTTTTTGAATTTTCAGTTTATTGTTATTATTTCATTAAACATACGAGAAAAATTATGGAAACACATAATTGATCAGAAAATAACCTTAAATACTTCATTTTCAATCAACTATTTGTTTCTCGTTAAAATACTGAGTTAGATATTGGAAAGGGGAGAAGTTCTGTTTTTATTGCATATATCGACGTTTCAGCCGGATTAGAGCGGTTTTACGTGTATATCTAAAATCGGTTATATAAACGGAAAATCAAGAACATTTTAGTTAATTCTAATGAAAACACATTGATTTTTAACATTTGTATTTGAAACAACATTGTCATATGTCTTTTCTTGGATCTAAATAATACGAAACCTCGCTCTATGATTTGAAGTTAAAATCCTCAAATATGATAATATAGTGACTTTTTTCACGTTATTCATGTAGTGTGATTTTACGTATATATATTGGTTTTAACAGTATTTCGATACTACTTAATGTTTTTTCACGATATGTGATTTGGCCTTCAAATCTCAGAATTTCGCAAATTTTGCATTTTTAAGCAAGTTTTCTTGCATTTTGTTTTGTACTAAAAATCATCGAATTTAGCAATATCTTGACCTTTATCATCTTTTCCTTTATGTGATTTAAAGAAAATATCATCGAATTAGGCCGTTTTTCCACGTTTTTGTGAATTTTCAGTTTATTGTTATTAATTCATTATATATACGATAAAAATTATGCAAACACATAATTGATCAGAAAATAACCTTAAATACTTTGTTTTCAATCATCTATTTGTTTCTCGTTAAAATTCTGAGTAATATATTGAAAAGGGGAAAAGTTCTGTTTTTATTGCATATATCGACGTTTCAGCCGGATTAGAACGGTTTTACGTGCACATCTTCCATCAGTAATATAAACCAAAAATCAGGAACATTTTAGTTAATTTTAATGAAAACACATTGATTTTTGTCATTTGTATTGGAAGCAACATCTTTAAACGTCTTTTCTAGGGTCTAAAAAATACGTAACGTCGCTCTATGATTCGGAGTTAAAATCCTCAAATTTGGTATAATAATGACTTTTTTCACCTTTTTCATGTAGTTTGATATTACGTAAATATATTCATTTTTACCAATATTTCGATACTATTTCATGTAGTATCACGATATGTGATTTGGCCTTCAAATCTCAGATTTTCGTATAATATTGCATTTTAAGCAAGTTTTCTTGCATTTTGTTTCGTACTAAAAATCATCGAATTTCCGCAATATTTTGACTTTATCATCCCCTTTTCCTTTATGTAATATAAACAAAATATCATCGAATTAGGCAATATTTTGCTGTTTTTCCACGTTTTTGTGAATTTTCAGTTTATTGCAAATAATTCATTAAATATACGATAAAAATGATGCAAACACATAATTGATTAGAAATTAACCTTAAACACTTTATTTTCAATTAACTATTTGTTTCTCTTTAAAATACTGAGTAAGATATTGAGATACTAGTTCTGTTTTTATTGAATATATCGACGTTTCAGCCGGATTAGAGGGGTTTTACGTGTATATCTAAAATCGGTTATATAAACGGAAAATCAGGAACATTTTAGTTAATTCTAATGAAAACACATTGACTTTTATCATTTGTATTTGAAACAACATTGTCATATGTCTTTTCTTGGATCTAAATAATACGAAACCTCGCTCTATGATTTGAAGTAAAATCCTCAAATATGGTAATATAGTGACTTTTTTCACGTTATTCATGTAGTGTGATTTTATGTATATATATATTCGTTTTTACCAATATTTCGATACTTCTTCATGTTTTCTCACGATATGTGATTTGGCCTTCAAATCTCAGAATTTCGCAAATTTTGAATTTTTAAGCAAGTTTTCTTGCATTTTGTTTTGTACTAAAAATCATCGAATTTAGCAATATCTTGACCTTTATCATCTTTCCCTTTATGTGATTTAAACAAAATATCATCGAATTAGGCCGTTTTTCCACGTTTTTGTGAATTTTCAGTTTATTGTTATTAATTCATTATATATACGATAAAAATTATGCAAACACATAATTGATCAGAAAATAACCTTAAATACTTCGTTTTCAATCATCTATTTGTTTCTCGTTAAAATACTGAGTAATATATTGGAAAGGGGAAAAGTTCTGTTTTTATTGCATATATCGACGTTTCAGCCGGATTAGAACGGTTTTACGTGCACATCTTCCATCAGTAATATAAACCGAAAATCAGGAAAATTTTAGTTAATTTTAATGAAAACACATTGATTTTTACCATTTGTATTGGAAGCAACATCTTTAAACGTCTTTTCTAGGGTCTAAAAAATACGAAACGTCGCTCTATGATTCGAAGTTAAAATCCTCAAATTTGGTATAATAATGACTTTTTTCACGTTTTTCATGTAGTTTGATGTTACGTAAATATATTCATTTTTACCAATATTTCAATACTATTTCATGTAGTATCACGATATGTGATCTGGCCTTCAAATCTCAGAATTTCGCAAATTTTGAATTTTTAAGCAAGTTTTCTTGCATTTTGTTTTGTACTAAAAATCATCGAATTTAGCAATATTTTGACCTTTATCATCCCCTTTTCCTTTATGTGATTTAAAAAAATATCATCGAATTAAGCAATATTTTGCCGTTTTACTTCGGTTTTTTGAATTTTCAGTTTATTGTTATTATTTCATTAAACATACGAGAAAAATTATGGAAACACATAATTGATCAGAAAATAACCTTAAATACTTCATTTTCAATCAACTATTTGTTTCTCGTTAAAATACTGAGTTAGATATTGGAAAGGGGAGAAGTTCTGTTTTTATTGCATATATCGACGTTTCAGCCGGATTAGAGCGGTTTTACGTGTATATCTAAAATCGGTTATATAAACGGAAAATCAAGAACATTTTAGTTAATTCTAATGAAAACACATTGATTTTTAACATTTGTATTTGAAACAACATTGTCATATGTCTTTTCTTGGATCTAAATAATACGAAACCTCGCTCTATGATTTGAAGTTAAAATCCTCAAATATGATAATATAGTGACTTTTTTCACGTTATTCATGTAGTGTGATTTTACGTATATATATTGGTTTTAACAGTATTTCGATACTACTTAATGTTTTTTCACGATATGTGATTTGGCCTTCAAATCTCAGAATTTCGCAAATTTTGCATTTTTAAGCAAGTTTTCTTGCATTTTGTTTTGTACTAAAAATCATCGAATTTAGCAATATCTTGACCTTTATCATCTTTTCCTTTATGTGATTTAAAGAAAATATCATCGAATTAGGCCGTTTTTCCACGTTTTTGTGAATTTTCAGTTTATTGTTATTAATTCATTATATATACGATAAAAATTATGCAAACACATAATTGATCAGAAAATAACCTTAAATACTTTGTTTTCAATCATCTATTTGTTTCTCGTTAAAATTCTGAGTAATATATTGAAAAGGGGAAAAGTTCTGTTTTTATTGCATATATCGACGTTTCAGCCGGATTAGAACGGTTTTACGTGCACATCTTCCATCAGTAATATAAACCAAAAATCAGGAAAATTTTAGTTAATTTTAATGAAAACACATTGATTTTTACCATTTGTATTGGAAGCAACATTGTCATATGTCTTTTCTTGGATCTAAATAATACGAAACCTCGCTCTATGATTTGAAGTTAAAATCCTCAAATATGGTAATATAGTGACTTTTTTCACGTTATTCATGTAGTGTGATTTTATGTATATATATTCGTTTGTACCAATATTTCGATACTACTTCATGTTTTCTCACGATATGTGATTTGGCCTTCAAATCTCAGAACTTCGCAAATTTTGATTTTTTAAGCAAGTTTTCTTGCATTTTGTTTTGTACTAAAAATCATCGAATTTAGCAATATTTTTACCTTTATCATCCCCTTTTCCTTTATGTGATATAAACAAAAAATGATCTAATTAAGCAATATTTTGCCGTTTTTCTACGTTTTTGTGAATTTTCAGTTTATTGTTATTATTTCATTAAATATACGAGAAAAATTATGGAAACACATAATTGATCAGAAAATAACCTTAAATACTTCATTTTCAATCATCTATCTGTTTCTCGTTAAAATACTGGGTAAGATATTTAAAGGGCGAGAATTTCTGTTTTTATTGCATATATCGACGTTTCAGCCGGAGTAGAACGGTTTTACGTGTACATCTTCCATCGGTAATATAAACCGAAAATCAGGAACATTTCCGTTAATTTTAATGAAAACACATTGATTTTTGTCATTTGTATTGGAAGCAACATCTTTAAACGTCTTTTCTAGGGTCTAAAAAATACGAAACGTCACTCTATGATTCGGAGTTAAAATCCTCAAATTTGGTATAATAATGACTTTTTTCACCTTTTTCATGTAGCTTGATATTACGTAAATATATTCATTTTTACCAATATTTCGATACTATTTCATGTAGTATCACGATATGTGATTTGGCCTTCAAATCTCAGAATTTCGCAAATTTTGCCTTTTTAAGCAGTTTTACGTGCACATCTTCCATCAGTAATATAAACTGAAAATCAGCAAAATTTTAGTTAATTTTAATGAAAACACATTGATTTTTACCATTTGTATTGGAAGTAACATCTTTAAACGTCTTTTCTAGGGTCTAAAAAATACGAAACGTCGCTCTATGATTCGAAGTTAAAATCCTCAAATTTGGTATAATAATGACTTTTTCACGTTTTTCATGTAGTTTGATGTTACGTAAATATATTCATTTTTACCAATATTTCGATACTATTTCATGTAGTATCACGATATGTGATCTGGCTTTCAAATCTCAGAATTTCGCAAATTTTGCATTTTTATGAAGTTTTCTTGCATTTTGTTTTGTACTAAAAATCATCGAATTTAGCAATATTTTGACCTTTATCATCCCCTTTTCCTTTATGTGATTTAAAAAAAATATCATCGAATTAAGCAATATTTTGCCGTTTTTCTTCGTTTTTTTTAATTTTCAGTTTATTGTTATTATTTCATTAAATATACGAGAAAAATTATGGAAACACATAATTGATCAGAAAATAACCTTAAATACTTCATTTTCAATCAACTATTTGTTTCTCGTTAAAATATTGGAAAGGGGAGAAGTTCTGTTTTTATTGCATATATCGACGTTTCAGCCGGAGTAGAACGGTTTTACGTGTACATCTTCCATCGGTAATATAAACCGAAAATCAGGAACATTTTAGTTAATTTTAATGAAAACACATTGATTTTTATCATTTGTATTTGAAACAACATTGTCATATGTCTTTTCTTGGATCTAAATAATACGAAACCTCGCTCTATGATTTGAAGTTAAAATCCTCAAATATGGTAATATAGTGACTTTTTTCACGTTATTCATGTAGTGTGATTTTACGTATATATATTGGTTTTTACCAATATTTCGATACTACTTCATGTTTTCTCACGATATGTGATTTGGCCTTCAAATCTCAGAATTTCGCAAATTTTGCATTTTTAAGCAAGTTTTCTTACATTTTGTTTTGTACTAAAAATCATCGAATTTAGCAATATTTTTACCTTTATCATCCCCTTTTCCTTTGTGTGATTTAAACAAAAAATGATCGAATTAAGCAATATTTTGCCGTTTTTCTACGTTTTTCTGAATTTTCAGTTTATTGATATTATTTCATTATATATACGAGAAAAATTATGGAAACACATAATGATCAGAAAATAACCTTAAATACTTCATTTTCAATCATCTATTTGTTTCTCGTTAAAATACTGGGTAAGATATTTAAAGGGGGAGAATTTCTGTTTTTATTGCATATATCGACGTTTCAGCCGGAGTAGAACGGTTTTACGTGTACATCTTCCATCGGTAATATAAACCGAAAATCAGGAACATTTTAGTTAATTTTAATGAAAACACATAGATTTTTGTCATTTGTATTGGAAGCAACATCTTTATATGTCTTTTCTAGGGTCTAAAAAATACGAAACGTCGCTTTATGATTCGACGTTAAAATCCTCAAATTTGGTATAATAATGACGTTTTCACGTTTTTCATGTAGTTTGATATTACGTAAATACATTCATTTTTACCAATATTTCGATACTATTTCATGTCGTATCACGATATGTGATTTGGCCTTCAAATCTTAGATTTTCGCATAATATTGCATTTTATGCAAGTTTTCTTGCATTTTGTTTCGTACTAAATATCATCGAATTCAGCAATACTTTGACGTTTATCATCCCCTTTTCCTTTATGTGATATAAACAAAATATCATCGAATTATGCAATATTTTGTTATTTTTCCACGTTTTTGTGAATTTTCAGTTTATTGCAATTAATTCATAAATATACGATAAAAATGATGCAAACAAATGATGCATTGATTAGAAATTAACCTTAAACACTTCATTTTCAATCAACTATTTGTTTCTCGTTAAAATACTGAGAAAGATATTGGAAAGGGGAGAAGTTCTGTTTTTATTGCATATATCAACGTTTCTGCCGGATTAGAGCGGCTTTACGTGTATATCTTAAATCGGTTATATAAACCGAAAATCAGGAACATTTTAGTTAATTCTAATGATAACACATTGACTTTTATCATTTGTATTTGAAACAACATTGTCATATGTCTTTTCTTGGATCTAAATAATACGAAACCTCGCTCTATGATTTGAAGTTAAAATCCTCAAATATGGTAATATAGTGACTTTTTTCACGTTATTCATGTAGTGTGATTTTACGTATATATATTGGCTTTTACCAATATTTCGATACTTCTTCATGTTTTCTCACGATATGTGATTTGGCCTTCAAATCTCAGAAATTTGCAAATTTTGCATTTATAAGCAAGTTTTCTTGCATTTTGTTTTGTACTAAAAATCATCGAATTTAGCAATATTTTTACCTCTATCATCCCCTTTTCCTTTGTGTGATTTAAACAAAATATCATCGAATTAAACAATATTTTGCCGTTTTCTTCGTTTTTGTGAATTTTCAGTTTATTGGTATTATTTCATTAAATATACGAGAAAAATTATGGAAACACATAATTGATGAGAAAATAATCTTAAATTCGTTTTTCTTTAAATTTTTAAATAATTCGTTTTCAATCATCTATTTGTTTCTCGTTAAAATACTGATTAATATATTGAAAAGGGGAAAAGTTCTGTTTTTATTGCATATATCGACGTTTCAGCCGGATTAGAACGGTTTAACGTGTACATCTTCCATAGGTAATATAAACGGAAAATCAGAAACATTTTAGTTAATTCTAATGAAAACATATTCATTTTTATCATTTGTATTTGAAACAACATTGTCATATGTCTTTTCTTGGATCTAAATAATTCGAAACCTCGCTCTATGATTTAAAGGTAAAATCCTCAAAAATGATAATATAGTGACTTTTTTCACTTTATTCATGTAGTGTGATTTTACGTATATATATTGGTTTTTACCAATATTTCGATACTACTTAATGTTTTCTCACGATATGTGATTTGGCCTTCAAAATCAGAATTTCGCAAGTTTTGCATTTTTAAGCAAGTTTTCTTGCATTTTGTTTTGTACTAAAAATCATCGAATTTAGCAATATCTTGACCTTTATCATCTTTTACTTTATTTGATTTAAACAAAATATCTTCGGATTAGGCCGTTTTTCCACGTTTTTGTGAATTTTCAGTTTATTGTTATTAATTCATTATATATACGATAAAAATTATGCAAACACATAATTGATCAGAAAATAACCTTAAATACTTCGTTTTCAATCATCTATTTGTTTCTCGTTAAACTACTGAGTAATATATTGAAAAGGGGAAAAGTTCTGTTTTTATTGCATATATCGACGTTTCAGCCGGATTAGAACGGTTTTACGTGCACATCTTCCATCAGTAATATAAACCGAAAATCAGGAAAATTTTAGTTAATTTTAATGAAAACACATTGATTTTTACCATTTGTATTGGAAGCAACATCTTTAAACGTCTTTTCTAGGGTCTAAAAAATACGAAACGTCGCTCTATGATTCGAAGTTAAAATCCTCAAATTTGGTATAATAATGACTTTTTTCACGTTTTTCATGTAGTTTGATGTTACGTAAATATATTCATTTTTACCAATATTTCGATACTATTTCATGTAGTATCACGATATGTGATCTGGCCTTCAAATCTCAGAATTTCGCAAATTTTGCATTTTTAAGCAAGTTTTCTTGCATTTTGTTTTGTACTAAAAATCATCGAATTTAGCAATATTTTGACCTTTATCATCCCCTTTTCCTTTATGTGATTTAAAAAAATATCATCGAATTAAGCAATATTTTGCCGTTTTTCTTCGGTTTTTTGAATTTTCAGTTAATTGTTATTATTTCATTATATATACGAGAAAAATTATGGAAACACATAATTGATCAGAAAATAACCTTAAATACTTCATTTTCAATCATCTATTTGTTTCTCGTTAAAATGCTGGGTAAGATATTTAAAGGGGGAGAATTTCTGTTTTTATTGCATATATCGACGTTTCAGCCGGAGTAGAACGGTTTTACGTGTACATCTTCCATCGGTAATACAAACCGAAAATCAGGAACATTTTAGTTAATTTTAATGAAAACACATTGATTTTTATCATTTGTATTGGAAGCAACATCTTTAAACGTCTTTTCTAGGGTCTAAAAAATACGAAACGTCGCTCTATGATTCGAAGTTAAAATCCTCAAATTTGGTATAATAATGACTTTTTTCACCTTTTTCATGTAGTTTGATATTACGTAAATATATTCATTTTTACCAATATTTCGATACTATTTCATGTAGTATCACGATATGTGATTTGGCCTTCAAATCTCAGATTTTCGTATAATATTGCATTTTAAGCAAGTTTTCTTGCATTTTGTTTCGTACTAAAAATCATCGAATTCAGCAATATTTTGACTTTATCATCCCCTTTTCCTTTATGTAATATAAACAAAATATCATCGAATTAGGCAATATTTTGCTGTTTTTCCACGTTTTTGTGAATTTCCAGTTTATTGCTATTAATTCATTAAATTTACGATAAAAATGATGCAAACACATAATTGATTAGAAATTAACCTTAAACACTTAATTTTCAATCAACTATTTGTTTCTCGTTAAAATACTGAGAAAGATATTGGAAAGGGGAGAAGTTCTGTTTTTATTGCATATATTGACGTTTCTGCCGGATTAGAGCGGTTTTACGTGTATATCTTAAATCGGTTATATAAACGGAAAATCAGGAACATTTTAGTTAATTCTAATGAAAACACATTGACTTTTATCATTTGTATTTGAAACAACATTGTCATATGTCTTTTCTTGGATCTAAATAATACGAAACCTCGCTCTATGATTTGAAGTTAAAATCCTCAAATATGGTAATATAGTGACTTTTTTCACGTTATTCATGTAGTGTGATTTTATGTATATATATATTCGTTTTTACCAATATTTCGATACTTCTTCATGTTTTCTCACGATATGTGATTTGGCCTCCATATCTCAGAATTTTGCAAATTTTGCATTTTTAAGCAAGTTTTCTTGCATTTTGTTTTGTACTAAAAATCATCGAATTTAGCAATATTTTTACCCCTATCATCCCCTTTTCCTTTGTGTGATTTAAACAAAATATCATCGAATTAAGCAATATTTTGCCGTTTTTCTTCGTTTTTGTGAATTTTCAGTTTATTGGTATTATTTCATTAAATATACGAGAAAAATTATGGAAACACATAATTGATGAGAAAATAACCTTAAATACTTCATTTTCAATCATATATTTGTTTCTCGTTAAAATACTGTGTAAGATATTGAAAAGGGGAGAAGTTCTGTTTTTATTGCATATATCGACGTTTCAGCCGGAGTAGAACGGTTTTACGTGTATATCTTCCATCGGTAATATAAACCAAAAATCAGGAACATTTTAGTTAATTTTAATGAAAACACATAGATTTTTGTCATTTGTATTGGAAGCAACATCTTTATACGTCTTTTCTAGGGTCTAAAAAATACGAAACGTCGCTTTATGATTCGAAGTTAAAATCCTCAAATTTGGTATAATAATGACTTTTTTCACGTTTTTCATGTAGTTTGATATTACGTAAATACATTCATTTTTACCTATATTTCGATACTATTTCATGTCGTATCACGATATGTGATTTGGCCTTCAAATCTCAGATTTTCGCATAATATTGCATTTTATGCAAGTTTTCTTGCATTTTGTTTCGTACTAAATATCATCGAATTCAGCAATATTTTGACGTTTATCATCCCCATTTCCTTTATGTGATATACACAAAATATCATCGAATTAGGCAATATTTTGCTGTTTTTCTACGTTTTTGTGAATTTTCAGTTTATTGCTATTAATTCATTAAATTTACGATAAAAATGATGCAAACACATAATTGATTAGAAATTAACCCTAAACACTTCATTTTCAATCAACTATTTGTTTCTCGTTAAAATACTGAGTAAGTTATTGGAAAGGGGAGAAGTTCTGTTTTTATTGTATATATCGACGTTTCAGCCGGATTAAAGCGGTTTAACGTGTACATCTTCCATAGGTAATATAAACGGAAAATCAGAAACATTTTAGTTAATTCTAATGAAACCACATTGATTTTTATCATTTGTATTTGAAACAACATTGTCATATGTCTTTTCTTGGATTCTTTTCATTTTAGTTAATTTTAATGAAAACACATAGATTTTTGTCATTTGTATTGGAAGCAACATCTTTATACGTCTTTTCTAGGGCCTAAAAAATACGAAACCTCGCTTTATGATTCGAAGTTAAAATCCTCAAATTTGGTAAAATAATGACTTTTTTTCACGTTTTTCATGTAGTTTTATATTACGTAAATACATTCATTTTTACCAATATTTCGATACTATTTCATGTAGTATCACGATATGTGATTTGGCCTTCAAATCTCAGATTTTCGCATAATATTGCATTTTAAGCAAGTTTTCTTGCCTTTGTTTCGTACTAAAAATCATCGAATTCAGCAATATTTTGACGTTTATCATCCCCTTTTCCTTTATGTAATATACACAAAATATCATCGAATTAGGCAATATTTTGCTGTTTTTCTACGTTTTTTGTGAATTTTCAGTTTATTGCTATTAATTCATTAAATTTACGAAATAAATGGTGCAAACACATAATTGATTAGAAATTAACCTTAAACACTTCATTTTCAATCAACTATTTGTTTCTCGTTAAAATACTGAGTAAGATATTGGAAAGGGGAGAAGTTCTGTTTTTATTGTATATATCGACGTTTCAGCCGGATTAAAGCGGTTTAACGTGTACATCTTCCATAGGTAATATAAACGGAAAATCAGAAACATTTTAGTTAATTCTAATGAAACCACATTGATTTTTATCATTTGTATTTGAAACAACATTGTCATATGTCTTTTCTTGGATCTAAATAATACGAAACCTCGCTCTATGATTTGAAGTTAAAATCCTCAAATATGATAATATAGTGACTTTTTTCACGTTATTCATGTAGTGTGATTTTATGTATATATATATTCGTTTTTACCAATATTTCGATACTTCTTCATGCTTTCTCACGATATGTGATTTGGCCTCCATATCTCAGAATTTTGCAAATTTTGCATTTTTAAGCAAGTTTTCTTGCATTTTGTTTTGTACTAAAAATCATCGAATTTAGCAATATTTTTACCCCTATCATCCCCTTTTCCTTTGTGTGATTTAAACAAAATATCATCGAATTAAGCAATATTTTGCCGTTTTTCTTCGTTTCTGTGAATTTTCAGTTTATTGGTATTATTTCATTAAATATACGAGAAAAATTATGGAAACACATAATTGATGAGAAAATAACCTTAAATACTTCATTTTCAATCATATATTTGTTTCTCGTTAAAATACTGTGTAAGATATTGAAAAGGGGAGAAGTTCTGTTTTTATTGCATATATCGACGTTTCAGCCGGAGTAGAACTGTTTTACGTGTATATCTTCCATCGGTAATATAAACCAAAAATCAGGAACATTTTAGTTAATTTTAATGAAAACACATAGATTTTTGTCATTTGTATTGGAAGCAACATCTTTATACGTCTTTTCTAGGGTCTAAAAAATACGAAACGTCGCTTTATGATTCGAAGTTAAAATCCTCAAATTTGGTATAATAATGACTTTTTTCACGTTTTTCATGTAGTTTGATATTACGTAAATATATTCATTTTTACCTATATTTCGATACTATTTCATGTCGTATCACGATATGTGATTTGGCCTTCAAATCTCAGATTTTCGCATAATATTGCATTTTATGCAAGTTTTCTTGCATTTTGTTTCGTACTAAATATCATCGAATTCAGCAATATTTTGACGTTTATCATCCCCATTTCCTTTATGTGATATACACAAAATATCATCGAATTAGGCAATATTTTGCTGTTTTTCTACGTTTTTGTGAATTTTCAGTTTATTGCTATTAATTCATTAAATTTACGATAAAAATGATGCAACACATAATTGATTAGAAATTAACCCTAAACACTTCATTTTCAATCAACTATTTGTTTCTCGTTAAAATACTGAGTAAGTTATTGGAAAGGGGAGAAGTTCTGTTTTTATTGTATATATCGACGTTTCAGCCGGATTAAAGCGGTTTAACGTGTACATCTTCCATAGGTAATATAAACGGAAAATCAGAAACATTTTAGTTAATTCTAATGAAACCACATTGATTTTTATCATTTGTATTTGAAACAACATTGTCATATGTCTTTTCTTGGATCTAAATAATACGAAACCTCGCTCTATGATTTGAAGTTAAAATCCTCAAATATGGTAATATAGTGACTTTTTTCACGTTATTCATGTAGTGTGATTTTACGTATATATATTGGCTTTTACCAATATTTCGATACTTCTTCATGTTTTCTCACGATATGTGATTTGGCCTTCAAATCTCAGAAATTTGCAAATTTTGCATTTATAAGCAAGTTTTCTTGCATTTTGTTTTGTACTAAAAATCATCGAATTTAGCAATATTTTTACCCCTATCATCCCCTTTTCCTTTGTGTGATTTAAACAAAATATCATCGAATTAAACAATATTTTGCCGTTTTCTTCGTTTTTGTGAATTTTCAGTTTATTGGTATTATTTCATTAAATATACGAGAAAAATTATGGAAACACATAATTGATGAGAAAATAATCTTAAATTCGTTTTTCTTTAAATTTTTAAATAATTCGTTTTCAATCATCTATTTGTTTCTCGTTAAAATACTGATTAATATATTGAAAAGGGGAAAAGTTCTGTTTTTATTGCATATATCGACGTTTCAGCCGGATTAGAACGGTTTAACGTGTACATCTTCCATAGGTAATATAAACGGAAAATCAGAAACATTTTAGTTAATTCTAATGAAAACATATTCATTTTTATCATTTGTATTTGAAACAACATTGTCATATGTCTTTTCTTGGATCTAAATAATTCGAAACCTCGCTCTATGATTTAAAGGTAAAATCCTCAAAAATGATAATATAGTGACTTTTTTCACTTTATTCATGTAGTGTGATTTTACGTATATATATTGGTTTTTACCAATATTTCGATACTACTTAATGTTTTCTCACGATATGTGATTTGGCCTTCAAAATCAGAATTTCGCAAGTTTTGCATTTTTAAGCAAGTTTTCTTGCATTTTGTTTTGTACTAAAAATCATCGAATTTAGCAATATCTTGACCTTTATCATCTTTTACTTTATTTGATTTAAACAAAATATCTTCGGATTAGGCCGTTTTTCCACGTTTTTGTGAATTTTCAGTTTATTGTTATTAATTCATTATATATACGATAAAAATTATGCAAACACATAATTGATCAGAAAATAACCTTAAATACTTCGTTTTCAATCATCTATTTGTTTCTCGTTAAACTACTGAGTAATATATTGAAAAGGGGAAAAGTTCTGTTTTTATTGCATATATCGACGTTTCAGCCGGATTAGAACGGTTTTACGTGCACATCTTCCATCAGTAATATAAATCGAAAATCAGGAAAATTTTAGTTAATTTTAATGAAAACACATTGATTTTTACCATTTGTATTGGAAGCAACATCTTTAAACGTCTTTTCTAGGGTCTAAAAAATACGAAACGTCGCTCTATGATTCGAAGTTAAAATCCTCAAATTTGGTATAATAATGACTTTTTTCACGTTTTTCATGTAGTTTGATGTTACGTAAATATATTCATTTTTACCAATATTTCGATACTATTTCATGTAGTATCACGATATGTGATCTGGCCTTCAAATCTCAGAATTTCGCAAATTTTGCATTTTTAAGCAAGTTTTCTTGCATTTTGTTTTGTACTAAAAATCATCGAATTTAGCAATATTTTGACCTTTATCATCCCCTTTTCCTTTATGTGATTTAAAAAAATATCATCGAATTAAGCAATATTTTGCCGTTTTTCTTCGGTTTTTTGAATTTTCAGTTAATTGTTATTATTTCATTATATATACGAGAAAAATTATGGAAACACATAATTGATCAGAAAATAACCTTAAATACTTCATTTTCAATCATCTATTTGTTTCTCGTTAAAATGCTGGGTAAGATATTTAAAGGGGGAGAATTTCTGTTTTTATTGCATATATCGACGTTTCAGCCGGAGTAGAACGGTTTTACGTGTACATCTTCCATCGGTAATACAAACCGAAAATCAGGAACATTTTAGTTAATTTTAATGAAAACACATTGATTTTTATCATTTGTATTGGAAGCAACATCTTTAAACGTCTTTTCTAGGGTCTAAAAAATACGAAACGTCGCTCTATGATTCGAAGTTAAAATCCTCAAATTTGGTATAATAATGACTTTTTTCACCTTTTTCATGTAGTTTGATATTACGTAAATATATTCATTTTTACCAATATTTCGATACTATTTCATGTAGTATCACGATATGTGATTTGGCCTTCAAATCTCAGATTTTCGTATAATATTGCATTTTAAGCAAGTTTTCTTGCATTTTGTTTCGTACTAAAAATCATCGAATTCAGCAATATTTTGACTTTATCATCCCCTTTTCCTTTATGTAATATAAACAAAATATCATCGAATTAGGCAATATTTTGCTGTTTTTCCACGTTTTTGTGAATTTCCAGTTTATTGCTATTAATTCATTAAATTTACGATAAAAATGATGCAAACACATAATTGATTAGAAATTAACCTTAAACACTTAATTTTCAATCAACTATTTGTTTCTCGTTAAAATACTGAGAAAGATATTGGAAAGGGGAGAAGTTCTGTTTTTATTGCATATATTGACGTTTCTGCCGGATTAGAGCGGTTTTACGTGTATATCTTAAATCGGTTATATAAACGGAAAATCAGGAACATTTTAGTTAATTCTAATGAAAACACATTGACTTTTATCATTTGTATTTGAAACAACATTGTCATATGTCTTTTCTTGGATCTAAATAATACGAAACCTCGCTCTATGATTTGAAGTTAAAATCCTCAAATATGGTAATATAGTGACTTTTTTCACGTTATTCATGTAGTGTGATTTTATGTATATATATATTCGTTTTTACCAATATTTCGATACTTCATGTTTTCTCACGATATGTGATTTGGCCTCCATATCTCAGAATTTTGCAAATTTTGCATTTTTAAGCAAGTTTTGTTGCATTTTGTTTTGTACTAAAAATCATCGAATTTAGCAATATTTTTACCCCTATCATCCCCTTTTCCTTTGTGTGATTTAAACAAAATATCATCGAATTAAGCAATATTTTGCCGTTTTTCTTCGTTTTTGTGAATTTTCAGTTTATTGGTATTATTTCATTAAATATACGAGAAAAATTATGGAAACACATAATTGATGAGAAAATAACCTTAAATACTTCATTTTCAATCATATATTTGTTTCTCGTTAAAATACTGTGTAAGATATTGAAAAGGGGAGAAGTTCTGTTTTTATTGCATATATCGACGTTTCAGCCGGAGTAGAACGGTTTTACGTGTATATCTTCCATCGGTAATATAAACCAAAAATCAGGAACATTTTAGTTAATTTTAATGAAAACACATAGATTTTTGTCATTTGTATTGGAAGCAACATCTTTATACGTCTTTTCTAGGGTCTAAAAAATACGAAACGTCGCTTTATGATTCGAAGTTAAAATCCTCAAATTTGGTATAATAATGACTTTTTTCACGTTTTTCATGTAGTTTGATATTACGTAAATACATTCATTTTTACCTATATTTCGATACTATTTCATGTCCTATCACGATATGTGATTTGGCCTTCAAATCTCAGATTTTCGCATAATATTGCATTTTATGCAAGTTTTCTTGCATTTTGTTTCGTACTAAATATCATCGAATTCAGCAATATTTTGACGTTTATCATCCCCATTTCCTTTATGTGATATACACAAAATATCATCGAATTAGGCAATATTTTGCTGTTTTTCTACGTTTTTGTGAATTTTCAGTTTATTGCTATTAATTCATTAAATTTACGATAAAAATGATGCAAACACATAATTGATTAGAAATTAACCCTAAACACTTCATTTTCAATCAACTATTTGTTTCTCGTTAAAATACTGAGTAAGTTATTGGAAAGGGGAGAAGTTCTGTTTTTATTGTATATATCGACGTTTCAGCCGGATTAAAGCGGTTTAACGTGTACATCTTCCATAGGTAATATAAACAGAAAATCAGAAACATTTTAGTTAATTCTAATGAAACCACATTGATTTTTATCATTTGTATTTGAAACAACATTGTCATATGTCTTTTCTTGGATCTAAATAATACGAAACCTCGCTCTATGATTTGAAGTTAAAATCCTCAAATATGATAATATAGTGACTTTTTTCACGTTATTCATGTAGTGTGATTTTATGTATATATATATATTCGTTTTTACCAATATTTCGATACTTCTTCATGCTTTCTCACGATATGTGATTTGGCCTCCATATCTCAGAATTTTGCAAATTTTGCATTTTTAAGCAAGTTTTCTTGCATTTTGTTTTGTACTAAAAATCATCGAATTTAGCAATATTTTTACCCCTATCATCCCCTTTTCCTTTGTGTGATTTAAACAAAATATCATCGAATTAAGCAATATTTTGCCGTTTTTCTTCGTTTCTGTGAATTTTCAGTTTATTGGTATTATTTCATTAAATATACGAGAAAAATTATGGAAACACATAATTGATGAGAAAATAACCTTAAATACTTCATTTTCAATCATATATTTGTTTCTCGTTAAAATACTGTGTAAGATATTGAAAAGGGGAGAAGTTCTGTTTTTATTGCATATATCGACGTTTCAGCCGGAGTAGAACTGTTTTACGTGTATATCTTCCATCGGTAATATAAACCAAAAATCAGGAACATTTTAGTTAATTTTAATGAAAACACATAGATTTTTGTCATTTGTATTGGAAGCAACATCTTTATACGTCTTTTCTAGGGTCTAAAAAATACGAAACGTCGCTTTATGATTCGAAGTTAAAATCCTCAAATTTGGTATAATAATGACTTTTTTCACGTTTTTCATGTAGTTTGATATTACGTAAATATATTCATTTTTACCTATATTTCGATACTATTTCATGTCGTATCACGATATGTGATTTGGCCTTCAAATCTCAGATTTTCGCATAATATTGCATTTTATGCAAGTTTTCTTGCATTTTGTTTCGTACTAAATATCATCGAATTCAGCAATATTTTGACGTTTATCATCCCCATTTCCTTTATGTGATATACACAAAATATCATCGAATTAGGCAATATTTTGCTGTTTTTCTACGTTTTTGTGAATTTTCAGTTTATTGCTATTAATTCATTAAATTTACGATAAAAATGATGCAACACATAATTGATTAGAAATTAACCCTAAACACTTCATTTTCAATCAACTATTTGTTTCTCGTTAAAATACTGAGTAAGTTATTGGAAAGGGGAGAAGTTCTGTTTTTATTGTATATATCGACGTTTCAGCCGGATTAAAGCGGTTTAACGTGTACATCTTCCATAGGTAATATAAACGGAAAATCAGAAACATTTTAGTTAATTCTAATGAAACCACATTGATTTTTATCATTTGTATTTGAAACAACATTGTCATATGTCTTTTCTTGGATCTAAATAATACGAAACCTCGCTCTATGATTTGAAGTTAAAATCCTCAAATATGATAATATAGTGACTTTTTTCACGTTATTCATTTAGTGTGATTTTACGTATATATATTGGTTTTTACCAATATTTCGATACTACTTAATGTTTTCTCACGATATGTGATTTGGCCTTCAAATCTCAGAATTTCGCAAATTTTGCATTTTAAGCAAGTTTTCTTGCATTTTGTTTTGTACTAAAAATCATCGAATTTAGCAATATTTTGACCTCTATCATCCCCTTTTCCTTTGTGTGATTTAAACAAAATATCATCGAATTAAGCAATATTTTGCCGTTTTTCTTCGTTTTTGTGAATTTTCAGTTTATTGGTATTATTTCATTATATATACGAGAAAAATTATGGAAACACATAATTGATCAGAAAATAACCTTAAATACTTCATTTTCAATCATCTATTTGTTTCTCGTTAAAATACTGGGTAAGATATTTAAAGGGGGAGAATTTCTGTTTTTATTGCATATATCGACGTTTCAGCCGGAGTAGAACGGTTTTACGTGTACATCTTCCATCGGTAATATAAACCGAAAATCAGGAACATTTTAGTTAATTTTAATGAAAACACATAGATTTTTGTCATTTGTATTGGAAGCAACATCTTTATACGTCTTTTCTAGGGTCTAAAAAATACGAAACGTCGCTTTATGATTCGAAGTTAAAATCCTCAAATTTGGTAAAATAATGACTTTTTTTCACGTTTTTCATGTAGTTTTATATTACGTAAATACATTCATTTTTACCAATACTTCGATACTATTTCATGTAGTATCACGATATGTGATTTGGCCTTCAAATCTCAGATTTTCGCATAATATTGCATTTTAAGCAAGTTTTCTTGCCTTTGTTTCGTACTAAAAATCATCGAATTCAGCAATATTTTGACGTTTATCATCCCCTTTTCCTTTATGTAATATACACAAAATATCATCGAATTAGGCAATATTTTGCTGTTTTTCTACGTTTTTGTGAATTTTCAGTTTATTGCTATTAATTCATTAAATTTACGAAATAAATGATGCAAACACATAATTGATTAGAAATTAACCTTAAACACTTCATTTTCAATCAACTATTTGTTTCTCGTTAAAATACTGAGTAAGATATTGGAAAGGGGAGAAGTTCTGTTTTTATTGTATATATCGACGTTTCAGCCGGATTAAAGCGGTTTAACGTGTACATCTTCCATAGGTAATATAAACGGAAAATCAGAAACATTTTAGTTAATTCTAATGAAACCACATTGATTTTTATCATTTGTATTTGAAACAACATTGTTATATGTCTTTTCTTGGATCTAAATAATACGAAACCTCGCTCTATGATTTGAAGTTAAAATCCTCAAATATGATAATATAGTGACTTTTTTCACGTTATTCATGTAGTGTGATTTTACGTATATATATTGGTTTTTACCAATATTTCGATACTACTTAATGTTTTCTCACGATATGTGATTTGGCCTTCAAATCTCAGAATTTCGCAAATTTTGCATTTTTAAGCAAGTTTTCTTGCATTTTGTTTTGTACTAAAAATCAATGAATTTAGCAATATTTTGACCTTTATCATCTTTTACTTTATGTGATTTAAACAAAATATCTTCGAATTAGGCCGTTTTTCCACGTTTTTGTGAATTTTCAGTTTATTGTTATTAATTCATTATATATACGATAAAAATTATGCAAACACATAATTGATCAGAAAATAACCTTAAATACTTCGTTTTCAATCATCTATTTGTTTCTCGTTAAACTACTGAGTAATATATTGAAAAGGGGAAAAGTTCTGTTTTTATTGCATATATCGACGTTTCAGCCGGATTAGAACGGTTTTACGTGCACATCTTCCATCAGTAACATAAACCGAAAATCAGGAAAATTTTAGTTAATTTTAATGAAAACACATTGATTTTTACCTTTTGTATTGGAAGCAACATCTTTAAACGTCTTTTCTAGGGTCTAAAAAATACGAAACGTCGCTCTATGATTCGAAGTTAAAATCCTCAAATTTGGTATAATAATGACTTTTTTCACGTTTTTCATGTAGTTTGATGTTACGTAAATATATTCATTTTTACCAATATTTCGATACTATTTCATGTAGTATCACGATATGTGATCTGGCCTTCAAATCTCAGAATTTCGCAAATTTTGCATTTTTAAGCAAGTTTTCTTGCATTTTGTTTTGTACTAAAAATGATCGAATTTAGCAATATTTTGACCTTTATCATCCCCTTTTCCTTTATGTGATTTAAAAAAATATCATCGAATTAAGCAATATTTTGCCGTTTTTCTTCGGTTTTTTGAATTTTCAGTTTATTGTTATTATTTCATTATATATACGAGAAAAATTATGGAAACACATAATTGATCAGAAAATAACCTTAAATACTTCATTTTCAATCATCTATTTGTTTCTCGTTAAAATGCTGGGTAAGATATTTAAAGGGGGAGAATTTCTGTTTTTATTGCATATATCGACGTTTCAGCCGGAGTAGAACGGTTTTACGTGTACATCTTCCATTGGAAATATAAACCGAAAATCAGGAACATTTTAGTTAATTTTAATGAAAACACATAGATTTTTATCATTTGTATTGGAAGCAACATCTTTAAACGTCTTTTCTAGGGTCTAAAAAATACGAAACGTCGCTCTATGATTCGAAGTTAAAACCCTCAAATTTGGTATAATAATGACTTTTTTCACCTTTTTCATGTAGTTTGATATTACGTAAATATATTCATTTTTACCAATATTTCGATACTATTTCATGTAGTATCACGATATGTGATTTGGCCTTCAAATCTCAGATTTTCGTATAATATTGCATTTTAAGCAAGTTTTCTTGCATTTTGTTTCGTACTAAAAATCATCGAATTCAGCAATATTTTGACTTTATCATCCCCTTTTCCTTTATGTAATATAAACAAAATATCATCGAATTAGGCAATATTTTGCTGTTTTTCCACGTTTTTGTGAATTTTCAGTTTATTGCTATTAATTCATTAAATTTACGATAAAAATGATGCAAACACATAATTGATTAGAAATTAACCTTAAACACTTAATTTTCAATCAACTATTTGTTTCTCGTTAAAATACTGAGTAAGATATTGGAAAGGGGAGAAGTTCTTTTTTTATTGCATAAATCGACGTTTCAGCCGGATTAAAGCGGTTTAATGTGTACATCTTCCATAGGTAATATAAACGGAAAATCAGAAACATTTTAGTTAATTCTAATGAAACCACATTGATTTTTATCATTTGTATTTGAAACAACATTGTCATATGTCTTTTCTTGGATCTAAATAATACGAAACCTCGCTCTATGATTTGAAGTTAAAATCCTCAAATATGATAATATAGTGACTTTTTTCACGTTATTCATGTAGTGTGATTTTATGTATATATATATATTCGTTTTTACCAATATTTCGATACTTCTTCATGCTTTCTCACGATATGTGATTTGGCCTCCATATCTCAGAATTTTGCAAATTTTGCATTTTTAAGCAAGTTTTCTTGCATTTTGTTTTGTACTAAAAATCATCGAATTTAGCAATATTTTTACCCCTATCATCCCCTTTTCCTTTGTGTGATTTAAACAAAATATCATCGAATTAAGCAATATTTTGCCGTTTTTCTTCGTTTCTGTGAATTTTCAGTTTATTGGTATTATTTCATTAAATATACGAGAAAAATTATGGAAACACATAATTGATGAGAAAATAACCTTAAATACTTCATTTTCAATCATATATTTGTTTCTCGTTAAAATACTGTGTAAGATATTGAAAAGGGGAGAAGTTCTGTTTTTATTGCATATATCGACGTTTCAGCCGGAGTAGAACTGTTTTACGTGTATATCTTCCATCGGTAATATAAACCAAAAATCAGGAACATTTTAGTTAATTTTAATGAAAACACATAGATTTTTGTCATTTGTATTGGAAGCAACATCTTTATACGTCTTTTCTAGGGTCTAAAAAATACGAAACGTCGCTTTATGATTCGAAGTTAAAATCCTCAAATTTGGTATAATAATGACTTTTTTCACGTTTTTCATGTAGTTTGATATTACGTAAATATATTCATTTTTACCTATATTTCGATACTATTTCATGTCGTATCACGATATGTGATTTGGCCTTCAAATCTCAGATTTTCGCATAATAATGCATTTTATGCAAGTTTTCTTGCATTTTGTTTCGTACTAAATATCATCGAATTCAGCAATATTTTGACGTTTATCATCCCCATTTCCTTTATGTGATATACACAAAATATCATCGAATTAGGCAATATTTTGCTGTTTTTCTACGTTTTTGTGAATTTTCAGTTTATTGCTATTAATTCATTAAATTTACGATAAAAATGATGCAACACATAATTGATTAGAAATTAACCCTAAACACTTCATTTTCAATCAACTATTTGTTTCTCGTTAAAATACTGAGTAAGTTATTGGAAAGGGGAGAAGTTCTGTTTTTATTGTATATATCGACGTTTCAGCCGGATTAAAGCGGTTTAACGTGTACATCTTCCATAGGTAATATAAACGGAAAATCAGAAACATTTTAGTTAATTCTAATGAAACCACATTGATTTTTATCATTTGTATTTGAAACAACATTGTCATATGTCTTTTCTTGGATCTAAATAATACGAAACCTCGCTCTATGATTTGAAGTTAAAATCCTCAAATATGATAATATAGTGACTTTTTTCACGTTATTCATTTAGTGTGATTTTACGTATATATATTGGTTTTTACCAATATTTCGATACTACTTAATGTTTTCTCACGATATGTGATTTGGCCTTCAAATCTCAGAATTTCGCAAATTTTGCATTTTAAGCAAGTTTTCTTGCATTTTGTTTTGTACTAAAAATCATCGAATTTAGCAATATTTTGACCTCTATCATCCCCTTTTCCTTTGTGTGATTTAAACAAAATATCATCGAATTAAGCAATATTTTGCCGTTTTTCTTCGTTTTTGTGAATTTTCAGTTTATTGGTATTATTTCATTATATATACGAGAAAAATTATGGAAACACATAATTGATCAGAAAATAACCTTAAATACTTCATTTTCAATCATCTATTTGTTTCTCGTTAAAATACTGGGTAAGATATTTAAAGGGGGAGAATTTCTGTTTTTATTGCATATATCGACGTTTCAGCCGGAGTAGAACGGTTTTACGTGTACATCTTCCATCGGTAATATAAACCGAAAATCAGGAACATTTTAGTTAATTTTAATGAAAACACATAGATTTTTGTCATTTGTATTGGAAGCAACATCTTTATACGTCTTTTCTAGGGTCTAAAAAATACGAAACGTCGCTTTATGATTCGAAGTTAAAATCCTCAAATTTGGTAAAATAATGACTTTTTTTCACGTTTTTCATGTAGTTTTATATTACGTAAATACATTCATTTTTACCAATACTTCGATACTATTTCATGTAG
This sequence comes from Procambarus clarkii, assembly GCF_040958095.1. Taxonomy (NCBI): domain Eukaryota; kingdom Metazoa; phylum Arthropoda; class Malacostraca; order Decapoda; family Cambaridae; genus Procambarus; species Procambarus clarkii. The sequence continues at coordinate 1,598,103 of NC_091216.1, forward strand.
TATCACGATATGTGATTTGGCCTTCAAATCTCAGATTTTCGCATAATATTGCATTTTAAGCAAGTTTTCTTGCCTTTGTTTCGTACTAAAAATCATCGAATTCAGCAATATTTTGACGTTTATCATCCCCTTTTCCTTTATGTAATATACACAAAATATCATCGAATTAGGCAATATTTTGCTGTTTTTCTACGTTTTTGTGAATTTTCAGTTTATTGCTATTAATTCATTAAATTTACGAAATAAATGATGCAAACACATAATTGATTAGAAATTAACCTTAAACACTTCATTTTCAATCAACTATTTGTTTCTCGTTAAAATACTGAGTAAGATATTGGAAAGGGGAGAAGTTCTGTTTTTATTGTATATATCGACGTTTCAGCCGGATTAAAGCGGTTTAACGTGTACATCTTCCATAGGTAATATAAACGGAAAATCAGAAACATTTTAGTTAATTCTAATGAAACCACATTGATTTTTATCATTTGTATTTGAAACAACATTGTTATATGTCTTTTCTTGGATCTAAATAATACGAAACCTCGCTCTATGATTTGAAGTTAAAATCCTCAAATATGATAATATAGTGACTTTTTTCACGTTATTCATGTAGTGTGATTTTACGTATATATATTGGTTTTTACCAATATTTCGATACTACTTAATGTTTTCTCACGATATGTGATTTGGCCTTCAAATCTCAGAATTTCGCAAATTTTGCATTTTTAAGCAAGTTTTCTTGCATTTTGTTTTGTACTAAAAATCAATGAATTTAGCAATATTTTGACCTTTATCATCTTTTACTTTATGTGATTTAAACAAAATATCTTCGAATTAGGCCGTTTTTCCACGTTTTTGTGAATTTTCAGTTTATTGTTATTAATTCATTATATATACGATAAAAATTATGCAAACACATAATTGATCAGAAAATAACCTTAAATACTTCGTTTTCAATCATCTATTTGTTTCTCGTTAAACTACTGAGTAATATATTGAAAAGGGGAAAAGTTCTGTTTTTATTGCATATATCGACGTTTCAGCCGGATTAGAACGGTTTTACGTGCACATCTTCCATCAGTAACATAAACCGAAAATCAGGAAAATTTTAGTTAATTTTAATGAAAACACATTGATTTTTACCTTTTGTATTGGAAGCAACATCTTTAAACGTCTTTTCTAGGGTCTAAAAAATACGAAACGTCGCTCTATGATTCGAAGTTAAAATCCTCAAATTTGGTATAATAATGACTTTTTTCACGTTTTTCATGTAGTTTGATGTTACGTAAATATATTCATTTTTACCAATATTTCGATACTATTTCATGTAGTATCACGATATGTGATCTGGCCTTCAAATCTCAGAATTTCGCAAATTTTGCATTTTTAAGCAAGTTTTCTTGCATTTTGTTTTGTACTAAAAATGATCGAATTTAGCAATATTTTGACCTTTATCATCCCCTTTTCCTTTATGTGATTTAAAAAAATATCATCGAATTAAGCAATATTTTGCCGTTTTTCTTCGGTTTTTTGAATTTTCAGTTTATTGTTATTATTTCATTATATATACGAGAAAAATTATGGAAACACATAATTGATCAGAAAATAACCTTAAATACTTCATTTTCAATCATCTATTTGTTTCTCGTTAAAATGCTGGGTAAGATATTTAAAGGGGGAGAATTTCTGTTTTTATTGCATATATCGACGTTTCAGCCGGAGTAGAACGGTTTTACGTGTACATCTTCCATTGGAAATATAAACCGAAAATCAGGAACATTTTAGTTAATTTTAATGAAAACACATAGATTTTTATCATTTGTATTGGAAGCAACATCTTTAAACGTCTTTTCTAGGGTCTAAAAAATACGAAACGTCGCTCTATGATTCGAAGTTAAAACCCTCAAATTTGGTATAATAATGACTTTTTTCACCTTTTTCATGTAGTTTGATATTACGTAAATATATTCATTTTTACCAATATTTCGATACTATTTCATGTAGTATCACGATATGTGATTTGGCCTTCAAATCTCAGATTTTCGTATAATATTGCATTTTAAGCAAGTTTTCTTGCATTTTGTTTCGTACTAAAAATCATCGAATTCAGCAATATTTTGACTTTATCATCCCCTTTTCCTTTATGTAATATAAACAAAATATCATCGAATTAGGCAATATTTTGCTGTTTTTCCACGTTTTTGTGAATTTTCAGTTTATTGCTATTAATTCATTAAATTTACGATAAAAATGATGCAAACACATAATTGATTAGAAATTAACCTTAAACACTTAATTTTCAATCAACTATTTGTTTCTCGTTAAAATACTGAGTAAGATATTGGAAAGGGGAGAAGTTCTTTTTTTATTGCATAAATCGACGTTTCAGCCGGATTAAAGCGGTTTAATGTGTACATCTTCCATAGGTAATATAAACGGAAAATCAGAAACATTTTAGTTAGTTCTAATGAAAACACATTGATTTTTATCATTTGTATTTGAAACAACATTGTCATATGTCTTTTCTTGGATCTAAATAATACGATACCTCGCTCTATGATTTGAAGTTAAAATCCTCAAATATGGTAATATAGTGACTTTTTTCACGTTATTCATGTAGTGTGATTTTACGTATATATATTGGTTTTTACCAATATTTCGAAACTACTTCATGTTTTCTCACGATATGTGATTTGGCCTTCAAATCTCAGAATTTCGCAAATTTTGCATTTTTAAGCAAGTTTTCTTGCATTTTGTTTTGTACTAAAAATCATCGAATTTAGCAATATTTTTACCTTCATCATCCCCTTTTCCTTTATGTGATTTAAACAAAAAATGATCGAATTAAGCAATATTTTGCCGTTTTTCTACGTTTTTGTGAATTTTCAGTTTATTGATATTATTTCATTATATATACGAGAAAAATTATGGAAACACATAATTGATCAGAAAATAACCTTAAATACTTCATTTTCAATCTTCTATTTGTTTCTCGTTAAAATACTGGGTAAGATATTTAAAGGGGGAGAATTTCTGTTTTTATTGCATATATCGACGTTTCAGCCGGAGTAGAACGGTTTTACGTGTACATCTTCCATCGGTAATATAAACCGAAAATCAGGAACATTTTAGTTAATTTTAATGAAAACACATAGATTTTTGTCATTTGTATTGGAAGCAACATCTTTATACGTCTTTTCTAGGGTCTAAAAAATACGAAACGTCGCTTTATGATTCGAAGTTAAAATCCTCAAATTTGGTATAATAATGACTTTTTTCACGTTTTTCATGTAGTTTGATATTACGTAAATACATTCATTTTACCAATATTTCGATACTATTTCATGTAGTATCACGATATGTGATTTGGCCTTCAAATCTCAGATTTTCGCATAATATTGCATTTTAAGCAAGTTTTCTTGCATTTTGTTTCGTACTAAAAATCATCGAATTCAGCAATATTTTGACGTTCATCAGCCTCTTTTCCTTTATGTAATATACACAAAATATCATCGAATTAGGCAATATTTTGCTGTTTTTCTACGTTTTTGTGAATTTTCAGTTTATTGCTATTAATTCATTAAATTTACGAAAAAAATGATGCAAACACATAATTGATTAGAAATTAACCTTAAACACTTCATTTTCAATCAACTATTTGTTTCTCGTTAAAATACTGAGTAAGATATTGGAAAGGGGAGAAGTTCTGTTTTTATTGTATATATCGACGTTTCAGCCGGATTAAAGCGGTTTAACGTGTACATCTTCCATAGGTAATATAAACGGAAAATCAGAAACATTTTAGTTAATTCTAATGAAAACACATTGATTTTTAACATTTGTATTTGAAACAACATTGTCATATGTCTTTTCTTGGATCTAAATAATACGAAACCTCGCTCTATGATTTGAAGTTAAAATCCTCAAAAATGATAATATAGTGACTTTTTCACGTTATTCATGTAGTGTGATTTTACGTATATATATTGGTTTTTACCAATATTTCGATACTACTTAATGTTTTCTCACGATATGTGATTTGGCCTTCAAAATCAGAATTTCGCAAGTTTTGCATTTTTAAGCAAGTTTTCTTGCATTTTGTTTTGTACTAAAAATCATCGAATTTAGCAATATCTTGACCTTTATCATCTTTTACTTTATGTGATTTAAACAAAATATCTTCGAATTAGGCCGTTTTTCCACGTTTTTGTGAATTTTCAGTTTATTGTTATTAATTCATTATATATACGATAAAAATTATGCAAACACATAATTGATCAGAAAACAACCTTAAATACTTCGTTTTCAATCATCTATTTGTTTCTCGTTAAACTACTGAGTAATATATTGAAAAGGGGAAAAGTTCTGTTTTTATTGCATATATCGACGTTTCAGCCGGATTAGAACGGTTTTACGTGCACATCTTCCATCAGTAACATAAACCGAAAATCAGGAAAATTTTAGTTAATTTTAATGAAAACACATTGATTTTTACCATTTGTATTGGAAGCAACATCTTTAAACGTCTTTTCTAGGGTCTAAAAAATACGAAACGTCGCTCTATGATTCGAAGTTAAAATCCTCAAATTTGGTATAATAATGACTTTTTTCACGTTTTTCATGTAGTTTGATGTTACGTAAATATATTCATTTTTACCAATATTTCGATACTATTTCATGTAGTATCACGATATGTGATCTGGCCTTCAAATCTCAGAATTTCGCAAATTTTGCATTTTTAAGCAAGTTTTCTTGCATTTTGTTTTGTACTAAAAATGATCGAATTTAGCAATATTTTGACCTTTATCATCCCCTTTTCCTTTATGTGATTTAAAAAAATATCATCGAATTAAGCAATATTTTGCCGTTTTTCTTCGTTTTTTTGAATTTTCAGTTTATTGTTATTATTTCATTATATATACGAGAAAAATTATGGAAACACATAATTGATCAGAAAATAACCTTAAATACTTCATTTTCAATCATCTATTTGTTTCTCGTTAAAATGTTGGGTAAGATATTTAAAGGGGGAGAATTTCTGTTTTTATTGCATATATCGACGTTTCAGCCGGAGTAGAACGGTTTTACGTGTACATCTTCCATTGGAAATATAAACCGAAAATCAGGAACATTTTAGTTAATTTTAATGAAAACACATAGATTTTTATCATTTGTATTGGAAGCAACATCTTTAAACGTCTTTTCTAGGGTCTAAAAAATACGAAACGTCGCTCTATGATTCGAAGTTAAAACCCTCAAATTTGGTATAATAATGACTTTTTTCACCTTTTTCATGTAGTTTGATATTACGTAAATATATTCATTTTTACCAATATTTCGATACTATTTCATGTAGTATCACGATATGTGATTTGGCCTTCAAATCTCAGATTTTCGTATAATATTGCATTTTAAGCAAGTTTTCTTGCATTTTGTTTCGTACTAAAAATCATCGAATTCAGCAATATTTTGACTTTATCATCCCCTTTTCCTTTATGTAATATAAACAAAATATCATCGAATTAGGCAATATTTTGCTGTTTTTCCACGTTTTTGTGAATTTTCAGTTTATTGCTATTAATTCATTAAATTTACGATAAAAATGATGCAAACACATAATTGATTAGAAATTAACCTTAAACACTTAATTTTCAATCAACTATTTGTTTCTCGTTAAAATACTGAGTAAGATATTGGAAAGGGGAGAAGTTCTTTTTTTATTGCATAAATCGACGTTTCAGCCGGATTAAAGCGGTTTAATGTGTACATCTTCCATAGGTAATATAAACGGAAAATCAGAAACATTTTAGTTAGTTCTAATGAAAACACATTGATTTTTATCATTTGTATTTGAAACAACATTGTCATATGTCTTTTCTTGGATCTAAATAATACGATACCTCGCTCTATGATTTGAAGTTAAAATCCTCAAATATGGTAATATAGTGACTTTTTTCACGTTATTCATGTAGTGTGATTTTACGTATATATATTGGTTTTTACCAATATTTCGAAACTACTTCATGTTTTCTCACGATATGTGATTTGGCCTTCAAATCTCAGAATTTCGCAAATTTTGCATTTTTAAGCAAGTTTTCTTGCATTTTGTTTTGTACTAAAAATCATCGAATTTAGCAATATTTTTACCTTTATCATCCCCTTTTCCTTTATGTGATTTAAACAAAAAATGATCGAATTAAGCAATATTTTGCCGTTTTTCTACGTTTTTGTGAATTTTCAGTTTATTGATATTATTTCATTATATATACGAGAAAAATTATGGAAACACATAATTGATCAGAAAATAACCTTAAATACTTCATTTTCAATCTTCTATTTGTTTCTCGTTAAAATACTGGGTAAGATATTTAAAGGGGGAGAATTTCTGTTTTTATTGCATATATCGACGTTTCAGCCGGAGTAGAACGGTTTTACGTGTACATCTTCCATCGGTAATATAAACCGAAAATCAGGAACATTTTAGTTAATTTTAATGAAAACACATAGATTTTTGTCATTTGTATTGGAAGCAACATCTTTATACGTCTTTTCTAGGGTCTAAAAAATACGAAACGTCGCTTTATGATTCGAAGTTAAAATCCTCAAATTTGGTATAATAATGACTTTTTTCACGTTTTTCATGTAGTTTGATATTACGTAAATACATTCATTTTACCAATATTTCGATACTATTTCATGTAGTATCACGATATGTGATTTGGCCTTCAAATCTCAGATTTTCGCATAATATTGCATTTTAAGCAAGTTTTCTTGCATTTTGTTTCGTACTAAAAATCATCGAATTCAGCAATATTTTGACGTTCATCAGCCTCTTTTCCTTTATGTAATATACACAAAATATCATCGAATTAGGCAATATTTTGCTGTTTTTCTACGTTTTTGTGAATTTTCAGTTTATTGCTATTAATTCATTAAATTTACGAAAAAAATGATGCAAACACATAATTGATTAGAAATTAACCTTAAACACTTCATTTTCAATCAACTATTTGTTTCTCGTTAAAATACTGAGTAAGATATTGGAAAGGGGAGAAGTTCTGTTTTTATTGTATATATCGACGTTTCAGCCGGATTAAAGCGGTTTAACGTGTACATCTTCCATAGGTAATATAAACGGAAAATCAGAAACATTTTAGTTAATTCTAATGAAAACACATTGATTTTTAACATTTGTATTTGAAACAACATTGTCATATGTCTTTTCTTGGATCTAAATAATACGAAACCTCGCTCTATGATTTGAAGTTAAAATCCTCAAAAATGATAATATAGTGACTTTTTCACGTTATTCATGTAGTGTGATTTTACGTATATATATTGGTTTTTACCAATATTTCGATACTACTTAATGTTTTCTCACGATATGTGATTTGGCCTTCAAAATCAGAATTTCGCAAGTTTTGCATTTTTAAGCAAGTTTTCTTGCATTTTGTTTTGTACTAAAAATCATCGAATTTAGCAATATCTTGACCTTTATCATCTTTTACTTTATGTGATTTAAACAAAATATCTTCGAATTAGGCCGTTTTTCCACGTTTTTGTGAATTTTCAGTTTATTGTTATTAATTCATTATATATACGATAAAAATTATGCAAACACATAATTGATCAGAAAACAACCTTAAATACTTCGTTTTCAATCATCTATTTGTTTCTCGTTAAACTACTGAGTAATATATTGAAAAGGGGAAAAGTTCTGTTTTTATTGCATATATCGACGTTTCAGCCGGATTAGAACGGTTTTACGTGCACATCTTCCATCAGTAACATAAACCGAAAATCAGGAAAATTTTAGTTAATTTTAATGAAAACACATTGATTTTTACCATTTGTATTGGAAGCAACATCTTTAAACGTCTTTTCTAGGGTCTAAAAAATACGAAACGTCGCTCTATGATTCGAAGTTAAAATCCTCAAATTTGGTATAATAATGACTTTTTTCACGTTTTTCATGTAGTTTGATGTTACGTAAATATATTCATTTTTACCAATATTTCGATACTATTTCATGTAGTATCACGATATGTGATCTGGCCTTCAAATCTCAGAATTTCGCAAATTTTGCATTTTTAAGCAAGTTTTCTTGCATTTTGTTTTGTACTAAAAATGATCGAATTTAGCAATATTTTGACCTTTATCATCCCCTTTTCCTTTATGTGATTTAAAAAAATATCATCGAATTAAGCAATATTTTGCCGTTTTTCTTCGTTTTTTTTAATTTTCAGTTTATTGTTATTATTTCATTATATATACGAGAAAAATTATGGAAACACATAATTGATCAGAAAATAACCTTAAATACTTCATTTTCAATCATCTATTTGTTTCTCGTTAAAATGCTGGGTAAGATATTTAAAGGGGGAGAATTTCTGTTTTTATTGCATATATCGACGTTTCAACCGGAGTAGAACGGTTTTACGTGTACATCTTCCATTGGAAATATAAACCGAAAATCAGGAACATTTTAGTTAATTTTAATGAAAACACATTGATTTTTATCATTTGTAATGGAAGCAACATCTTTAAACGTCTTTTCTAGGGTCTAAAAAATACGAAACGTCGCTCTATGATTCGAAGTTAAAATCCTCAAATTTGGTATAATAATGACTTTTTTCACCTTTTTCAGGTAGTTTGATATTACGTAAATATATTCATTTTTACCAATATTTCGATACTATTTCATGTAGTATCACGATATGTGATTTGGCCTTCAAATCTTAGATTTTCGTATAATATTGCATTTTAAGCAAGTTTTCTTGCATTTTGTTTCGTACTAAAAATCATCGAATTCAGCAATATTTTGACTTTATCATCCCCTTTTCCTTTATGTAATATAAACAAAATATCATCGAATTAGGCAATATTTTGCTGTTTTTCCACGTTTTTGTGAATTTTCAGTTTATTGCTATTAATTCATTAAATTTACGATAAAAATGATGCAAACACATAATTGATTAGAAATTAACCTTAAACACTTAATTTTCAATCAACTATTTGTTTCTCGTTAAAATACTGAGTAAGATATTGGAAAGGGGAGAAGTTCTTTTTTTATTGCATATATCGACGTTTCAGCCGGATTAAAGCGGTTTAATGTGTAAATCTTCCATAGGTAATATAAACGGAAAATCAGAAACATTTTAGTTAGTTCTAATGAAAACACATTGATTTTTATCATTTGTATTTGAAACAACATTGTCATATGTCTTTTCTTGGATCTAAATAATACGATACCTCGCTCTATGATTTGAAGTTAAAATCCTCAAATATGGTAATATAGTGACTTTTTTCACGTTATTCATGTAGTGTGATTTTACGTATATATATTGGTTTTTACCAATATTTCGATACTACTTCATGTTTTCTCACGATATGTGATTTGGCCTTCAAATCTCAGAATTTCGCAAATTTTGCATTTTTAAGCAAGTTTTCTTGCATTTTGTTTTGTACTAAAAATCATCGAATTTAGCCATATTTTTACCTTTATCATCCCCTTTTCCTTTATGTGATTTAAACAAAAAATGATCGAATTAAGCAATATTTTGCCGTTTTTCTACGTTTTTGTGAATTTTCAGTTTATTGATATTATTTCATTATATATACGAGAAAAATTATGGAAACACATAATTGATCAGAAAATAACCTTAAATACTTCATTTTCAATCATCTATTTGTTTCTCGTTAAAATACTGGGTAAGATATTTAAAGGGGGAGAATTTCTGTTTTTATTGCATATATCGACGTTTCAGCCGGAGTAGAACGGTTTTACGTGTACATCTTCCATCGGTAATATAAACCGAAAATCAGGAACATTTTAGTTAATTTTAATGAAAACACATAGATTTTTGTCATTTGTATTGGAAGCAACATCTTTATACGTCTTTTCTAGGGTCTAAAAAATACGAAACGTCGCTTTATGATTCGAAGTTAAAATCCTCAAATTTGGTATAATAATGACTTTTTTCACGTTTTTCATGTAGTTTGATATTACGTAAATACATTCATTTTTACCAATATTTCGATTCTATTTCATGTAGTATCACGATATGTGATTTGGCCTTCAAATCTCAGATTTTCGCATAATATTGCATTTTAAGCAAGTTTTCTTGCATTTTGTTTCGTACTAAAAATCATCGAATTCAGCAATATTTTGACGTTCATCATCCCCTTTTCCTTTATGTAATATACACAAAATATCATCGAATTAGGCAATATTTTGCTGTTTTTCTACGTTTTTGTGAATTTTCAGTTTATTGCTATTAATTCATTAAATTTACGAAAAAAATGATGCAAACACATAATTGATTAGAAATTAACCTTAAACACATCATTTTCAATCAACTATTTGTTTCTCGTTAAAATACTGAGTAAGATATTGGAAAGGGGAGAAGTTCTGTTTTTATTGAATATATCGACGTTTCAGCCGGTTTAAAGCGGTTTAACGTGTAGATCTTCCATAGGTAATATAAACGGAAAATCAGAAACATTTTAGTTAATTCTAATGAAAACACATTTATTTTTATCATTTGTATTTGAAACAACATTGTCATATGTCTTTTCTTGGATCTAAATAATACGAAACCTCGCTCTATGATTTGAAGTTAAAATCCTCAAAAATGATAATATAGTGACTTTTTTCACGTTATTCATGTAGTGTGATTTTACGTATATATATTGGTTTTTACCAATATTTCGATACTACTTAATGTTTTCTCACGATATGTGATTTGGCCTTCAAATCTCAGAATTTCGCAAGTTTTGCATTTTTAAGCAAGTTTTCTTGCATTTTGTTTTATACTAAAAATCATCGAATTTAGCAATATCTTGACCTTTGTCATCTTTTACTTTATGTGATTTAAACAAAATATCTTCAAATTAGGCCGTTTTTCCACGTTTTTGTGAATTTTCAGTTTATTGTTATTAATTCATTATATATACGATAAAAATTATGCAAACACATAATTGATCAGAAAATAACCTTAAATACTTCGTTTTCAATCATCTATTTGTTTCTCGTTAAAATACTGAGTAATATATTGAAAAGGGGAAAAGTTCTGTTTTTATTGCATGTATCGACGTTTCAGCCGGATTTGAATGGTTTTACGTGCACATCTTCCATCAGTAATATAAACCGAAAATCAGGAAAATTTTAGTTAATTTTAATGAAAACACATTGATTTTTATCATTTGTATTGGAAGCAACATCTTTAAACGTCTTTTCTAGGGTCTAAAAAATACGAAACGTCGCTCTATGATTCGAAGTTAAAATCCACAAATTTGGTATAATAATGACTTTTTTCACCTTTTTCATGTAGTTTGATATTACGTAAATATATTCATTTTTACCAATATTTCGATACTATTTCATGTAGTATCACGATATGTGATTTGGCCTTCAAATCTCAGATTTTCGTATAATATTGCATTTTAAGCAAGTTTTCTTGCATTTTGTTTCGTACTAAAAATCATCGAATTCAGCAATATTTTGACTTTATCATCCCCTTTTCCTTTATGTAATATTAACAAAATATCATCGAATTAGGCAATATTTTGCTGTTTTTCCACGGTTTTGTGAATTTTCAGTTTATTGCTATTAATTCATTAAATTTACGATAAAAATGATGCAAACACATAATTGATTAGAAATTAACCTTAAACACTTCATTTTCAATCAACTATTTGTTTCTCGTTAAAATACTGAGTAAGATATTGGAAAGGGAAGAAGTTCTGTTTTTATTGTATATATCGACGTTTCAGCCGGATTAAAGCGGTTTAACGTGTACATCTTCAATAGGTAATATAAACGGAAAATCAGAAACATTTTAATTAGTTCTAATGAAAACACATTGATTTTTATCATTTGTATTTAAAACAACATTGTCATATGTCTTTTCTTGGATCTAAATAATACGAAACCTCGCTCTATGATTTGAAGTTAAAATCCTCAAATATGGTAATATAGTGACTTTTTTCACGTTATTCATGTAGTGTGATTTTACGTATATATATTGGTTTTTACCAATATTTCGATACTACTTCATGTTTTCTCACGATATGTGATTTGGCCTTCAAATCTCAGAATTTCGCAAATTTTGCATTTTTAAGCAAGTTTTCTTGCATTTTGTTTTGTACTAAAAATCATCGAATTTAGCAATATTTTTACCTTTATCATCCCCTTTTCCTTTATGTGATTTAAACCAAAAATTATCGAATTAAGCAATATTTTGCCGTTTTTCTACGTTTTTGTGAATTTTCAGTTTATTGATATTATTTCATTATATATACGAGAAAAATTATGGAAACACATAATTGATCAGAAAATAACCTTAAATACTTCATTTTCAATCATCTATTTGTTTCTCGTTAAAATACTGGGTAAGATATTTAAAGGGGGAGAATTTCTGTTTTTATTGCATATATCGACGTTTCAGCCGGAGTAGAACGGTTTTACGTGTACATCTTCCATCGGTAATATAAACCGAAAATCAGGAACATTTTAGTTAATTTTAATGAAAACACATAGATTTTTGTCATTTGTATTGGAAGCAACATCTTTATACGTCTTTTCTAGGGTCTAAAAAATACGAAACGTCGCTTTATGATTCGAAGTTAAAATCCTCAAATTTGGTATAATAATGACTTTTTTCACGTTTTTCATGTAGTTTGATATTACGTAAATACATTCATTTTTACCAATATTTCGATACTATTTCATGTAGTATCACGATATGTGATTTGGCCTTCAAATCTCAGATTTTCGCATAATATTGCATTTTAAGCAAGTTTTCTTGCCTTTGTTTCGTACTAAAAATCATCGAATTCAGCAATATTTTGACTTTATCATCCCCTTTTCCTTTATGTAATATAAACAAAATATCATCGAATTAGGCAATATTTTGCTGTTTTTCCACGTTTTTGTGAATTTTCAGTTTATTGCTATTAATTCATTAAATTTACGATAAAAATGATGCAAACACATAATTGATTAGAAATTAACCTTAAACACTTCAATTTCAATCAACTATTTGTTTCTCGTTAAAATACTGAGTAAGATATTGGAAAGGGGAGAAGTTCTTTTTTTATTGTATATATCGACGTTTCAGCCGGATTAAAGCGGTTTAACGTGTACATCTTCCATAGGTAATATAAACGGAAAATCAGAAACATTTTAGTTAATTCTAATGAAAACATATTCATTTTTATCATTTGTATTTGAAACAACATTGTCATATGTCTTTTCTTGGATCTAAATAATTCGAAACCTCGCTCTATGATTTGAAGTTAAAATCCTCAAAAATGATAATATAGTGACTTTTTTCACGTTATTCATGTAGTGTGATTTTCCGTATATATTGGTTTTTACCAATATTTCGACACTACTTAATGTTTTCTCACGATATGTGATTTGGCCTTCAAAATCAGAATTTCGCAAGTTTTGCATTTTTAAGCAAGTTTTCTTGCATTTTGTTTTGTACTAAAAATCATCGAATTTAGCAATATCTTGACCTTTATCATCTTTTACTTTATGTGATTTAAACAAAATATCTTCGAATTTGGCCGTTTTTCCACGTTTTTGTGAATTTTCAGTTTATTGTTATTAATTCATTATATATACGATAAAAATTATGCAAACACATAATTGATCATAAAATAACCTTAAATACTTCGTTTTCAATCATCTATTTGTTTCTCGTTAAACTACTGAGTAATATATTGAAAAGGGGAAAAGTTCTGTTTTTATTGCATATATCGACGTTTCAGCCGGATTAGAACGGTTTTACGTGCACATCTTCCATCAGTAATATAAACCGAAAATCAGGAAAATTTTAGTTAATTTTAATGAAAACACATTGATTTTTACCATTTGTATTGGAAGCAACATCTTTAAACGTCTTTTCTAGGGTCTAAAAAATACGAAACGTCGCTCTATGATTCGAAGTTAAAATCCTCAAATTTGGTATAATAATGACTTTTTTCACGTTTTTCATGTAGTTTGATGTTACGTAAATATATTCATTTTTACCAATAATTCGATACTATTTCATGTAGTATCACGATATATGATCTGGCCTTCAAATCTCAGAATTTCGCAAATTTTGCATTTTTAAGCAAGTTTTCTTGCATTTTGTTTTGTACTAAAAATCATCGAATTTAGCAATATTTTGACCTTTATCATCCCCTTTTCCTTTATGTGATTTAAAAAAATATCATCGAATTAAGCAATATTTTACCGTTTTTCTTCGGTTTTTTGAATTTTCAGTTTATTGTTATTATTTCATTATATATACGAGAAAAATTATGGAAACACATAATTGATCAGAAAATAACCTTAAATACTTCATTTTCAATCATCTATTTGTTTCTCGTTAAAATGCTGGGTAAGATATTTAAAGGGGGAGAATTTCTGTTTTTATTGCATATATCGACGTTTCAGCCGGAGTAGAACGGTTTTACGTGTACATCTTCCATTGGAAATATAAACCGAAAATCAGGAACATTTTAGTTAATTTTAATGAAAACACATTGATTTTTATCATTTGTATTGGAAGCAACATCTTTAAACGTCTTTTCTAGGGTCTATAAAATACGAAACGTCGCTCTATGATTCGAAGTTAAAATCCTCAAATTTGGTATAATAATGACTTTTTTCACCTTTTTCATGTAGTTTGATATTACGTAAATATATTCATTTTTACCAATATTTCGATACTATTTCATGTAGTATCACGATATGTGATTTGGCCTTCAAATCTCAGATTTTCGTATAATATTGCATTTTAAGCAAGTTTTCTTGCATTTTGTTTCGTACTAAAAATCATCGAATTCAGCAATATTTTGACTTTATCATCCCCTTTTCCTTTATGTAATATAAACAAAATATCATCGAATTAGGCAATATTTTGCTGTTTTTCCACGTTTTTGTGAATTTTCAGTTTATTGCTATTAATTCATTAAATTTACGATAAAAATGATGCAAACACATAATAGATTAGAAATTAACCTTAAACACTTCATTTTCAATCAACTATTTGTTTCTCGTTAAAATACTGAGTAAGATATTGGAAAGGGGAGAAGTTCTGTTTTTATTGCATATATCGACGTTTCAGCCGGATTAGAGCGGTTTTACGTGTATATCTAAAATCGGTTATTTAAACGGAAAATCAGGAACATTTTAGTTAATTCTAATGAAAACATATTGATTTTTAACATTTGTATTTGAAACAACATTGTCATATGTCTTTTCTTGGATCTAAATAATACGAAACCTCGCTCTATGATTCGAAGATAAAATCCTCAAATTTAGTATAATAATGACTTTTTTCACGTTTTTCATGTAGTTATATTACGTAAATATATTCATTTTTACCAATATTTCGATACTATTTCATGTAGTATCACGATTTGGCCTTCAAATCTCAGATTTTCGCATAATATTGCATTTTAAGCAATTTTCTTGCATTTTGTTTCGTACTAAAAATCATCGAATTCAGCAATATTTTGACGTTAATCATCCCCTTTTCCTTTATGTGATATACACAAAATATCATCGAATTAGGCAATATTTTGCTGTTTTTCTACGTTTTTGTCAATTTTCAGTTTATTGCTATTAATTCATTAAATTTACGATAAAAATGATGCAAACACATAATTGATTAGAAATTAACCTTAAACACTTCATTTTCAATCAACTATTTGTTTCTCGTTAAAATACTGAGTAAGATATTGAAAAGGGGAGAAGTTCTGTTTTTATTGTATATATCGACGTTTCAGCCGGATTAAAGCGGTTTAACGTGTACATCTTCCATCGGTAATATAAACCGAAAATCAGTCACATTTTAGTTAATTTTAATGAAAACACATAGATTTTTGTCATTTGTATTGGATGCAACATCTTTATACGACTTTTCTAGGGTCTAAAAAATACGAAACGTCGCTCTATGATTCGAAGTTAAAATCCTCAAATTTGGTATAATAATGACTTTTTTCACGTTTTTCATGTAGTTTGATATTACGTAAATATATTCATTTTTACCTATTTTTCGATACTATTTCATGTCGTATCACGATATGTGATTTGGCCTTCAAATCTCAGATTTTCGTATAATATTGCATTTTAAGCAAGTTTTCTTGCATTTTGTTTTGTACTAAAAATCATCGAATTTAGCAATATTTTGACCTTTATCATCCCCTTTTCCTTTATGTGATTTAAAAAAATATCATCGAATTAAGCCGTTTTTCTTCGGTTTTATGAATTTTCAGTTTATTGTTATTATTTCATTAAATATACGAGAAAAATTATGGAAACACATAATTGATCAGAAAATAACCTTAAATACTTCATTTTCAATCAACTATTTGTTTCTCGTTAAAATACTGAGTAAGATATTGGAAAGGGGAGAAGTCTTGTTTTTATTGCATATATCGACGTTTCAGCCGGATTAGAGCGGTTTTACGTGTATATCTAAAATCGGTTATATAAACGTAAAATCAGGAACATTTTAGTTAATTCTAATGAAAACACATTGATTTTTATCATTTGTATTTGAAACAACATTGTCATATGTCTTTTCTTGGATCTACATAATACGAAACCTCGCTCTATGATTTGAAGTTAAAATCCTCAAATATGGTAATATAGTGACTTTTTTCACGTTATTCATGTAGTGTGATTTTATGTATATATATTCTTTTGTACCAATATTTCGATACTACTTCATGTTTTCTCACGATATATGATTTGGCCTTCAAATCTCAGAATTTCGCAAATTTTGCATTTTTAAGCAAGTTTTCTTGCATTTTGTTTTGTACTAAAAATCATCGAATTTAGCAATATTTTTACCTTTATCATCCCCTTTTCCTTTATGTGATTTAAACAAAAAATGATCGAATTAAGCAATATTTTGCCGTTTTTCTACGTTTTTGTGAATTTTCAGTTTATTGATATTATTTCATTATATATACGAGAAAAATTATGGAAACACATAATTGATCAGAAAATAACCTTAAATACTTCATTTTCAATCATCTATTTGTTTCTCGTTAAAATACTGGGTAAGATATTTAAAGGGGGAGAATTTCTGTTTTTATTGCATATATCGACGTTTCAGCCGGAGTAGAACGGTTTTACGTGTACATCTTCCATCGGTAATATAAACCGAAAATCAGGAACATTTTAGTTAATTTTAATGAAAACACATAGATTTTTGTCATTTGTATTGGAAGCAACATCTTTATACGTCTTTTCTAGGGTCTAAAAATACGAAACGTCGCTTTATGATTCGAAGTTAAAATCCTCAAATTTGGTATAATAATGACTTTTTTCACGTTTTTCATGTAGTTTGATATTACGTAAATACATTCATTTGTACCAATATTTCGATACTATTTCATGTAGTATCACGATATGTGATATGGCCTTCAAATCTCAGATTTTCGCATAATATTGCATTTTAAGCAAGTTTTCTTGCATTTTGTTTCGTACTAAAAATCATCGAATTCAGCAATACTTTGACGTTTATCATCCCCTTTTCCTTTATGTGATATAAACAAAATATCATCGAATTAGGCAATATTTTGCTATTTTTCCACGTTTTTGTGAATTTTCAGTTTATTGCAATTAATTCATAAATATACGATAAAAATGATGCAAACACATAATTGATTGGAAATTAACCTTAAACACTTCATTTTCAATCAGTCATTTGTTTCTCGTTAAAGTACTGAGAAAGATATTGGAAAGGGGAGAAGTTCTGTTTTTATTGCATATATCGACGTTTCTGCCAGATTAGAGCGGCTTTACGTGTATATCTTAAATCGGTTATATAAACAGAAAATCAGGAACATTTTAGTTAATTCTAATGAAAACACATTGACTTTTATCATTTGTATTTATTAACAACATTGTCATATGTCTTTTCTTGGATCTAAATAACACGAAACCTCGATCTATGATTTGAAGTTAAAATCCTCAAATATGGTAATATAGTGACTTTTTTCACGTTATTCATGTAGTGTGATTTTATGTATATATATATTCGTTTTTACCAATATTTCGATACTTCTTCATGTTTTCTCACGATATGTGATTTGGCCTTCATATCTCAGAATTTTGCAAATTTTGCATTTTAAGCAAGTTTTCTAGCATTTTGTTTTGTACTAAAAATCATCGAATTTAGCAATATTTTTACCTTTATCATCCCCTTTTCCTTTGTGTGATTTAAACAAAATATCATCGAATTAAGCAATATTTTGCCGTTTTTCTTCGTTTTTGTGAATTTTCAGTTTATTGTTATTATTTCATTAAATATACGAGAAAAATTATGGAAACACATAATTGATGAGAAAATAACCTTAAATACTTCATTTTCAATCATATATTTGTTTCTCGTTAAAATACTGTGTAAGATATTGGAAAGGGGAGAAGTTCTGTTTTTATTGCATATATCGACGTTTCAGCCGGAGTAGAACGGTTTTACGTGTATATCTTCCATCGGTAATATAAACCAAAAATCAGGAACATTTTAGTTAATTTTAATGAAAACACATAGATTTTTGTCATTTGTATTGGAAGCAACATCTTTATACGTCTTTTCTAGGGTCTAAAAAATACGAAACGTCGCTTTATGATTCGAAGTTAAAATCCTCAAATTTGGTATAATAATGACTTTTTTCACGTTTTTCATGTAGTTTAATATTACGTAAATATATTCATTTTTACCTATATTTCGATACTATTTCATGTCGTATCACGATATGTGATTTGGCCTTCAAATATCAGATTTTCGCATAATATTGCATTTTAAGCAAGTTTTCTTGCATTTGTTTCATACTAAAAATCATCGAATTCAGCAATATTTTGACGTTTATCATCCCCTTTTCCTTTATGTGATATAAACAAAATATCATCGAATTAGGCAATATTTTGCTGTTTTTCCACGTTTTTGTGAATTTTCAGTTTATTGCTATTAATTCATTAAATTTACGATAAAAATGATACAAACACATAATTGATTAGAAATTAACCTTAAACACTTCATTTTCAATCAACTATTTGTTTCTCGTTAAAATACTGAGTAAGATATTGGAAAGGGGAGAAGTTCTGTTTTTATTGTATATATCGACGTTTCAGCCGGATTAAAGCGGTTTAACGTGTACATCTTCCATAGGTAATATAAACGGATAATCAGAAACATTTTAGTTAATTCTTATGAAAACACATTGATTTTTATCATTTGTATTTGAAACAACATTGTCATATGTCTTTTCTTGGATCTAAATAATACGAAACCTCGCTCTATGATTTGAAGGTAAAATCCTCAAATATGGTAATATAGTGACTTTTTTCACGTTATTCATGTAGTGTGATTTTACGTATATATATATTGGTTTTTACCAATATTTCGATACTACTTAATGTTTCTCACGATATGTGATTTGGCCTTCAAATCTCAGAATTTCGCAAATTTTGCATTTTTAAGCAAGTTTTCTTGCATTTTGTTTTGTACTAAAAATCATCGAATTTAGCAATATCTTGACCTTTATCATCTCCTTTTCCTTTATGTGATTTAAACAAAATATCATCGAATTAGGCCGTTTTTCCACGTTTTTGTGAATTTTCAGTTTATTGTTATTCATTATATATACGATCAAAATTATGCAAACACACAATTGATCAGAAAATAACCTTAAATACTTCGTTTTCAATCATCTATTTGTTTCTCGTTAAAATACTGGGTAAGATATTTAAAGGGGGAGAATTTCTGTTTTTATTGCGTATATCGACGTTTCAGCCGGAGTAAACCAGTTTTACGTGCACATTTTCCATCGGTAATATAAACCGAAAATCAGGCACATTTTAGTTAATTTTAATGAAAACACATTGATTTTTATCATTTGTATTGGAAGCAACATCTTTAAACGTCTTTTCTAGGGTCTAAAAAATACGAAACGTCGCTCTATGATTCGAAGTTAAAATCCTCAAATTTGATATAATAATGACTTTTTTCACGTTTTTCATGTAGTTTGATATTACGTATATACATTCATTTTTACCAATATTTCGATACTATTTCATGTAGTATCACGATATGTGATTTGGCCTTCAAATCTCAGATTTTCGCATAATATTGCATTTTAAGCAAAGTTTTCTTGCATTTTGTTTCGTACAAAAAATCATCGAATTCAGCAATATTTTGAGGTTTATCATCCCCTTTTCTTTTATGTGATATACACAAAATATCATCGAATTAGGCAATATTTTGCTGTTTTTCTACGTTTTTGTGAATTTTCAGTTTATTGCTATTAATTCATTAAATTTACGATAAAAATGATGCAAACACATAATTGATTAGAAATTAACCTTAAACACTTCATTTTCAATCAACTATTTGTTTCTCGTTAAAATACTGAGTAAGATATTGAAAAGGGGAGAAGTTCTGTTTTTATTGTATATATCGACGTTTCAGCCGGATTAAAGCGGTTTAACGTGTACATCTTCCATCGGTAATATAAACCGAAAATCAGGCACTTTTTAGTTAATTTTAATGAAAACACATAGATTTTTGTCATTTGTATTGGATGCAACATCTTTATACGTCTTTTCTAGGGTCTAAAAAATACGAAACGTCGCTCTATGATTCGAAGTTAAAATCCTCAAATTTGGTATAATAATGACTTTTTTCACGTTTTTCATGTAGTTTGATATTACGTAAATACATTCATTTGTACCAATATTTCGATACTATTTCATGTAGTATCACGATATGTGATATGGCCTTCAAATCTCAGATTTTCGCATAATATTGCATTTTAAGCAAGTTTTCTTGCATTTTGTTTCGTACTAAAAATCATCGAATTCAGCAATACTTTGACGTTTATCATCCCCTTTTCCTTTATGTGATATAAACAAAATATCATCGAATTAGGCAATATTTTGCTATTTTTCCACGTTTTTGTGAATTTTCAGTTTATTGCAATTAATTCATAAATATACGATAAAAATGATGCAAACACATAATTGATTGGAAATTAACCTTAAACACTTCATTTTCAATCAACTATTTGTTTCTCGTTAAAGTACTGAGAAAGATATTGGAAAGGGGAGAAGTTCTGTTTTTATTGCATATATCGACGTTTCTGCCAGATTAGAGCGGCTTTACGTGTATATCTTAAATCGGTTATATAAACAGAAAATCAGGAACATTTTAGTTAATTCTAATGAAAACACATTGACTTTTATCATTTGTATTTATTAACAACATTGTCATATGTCTTTTCTTGGATCTAAATAACACGAAACCTCGATCTATGATTTGAAGTTAAAATCCTCAAATATGGTAATATAGTGACTTTTTTCACGTTATTCATGTAGTGTGATTTTATGTATATATATATTCGTTTTTACCAATATTTCGATACTTCTTCATGTTTTCTCACGATATGTGATTTGGCCTTCATATCTCAGAATTTTGCAAATTTTGCATTTTAAGCAAGTTTTCTAGCATTTTGTTTTGTACTAAAAATCATCGAATTTAGCAATATTTTTACCTTTATCATCCCCTTTTCCTTTGTGTGATTTAAACAAAATATCATCGAATTAAGCAATATTTTGCCGTTTTTCTTCGTTTTTGTGAATTTTCAGTTTATTGTTATTATTTCATTAAATATACGAGAAAAATTATGGAAACACATAATTGATGAGAAAATAACCTTAAATACTTCATTTTCAATCATATATTTGTTTCTCGTTAAAATACTGTGTAAGATATTGGAAAGGGGAGAAGTTCTGTTTTTATTGCATATATCGACGTTTCAGCCGGAGTAGAACGGTTTTACGTGTATATCTTCCATCGGTAATATAAACCAAAAATCAGGAACATTTTAGTTAATTTTAATGAAAACACATAGATTTTTGTCATTTGTATTGGAAGCAACATCTTTATACGTCTTTTCTAGGGTCTAAAAAATACGAAACGTCGCTTTATGATTCGAAGTTAAAATCCTCAAATTTGGTATAATAATGACTTTTTTCACGTTTTTCATGTAGTTTAATATTACGTAAATATATTCATTTTTACCTATATTTCGATACTATTTCATGTCGTATCACGATATGTGATTTGGCCTTCAAATATCAGATTTTCGCATAATATTGCATTTTAAGCAAGTTTTCTTGCATTTGTTTCATACTAAAAATCATCGAATTCAGCAATATTTTGACGTTTATCATCCCCTTTTCCTTTATGTGATATAAACAAAATATCATCGAATTAGGCAATATTTTGCTGTTTTTCCACGTTTTTGTGAATTTTCAGTTTATTGCTATTAATTCATTAAATTTACGATAAAAATGATACAAACACATAATTGATTAGAAATTAACCTTAAACACTTCATTTTCAATCAACTATTTGTTTCTCGTTAAAATACTGAGTAAGATATTGGAAAGGGGAGAAGTTCTGTTTTTATTGTATATATCGACGTTTCAGCCGGATTAAAGCGGTTTAACGTGTACATCTTCCATAGGTAATATAAACGGATAATCAGAAACATTTTAGTTAATTCTTATGAAAACACATTGATTTTTATCATTTGTATTTGAAACAACATTGTCATATGTCTTTTCTTGGATCTAAATAATACGAAACCTCGCTCTATGATTTGAAGGTAAAATCCTCAAATATGGTAATATAGTGACTTTTTTCACGTTATTCATGTAGTGTGATTTTACGTATATATATATTGGTTTTTACCAATATTTCGATACTACTTAATGTTTCTCACGATATGTGATTTGGCCTTCAAATCTCAGAATTTCGCAAATTTTGCATTTTTAAGCAAGTTTTCTTGCATTTTGTTTTGTACTAAAAATCATCGAATTTAGCAATATCTTGACCTTTATCATCTCCTTTTCCTTTATGTGATTTAAACAAAATATCATCGAATTAGGCCGTTTTTCCACGTTTTTGTGAATTTTCAGTTTATTGTTATTCATTATATATACGATCAAAATTATGCAAACACACAATTGATCAGAAAATAACCTTAAATACTTCGTTTTCAATCATCTATTTGTTTCTCGTTAAAATACTGGGTAAGATATTTAAAGGGGGAGAATTTCTGTTTTTATTGCGTATATCGACGTTTCAGCCGGAGTAAACCAGTTTTACGTGCACATTTTCCATCGGTAATATAAACCGAAAATCAGGCACATTTTAGTTAATTTTAATGAAAACACATTGATTTTTATCATTTGTATTGGAAGCAACATCTTTAAACGTCTTTTCTAGGGTCTAAAAAATACGAAACGTCGCTCTATGATTCGAAGTTAAAATCCTCAAATTTGGTATAATAATGACTTTTTTCACGTTTTTCATGTAGTTTGATATTACGTATATACATTCATTTTTACCAATATTTCGATACTATTTCATGTAGTATCACGATATGTGATTTGGCCTTCAAATCTCAGATTTTCGCATAATATTGCATTTTAAGCAAAGTTTTCTTGCATTTTGTTTCGTACAAAAAATCATCGAATTCAGCAATATTTTGAGGTTTATCATCCCCTTTTCTTTTATGTGATATACACAAAATATCATCGAATTAGGCAATATTTTGCTGTTTTTCTACGTTTTTGTGAATTTTCAGTTTATTGCTATGAATTCATTAAATTTACGATAAAAATGATGCAAACACATAATTGATTAGAAATTAACCTTAAACACTTCATTTTCAATCAACTATTTGTTTCTCGTTAAAATACTGAGTAAGATATTGAAAAGGGGAGAAGTTCTGTTTTTATTGTATATATCGACGTTTCAGCCGGATTAAAGCGGTTTAACGTGTACATCTTCCATCGGTAATATAAACCGAAAATCAGGCACTTTTTAGTTAATTTTAATGAAAACACATAGATTTTTGTCATTTGTATTGGATGCAACATCTTTATACGTCTTTTCTAGGGTCTAAAAAATACGAAACGTCGCTCTATGATTCGAAGTTAAAATCCTCAAATTTGGTATAATAATGACTTTTTTCATGTTTTTCATGTAGTTTGATGTTACGTAAATATATTCATTTTTACCAATATTTCGATACTATTTCATGTAGTATCACGATATGTGATCTGGCCTTCAAATCTCAGAATTTCGCAAATTTTGCATTTTTATGCAAGTTTTCTTGCATTTTGTTTTGTACTAAAAATCATCGAATTTAGCAATATTTTGACCTTTATCATCCCCTTTTCCTTTATGTTATTTAAAAAAATATCATCGAATTAAGCAATATTTTGCCGTTTTTCTTCGGTTTTTTGAATTTTCAGTTTATTGTTATTATTTCATTAAATATAGGAGAAAAATTATGGAAACACATAATTGATCAGAAAATAACCCTAAATACTTCATTTTCAATCAACTATTTGTTTCTCGTTAAAATACTGAGTAAGATAATGGAAAGGGGAGAAGTTCTGTTTTTATTGCATATATCGACGTTTCAGCCGGATTAGAGCGGTTTTACGTGTATATCTAAAATCGGTTATATAAACGGAAAATCAGGAACATTTTAGTTAATTCTAATGAAAACACATTGATTTTTATCATTTGTTTTTGAAACAACATTGTCATATGTCTTTTCTTGGATCTAAATAATACGAAACCTCGCTCTATGATTTGAAGTTAAAATCCTCAAATATGGTAATATAGTGACTTTTTTCACGTTATTCATGTAGTGTTATTTTATGTATATATATTCGTTTGTACCAATATTTCGATACTACTTCATGTTTTCTCACGATTTGTGATTTGGCCTTCAAATCTCAGAATTTCGCAAATTTTGCATTTTAAGCAAGTTTTCTTGCATTTTGTTTTGTACTAAAAATCATCGAATTCAGCAATATTTTGACTTTATCATCCCCTTTTCCTTTATGTGATTTAAACAAAAAATGATCGAATTAAGCAATATTTTGCCGTTTTTCCACGTTTTTGTGAATTTTCAGTTTATTGCTATTAATTCATTAAATATACGATAAAAATGATGCAAACACATAATTGATTAGAAATTAACCTTAAACACTTTATTTTCAACCAACTATTTGTTTCTCGTTAAAATACTGAGTAAGATATTGGAAAGGGGAGAAGTTCTGTTTTTATTGCATATATCGACGTTTCAGCCGGATTAGAGCGGTTTTACGTGTATATCTAAAATCGGTTATATAAACGGAAAATCAGGAACATTTTAGTTAATTCTAATGAAAACACATTGATTTTTAACATTTGTATTTGAAACAACATTGTCATATGTCTTTTCTTGGATCTAAATAATACGAAACCTCGCTCTATGATTCGAAGTTAAAATCCTCAAATTTAGTATAATAATGACTTTTTTCACGTTTTTCATGTAGTTTGATATTACGTAATTATATTCATTTTTACCAATATTTCGATACTATTTCATGTAGTATCACGATTTGGCCTTCAAATCTCAGATTTTCGCATAATATTGCATTTTAAGCAATTTTCTTGCATTTTGTTTCGTACTAAAAATCATCGAATTCAGCAATATTTTGAGGTTTATCATCCCCTTTTCTTTTATGTGATATACACAAAATATCATCGAATTAGGCAATATTTTGCTGTTTTTCTACGTTTTTGTGAATTTTCAGTTTATTGCTATTAATTCATTAAATTTACGATAAAAATGATGCAAACACATAATTGATTAGAAATTAACCTTAAACACTTCATTTTCAATCAAATATTTGTTTCTCGTTAAAATACTGAGTAAGATATTGAAAAGGGGAGAAGTTCTGTTTTTATTGTATATATCGACGTTTCAGCCGGATTAAAGCGGTTTAACGTGTACATCTTCCATCGGTAATATAAACCGAAAATCAGGCACATTTTAGTTAATTTTAATGAAAACACATAGATTTTTGTCATTTGTATTGGATGCAACATCTTTATACGTCTTTTCTAGGGTCTAAAAAATACGAAACGTCGCTCTATGATT
This sequence comes from Procambarus clarkii, assembly GCF_040958095.1. NCBI lineage: Eukaryota > Metazoa > Arthropoda > Malacostraca > Decapoda > Cambaridae > Procambarus > Procambarus clarkii. Next base: position 1,624,131 of record NC_091216.1, read on the forward strand.
CGAAGTTAAAATCCTCAAATTTGGTATAATAATGACTTTTTTCACGTTTTTCATGTAGTTTGATGTTACGTAAATATATTCATTTTTACCAATATTTCGATACTATTTCATGTAGTATCACGATATGTGATCTGGCCTTCAAATCTCAGAATTTCGCAAATTTTGCATTTTTATGCAAGTTTTCTTGCATTTTGTTTTGTACTAAAAATCATCGAATTTAGCAATATTTTGACCTTTATCATCCCCTTTTCCTTTATGTGATTTAAAAAAATATCATCGAATTAAGCCGTTTTTCTTCGGTTTTTTGAATTTTCAGTTTATTGTTATTATTTCATTAAATATACGAGAAAAATTATGGAAACACATAATTGATCAGAAAATAACCTTAAATACTTCATTTTCAATCAACTATTTGTTTCTCGTTAAAATACTGAGTAAGATATTGGAAAGGGGAGAAGTCTTGTTTTTATTGCATATATCGACGTTTCAGCCGGATTAGAGCGGTTTTACGTGTATATCTAAAATCGGTTATATAAACGGAAAATCAGGAACATTTTAGTTAATTCTAATGAAAACACATTGATTTTTATCATTTGTATTTGAAACAACATTGTCATATGTCTTTTCTTGGATCTACATAATACGAAACCTCGCTCTATGATTTGAAGTTAAAATCCTCAAATATGGTAATATAGTGACTTTTTTCACGTTATTCATGTAGTGTGATTTTATGTATATATATTCTTTTGTACCAATATTTCGATACTACTTCATGTTTTCTCACGATATATGATTTGGCCTTCAAATCTCAGAATTTCGCAAATTTTGCATTTTTAAGCAAGTTTTCTTGCATTTTGTTTTGTACTAAAAACCATCGAATTTAGCAATATTTTTACCTTTATCATCCCCTTTTCCTTTATGTGATTTAAACAAAAAATGATCGAATTAAGCAATATTTTGCCGTTTTTCTACGTTTTTGTGAATTTTCAGTTTATTGATATTATTTCATTATATATACGAGAAAAATTATGGAAACACATAATTGATCAGAAAATAACCTTAAATACTTCATTTTCAATCATCTATTTGTTTCTCGTTAAAATACTGGGTAAGATATTGGAAAGGGGAGAAGTCTTGTTTTTATTGCATATATCGACGTTTCAGCCGGATTAGAGCGGTTTTACGTGTATATCTAAAATCGGTTATATAAACGGAAAATCAGGAACATTTTAGTTAATTCTAATGAAAACACATTGATTTTTATCATTTGTATTTGAAACAACATTGTCATATGTCTTTTCTTGGATCTACATAATACGAAACCTCGCTCTATGATTTGAAGTTAAAATCCTCAAATATGGTAATATAGTGACTTTTTTCACGTTATTCATGTAGTGTGATTTTATGTATATATATTCTTTTGTACCAATATTTCGATACTACTTCATGTTTTCTCACGATATATGATTTGGCCTTCAAATCTCAGAATTTCGCAAATTTTGTTTAAAGGGAGAGAATTTCTGTTTTTATTGCATATATCGACGTTTCAGCCGGAGTAGAACGGTTTTACGTGTACATCTTCCATCGGTAATATAAACCGAAAATCAGGAACATTTTAGTTAATTTTAATGAAAACACATAGATTTTTGTCATTTGTATTGGAAGCAACATCTTTATACGTCTTTTCTAGGGTCTAAAAATACGAAACGTCGCTTTATGATTCGAAGTTAAAATCCTCAAATTTGGTATAATAATGACTTTTTTCACGTTTTTCATGTAGTTTGATATTAAGTAAATACATTCATTTTTACCAATATTTCGATACTATTTCATGTAGTATCACGATATGTGATTTGGCCTTCAAATCTCAGATTTTCGCATAATATTGCATTTTAAGCAAGTTTTCTTGCATTTTGTTTCGTACTAAAAATCATCGAATTCAGCAATACTTTGACGTTTATCATCCCCTTTTCCTTTATGTGATATAAACAAAATATCATCGAATTAGGCAATATTTTGCTATTTTTCCACGTTTTTGTGAATTTTCAGTTTATTGCAATTAATTCATAAATATACGATAAAAATGATGCAAACACATAATTGATTGGAAATTAACCTTAAACACTTCATTTTCAATACTCTATTTGTTTCTCGTTAAAGTACTGAGAAAGATATTGGAAAGGGGAGAAGTTCTGTTTTTATTGCATATATCGACGTTTCTGCCAGATTAGAGCGGCTTTACGTGTATATCTTAAATCGGTTATATAAACAGAAAATCAGGAACATTTTAGTTAATTCTAATGAAAACACATTGACTTTTATCATTTGTATTTGAAACAACATTGTCATATGTCTTTTCTTGGATCTAAATAACACGAAACCTCGATCTATGATTTGAAGTTAAAATCCTCAAATATGGTAATATAGTGACTTTTTTCACGTTATTCATGTAGTGTGATTTTATGTATATATATATTCGTTTTTACCAATATTTCGATACTTCTTCATGTTTTCTCACGATATGTGATTTGGCCTTCAAATCTCAGAATTTTGCAAATTTTGCATTTTAAGCAAGTTTTCTAGCATTTTGTTTTGTACTAAAAATCATCGAATTTAGCAATATTTTTACCTTTATCATCCCCTTTTCCTTTGTGTGATTTAAACAAAATATCATCGAATTAAGCAATATTTTGCCGTTTTTCTTCGTTTTTGTGAATTTTCAGTTTATTGTTATTATTTCATTAAATATACGAGAAAAATTATGGAAACACATAATTGATGAGAAAATAACCTTAAATACTTCATTTTCAATCATATATTTGTTTCTCGTTAAAATACTGTGTAAGATATTGGAAAGGGGAGAAGTTCTGTTTTTATTGCATATATCGACGTTTCAGCCGGAGTAGAACGGTTTTACGTGTATATCTTCCATCGGTAATTTAAACCAAAAATCAGGAACATTTTAGTTAATTTTAATGAAAACACATAGATTTTTGTCATTTGTATTGGAAGCAACATCTTTATACGTCTTTTCTAGGGTCTAAAAAATACGAAACGTCGCTTTATGATTCGAAGTTAAAATCCTCAAATTTGGTATAATAATGACTTTTTTCACGTTTTTCATGTAGTTTAATATTACGTAAATATATTCATTTTTACCTATATTTCGATACTATTTCATGTCGTATCACGATATGTGATTTGGCCTTCAAATATCAGATTTTCGCATAATATTGCATTTTAAGCAAGTTTTCTTGCATTTGTTTCATACTAAAAATCATCGAATTCAGCAATATTTTGACGTTTATCATCCCCTTTTCCTTTATGTGATATAAACAAAATATCATCGAATTAGGCAATATTTTGCTGTTTTTCCACGTTTTTGTGAATTTTCAGTTTATTGCTATTAATTCATTAAATTTACAATAAAAATGATACAAACACATAATTGATTAGAAATTAACCTTAAACACTTCATTTTAAATCAACTATTTGTTTCTCGTTAAAATACTGAGTAAGATATTGGAAAGGGGAGAAGTTCTGTTTTTATTGTATATATCGACGTTTCAGCCGGATTAAAGCGGTTTAACGTGTACATCTTCCATAGGTAATATAAACGGATAATCAGAAACATTTTAGTTAATTCTTATGAAAACACATTGATTTTTATCATTTGTATTTGAAACAACATTGTCATATGTCTTTTCTTGGATCTAAATAATACGAAACCTCGCTCTATGATTTGAATTTAAAATCCTCAAATATGGTAATATAGTGACTTTTTTCACGTTATTCATGTAGTGTGATTTTACGTATATATATATTGGTTTTTACCAATATTTCGATACTACTTAATGTTTCTCACGATATGTGATTTGGCCTTCAAATCTCAGAATTTCGCAAATTTTGCATTTTTAAGCAAGTTTTCTTGCATTTTGTTTTGTACTAAAAATCATCGAATTTAGCAACATCTTGACCTTTATCATCTCCTTTTCCTTTATGTGATTTAAACAAAATATCATCGAATTAGGCCGTTTTTCCACGTTTTTGTGAATTTTCAGTTTATTGTTATTAATTCATTATATATACGATAAAAATTATGCAAACACATAATTGATCAGAAAATAACCTTAAATACTTCGTTTTCAATCATCTATTTGTTTCTCGTTAAAATACTGAGTAATATATTGAAAAGGGAAAAGTTCTGTTTTTATTGCATATATCGACGTTTCAGCCGGATTAAAGCGGTTTAACGTGTACATCTTCCATAGGTAATATAAACGGAAAATCAGAAACATTTTAGTTAATTCTTATGAAAACACATTGATTTTTATCATTTGTATTTGAAACAACATTGTCATATGTCTTTTCTTGGATCTAAATAATTCGAAACCTCGCTCTATGATTTGAAGTTAAAATCCTCAAATATGGTAATATAGTGACTTTTTTCACGTTATTCATGTAGTGTGATTTTACGTATATATATATTGGTTTTTACCAATATTTCGATACTACTTAATGTTTCTCACGATATGTGATTTGGCCTTCAAATCTCAGAATTTCGCAAATTTTGCATTTTTAAGCAAGTTTTCTTGCATTTTGTTTTGTACTAAAAATCATCGAATTTAGCAATATCTTGACCTTTTCCTTTATGTGATTTAAACAAAATATCATCGAATTACGCCGTTTTTCCACGTTTTTGTGAATTTTCAGTTTATTGTTATTAATTCATAATATATACGATAAAAATTATGCAAACACATAATTGATCAGAAAATAACCTTAAATACTTCGTTTTCAATCACCTATTTGTTTCTCGTTAAAATACTGACTAAGATATTTAAAGGGGGAGAATTTCTGTTTTTATTGCATATATCGACGTTTCAGCCGGAATAGAACGGTTTTACGTGTACATCTTCCATCGGTAATATAAACCGAAAATCAGGAACATTTTAGTTAATTTTAATGAAAAGACAATGATTTTTGTCATTTGTATTGGAAGCAACATCTTTATACGTCTTTTCTAGGGTCTAAAAAATACGAAATGTCGTTTTATGATTCGAAGTTAAAATCCTCAAATTTGGTATAATAATGACTTTTTTACGTTTTTCATGTAGTTTGATATTACGTAAATACATTCATTTTTACCAATATTTCGATACTATTTCATGTAGTATCACGAAATGTGATTTGGCCTTCAAATCTCAGATTTTCGCATAATATTGCATTTTAAGCAAGTTTTCTTGCATTTTGTTTCGTACTAAAAATCATCGAATTCAGCAATACTTTGACGTTTATCATCCCCTTTTCCTTTATGTGATATAAACAAAATATCATAGAATTAGGCAATATTTTGCTGTTTTTCTACGTTTTTGTGAATTTTCAGGTTATTGCTATTAATTCATTAAATTTACGATAAAAATGATGCAAATTGATTAGAAATTAACCTTAAACACTTCATTTTCAATCAACTATTTGTTTCTCGTTAAAATACTGAGTAAGATATTGGAAAGGGGAGAAGTTCTGTTTTTATTGTATATATCGACGTTTCAGCCGGATTAAAGCGGTTTAACGTGTACATCTTCCATAGGTAATATAAACGGAAAATCAGAAACATTTTAGTTAATTCTAATGAAAACGCATTGATTTTTATCATTTGTATTTGAAACAACATTGTCATATGTCTTTTCTTGGATCTAAATAATACGAAACCTCGCTCTATGATTTGAAGTTAAAATCCTCAAATATTGAGGATAATATATAGTGACTTTTTAACGTTATTCAGTAGTGTGATTTTACGTATATATATTCGTTTTTACCAATATTTCGATACTACTTCATGTTTTCTCACGATATGTGATTTGGCCTTCATATCTCAGAATTTCGCAAAATTTGCATTTTTAAGCAAGTTTTCTTGTATTTTGTTTTGTACTAAAAATCATCGAATTTAGCAATATTTTAACCTTTATCATTCCTTTTTCCTTTATGTGATTTAAACAAAATATGATCGAATTAAGCAATATTTTGCCGTTTTTCCACGTTTTTGTGGATTTTCAATTTATTGTTATTATTTCATTAAATATACGAGAAAAATTATTGAAACACATAATTGATCAGAAAATAACCTTAAATACTTCATTTTCAATCATCTATTTGTTTCTTGTTAAAATACTGAGTAAGATATTGACACGGGGAGAATTTCTGTTTTTATTGCATATATCGACTTTTCATCCGGACTAGAACGGTTTTACGTGTACATCTTCCATCGGTATTATAAACCGAAAATCAGGAACATTTTAGTTAATTTTAATGAAAAGACATTGATTTTTGTCATTTGTATTGGAAGCAACATCTTTATACGTCTTTTCTAGGGTCTAAAAAATACGAAACGTCGTTTTATGATTCGAAGTTAAAATCCTCAAATTTGGTATAATAAGGACTTTTTATACGTTTTTCATGTAGTTTGATATTACGTAAATACATTCATTTTTACCAATATTTCGATACTATTTCATGTAGTATCACGAAATGTGATTTGGCCTTCAAATCTCAGATTTTCGCATAATATTGCATTTTAAGCAAGTTTTCTTCCATTTTGTTTCGTACTAAAAATCATCGAATTCAGCAATATTTTGACGTTTATCATCCCCTTTTCCTTTATGTAATATAAAGAAAATATCATCGAATTAGGCAATATTTTGCTGTTTTTCCACGTTTTTGTGAACTCTCAGTTTATTGCTAATAATTCATTAAATTTACGATAAAAATGATGCAAACTCATAATTGATTAAAAATTTACCTTAAACACTACATTTTAAATCAACTATTTGTTTCTCGTTAAAATACTGAGTAAGATATTGGAAAGGGGAGAAGTTCTGTTTTTATTGCATATATCGACGTTTCAGCCGGATTAGTGCGGTTTTATGTGTACATATTCCATCGGTAATATAAACGGAAAATCAGAAACATTTTAGTTAATTCTAATGAAAACACATTGATTTTTATCATTTGTATTTGAAACAACATTGTCATATGTCTTTTCTTGGATCTAAATAATACGAAACCTCGCTCTATGATTTGAAGTTAAAATCCTCATATATGATTTGAAGTGACTTTTTAGTCACATTGAAGTGATATAGTGACTTTTTTCACGTTATTCATGTAGTGTGATTTTACGTATATATATTGGTTTTAACCAATATTTCGATACTACTTCATGTTTTCTCACGATATGTGATTTGGCCTTCAAATATCAGAATTTCGTAAATTTTGCATTTTAAGCAAGTTTTCTTGTATTTTGTTTTGTACTAAAAATCATCGAATTTAGCAATATCTTGACCTTTATCATCTCCTTTTCCTTTATGTGATTTAAACAAAATATCATCGAATTAGGCCGTTTTTCCACGTTTTTGTGAATTTACAGTTTATTGTTATTAATTCATTATATATACGATAAAAATTATGCAAACACATAATTGATCAGATAATAACCATAAATACTTCGTTTTCAATCATCTATTTGTTTCTCGTTAAAATACCGAGTAATATATTGAAAAGGGGAAAAGTTCTGTTTTTATTGCACATATCGACGTTTCAGCCGGATTAGAATGGTTTTACGTGCACATCTTCCATCAGTAATATAAACCGAAAATCAGGAACATTTTAGTTAATTTTAATGAAAACACATTGATTTTTATCATTTGTATTGGAAGCAACATCTTTAAACGTCTTTTCTAGGGTCTAAAATATACGAAACGTCGCTCTCTGATTCGAAGTTAAAATCCTCAAATTTGGTATAATAATGACTTTTTTCACGTTTTTCATGTAGTTTGATGTTACGTAAATATATTAATTTTTACCAATATTTCGATACTATTTCATGTATTATCACGATATGTGATTTGGCCTTCAAATCTCAGAATTTCGCACATTTTGCATTTGTAAGCAAGTTTTCTTGCATTTTGTTTTGTACTAAAAATCATCGAATTTAGCAATATTTTTACCTTTATCATCCCTTTTTCCTTTATGTGATTTAAACAAAATATGATCGAATTAAGCAATATTTTGCCGTTTTTCCACGTTTTTGTGGATTTTCAGTTTATTGTTATTATTTCATTAAATATACGAGAAAAATTATTGAAACACATAATTGATCAGAAAATAACCTTAAATACTTCATTTTCAATCATCTATTTGTTTCTTGTTAAAATACTGAGTAAGATATTGACAAGGGGAGAATTTCTGTTTTTATTGCATATATCGACTTTTCATCCGGACTAGAACGGTTTTACGTGTACATCTTCCATCGGTATTATAAACCGAAAATCAGGAACATTTTAGTTAATTTTAATGAAAAGACATTGATTTTTGTCATTTGTATTGGAAGCAACATCTTTATACGTCTTTTCTAGGGTCTAAAAAATACGAAACGTCGTTTTATGATTCGAAGTTAAAATCCTCAAATTTGGTATAATAAGGACTTTTTTTTACGTTTGTCATGTAGTTTGATATTACGTAAATACATTCATTCTTACCAATATTTCGATACTATTTCATGTAGTATCACGATATATGATTTGGCCTTCAAATCTCAGATTTTCGCATAATATTGCATTTTAAGCAAGTTTTCTTGCATTTTGTTTCGTACTAAAAATCATCGAATTCAACAATATTTTGACGCTTATCATCCCCTTTTCCTTTATGTAATATAAAGAAAATATCATCGAATTAGGCAATATTTTGCTGTTTTTCCACGTTTTTGTGAATTTTCAGTTTATTGCTATTAATTCGTTAAATTTACGATAAAAATGATGCAAACACAAAATTGATTAAAAATTAACCTTAAACACTTCATTTTCAATCAACTATTTGTTTCTCGTTAAAATACTGAGTAAGATATTGGAAAGGGGAGAAGTTCTGTTTTTATTGCATATATCGACGTTTCTGCCGGATTAGAGCGGTTTTACGTGTACATCTTCCATCGGTAATATAAACGGAAAATCAGAAACATTTTAGTTAATTCTAATGAAAACACATTGATTTTTATCATTTGTATTTGAAACAACATTGTCATATGTCTTTTCTTGGATCTAAATAATACGAAACCTCGCTCTATGATTTGAAGTTAAAATCCTCAAATATGATTTGAAGTGACTTTTTAGTCACTTTGAAGTGATATAGTGACTTTTTTCACGTTATTCATGTAGTGTGATTTTACGTATATATATTGGTTTTAACCAATATTTCGATACTACTTTATGTTTTCTCACGATATGTGATTTGGCCTTCAAATATCAGAATTTCGCAAATTTTGCATTTATAAGCAAGTTTTCTTGTATTTTGTTTTGTACTAAAAATCATCGAATTTAGCAATATCTTGACCTTTATCATCTCCTTTTCCTTTATGTGATTTAAACAAAATATCATCGAATTAGGCCGTTTTTCCACGTTTTTGTGAATTTTCAGTTTATTGTTATTAATTCATTATATATACGATAAAAATTATGCAAACACATAATTGATCAGATAATAACCATAAATACTTCGTTTTCAATCATCTATTTGTTTCTCGTTAAAATACTGAGTAATATATTGAAAAGGGGAAAAGTTCTGTTTTTATTGCACATATCGACGTTTCAGCCGGATTAGAATGGTTTTACGTGCACATCTTCCATCAGTAATATAAACCGAAAATCAGGAACATTTTAGTTAATTTTAATGAAAACACATTGATTTTTATCATTTGTATTGGAAGCAACATCTTTAAACGTCTTTTCTAGGGTCTTAAAAATACGAAACGTCGCTCTATGATTCGAAGTTAAAATCCTCAAATTTGGTATAATAATGACTTTTTTCACGTTTTTCATGTAGTTTGATATTACGTAAATACATTCATTTTTACCAATATTTCGATACTATTTCATGTAGTATCACGATATATGATTTGGCCTTCAAATCTCAGATTTTCGCATAATATTGCATTTTAAGCAAGTTTTCTTGCATTTTGTTTCGTACTAAAAATCATCGAATTCAACAATATTTTGACGCTTATCATCCCCTTTTCCTTTATGTAATATAAAGAAAATATCATCGAATTAGGCAATATTTTGCTGTTTTTCCACGTTTTAGTGAATTTTCAGTTTATTGCTATTAATTCGTTAAATTTACGATAAAAATGATGCAAACACAAAATTGATTAAAAATTAACCTTAAACACTTCATTTTCAATCAACTATTTGTTTCTCGTTAAAATACTGAGTAAGATATTGGAAAGGGAAGAAGTTCTGTTTTTATTGCATATATCGACGTTTCTGCCGGATTAGAGCGGTTTTACGTGTACATCTTCCATCGGTAATATAAACGGAAAATCAGAAACATTTTAGTTAATTCTAATGAAAACACATTGATTTTTATCATTTGTATTTGAAACAACATTGTCATATGTCTTTTCTTGGATCTAAATAATACGAAACCTCGCTCTATGATTTGAAGTTAAAATCCTCAAATATGATTTGAAGTGACTTTTTAGTCACTTTGAAGTGATATAGTGACTTTTTTCACGTTATTCATGTAGTGTGATTTTACGTATATATATTGGTTTTAACCAATATTTCGATACTACTTTATGTTTTCTCACGATATGTGATTTGGCCTTCAAATATCAGAATTTCGCAAAATTTGCATTTTTAAGCAAGTTTTCTTGTATTTTGTTTTGTACTAAAAATCATCGAATTTAGCAATATCTTGACCTTTATCATCTCCTTTTCTTTTATGTGATTTAAACAAAATATCATCGAATTAGGCCGTTTTTCCACGTTTTTGTGAATTTTCAGTTTATTGTTATTAATTCATTATATATACGATAAAAATTATGCAAACACATAATTGATCAGATAATAACCATAAATACTTCGTTTTCAATCATCTATTTGTTTCTCGTTAAAATACTGAGTAATATATTGAAAAGGGGAAAAGTTCTGTTTTTATTGCACATATCGACGTTTCAGCCGGATTAGAATGGTTTTACGTGCACATCTTCCATCAGTAATATAAACCGAAAATCAGGAACATTTTAGTTAATTTTAATGAAAACACATTGATTTTTATCATTTGTATTGGAAGCAACATCTTTAAACGTCTTTTCTAGGGTCTAAAATATACGAAACGTCGCTCTCTGATTCGAAGTTAAAATCCTCAAATTTGGTATAATAATGACTTTTTTCACGTTTTTCATGTAGTTTGATGTTACGTAAATATATTAATTTTTACCAATATTTCGATACTATTTCATGTAGTATCACGATATGTGATTTGGCCTTCAAATCTCAGAATTTCGCACATTTTGCATTTGTAAGCAAGTTTTCTTGCATTTTGTTTTGTACTAAAAATCATCGAATTTAGCAATATTTTTACCTTTATCATCCCTTTTTCCTTTATGTGATTTAAACAAAATATGATCGAATTAAGCAATATTTTGCCGTTTTTCCACGTTTTTGTGGATTTTCAGTTTATTGTTATTATTTCATTAAATATACGAGAAAAATTATTGAAACACATAATTGATCAGAAAATAACCTTAAATACTTCATTTTCAATCATCTATTTGTTTCTTGTTAAAATACTGAGTAAGATATTGACAAGGGGAGAATTTCTGTTTTTATTGCATATATCGACTTTTCATCCGGACTAGAATGGTTTTACGTGTACATCTTCCATCGGTATTATAAACCGAAAATCAGGAACATTTTAGTTAATTTTAATGAAAAGACATTGATTTTTGTCATTTGTATTGGAAGCAACATCTTTATACGTCTTTTCTAGGGTCTAAAAAATACGAAACGTCGTTTTATGATTCGAAGTTAAAATCCACAAATTTGGTATAATAAGGACTTTTTTTTACGTTTTTCATGTAGTTTGATATTACGTAAATACATTCATTCTTACCAATATTTCGATACTATTTCATGTAGTATCACGATATATGATTTGGCCTTCAAATCTCAGATTTTCGCATAATATTGCATTTTAAGCAAGTTTTCTTGCATTTTGTTTCGTACTAAAAATCATCGAATTCAACAATATTTTGACGCTTATCATCCCCTTTTCCTTTATGTAATATAAAGAACATATCATCGAATTAGGCAATATTTTGCTGTTTTTCCACGTTTTTGTGAATTTTCAGTTTATTGCTATTAATTCGTTAAATTTACGATAAAAATGATGCAAACACAAAATTGATTAAAAATTAACCTTAAACACTTCATTTTCAATCAACTATTTGTTTCTCGTTAAAATACTGAGTAAGATATTGGAAAGGGGAGAAGTTCTGTTTTTATTGCATATATCGACGTTTCTGCCGGATTAGAGCGGTTTTACGTGTACATCTTCCATCGGTAATATAAACGGAAAATCAGAAACATTTTAGTTAATTCTAATAAAAACACATTGATTTTTATCATTTGTATTTGAAACAACATTGTCATATGTCTTTTCTTGGATCTAAATAATACGAAACCTCGCTCTATGATTTGAAGTTAAAATCCTCAAATATGATTTGAAGTGACTTTTTAGTCACTTTGAAGTGATATAGTGACTTTTTTCACGTTATTCATGTAGTGTGATTTTACGTATATATATTGGTTTTAACCAATATTTCGATACTACTTTATGTTTTCTCACGATATGTGATTTGGCCTTCAAATATCAGAATTTCGCAAATTTTGCATTTTTAAGCAAGTTTTCTTGTATTTTGTTTTGTACTAAAAATCATCGAATTTAGCAATATCTTGACCTTTATCATCTCCTTTTCCTTTATGTGATTTAAACAAAATATAATCGAATTAGGCCGTTTTTCCACGTTTTTGTGAATTTTCAGTTTATTGTTATTAATTCATTATATATACGATAAAAATTATGCAAACACATAATTGATCAGAAAATAACCATAAATACTTCGTTTTCAATCATCTATTTGTTTCTCGTTAAAATACTGAGTAATATATTGAAAAGGGGAAAAGTTCTGTTTTTATTGCACATATCGACGTTTCAGCCGGATTAGAATGGTTTTACGTGCACATCTTCCATCAGTAATATAAACCGAAAATCAGGAACATTTTAGTTAATTTTAATGAAAACACATTGATTTTTATCATTTGTATTGGAAGCAACATCTTTAAACGTCTTTTCTAGGGTCTAAAATATACGAAACGTCGCTCTCTGATTCGAAGTTAAAATCCTCAAATTTGGTATAATAATGACTTTTTTCACGTTTTTCATGTAGTTTGATGTTACGTAAATATATTAATTTTTACCAATATTTCGATACTATTTCATGTAGTATCACGATATGTGATTTGGCCTTCAAATCTCAGAATTTCGCAGATTTTGCATTTGTAAGCAAGTTTTCTTGCATTTTGTTTTGTACTAAAAATCATCGAATTTAGCAATATTTTTACCTTTATCATCCCTTTTTCCTTTATGTGATTTAAACAAAATATGATCGAATTAAGCAATATTTTGCCGTTTTTCCACGTTTTTGTGGATTTTCAGTTTATTGTTATTATTTCATTAAATATACGAGAAAAATTATTGAAACACATAATTGATCAGAAAATAACCTTAAATACTTCATTTTCAATCATCTATTTGTTTCTTGTTAAAATACTGAGTAAGATATTGACAAGGGGAGAATTTCTGTTTTTATTGCATATATCGACTTTTCATCCGGACTAGAACGGTTTTACGTGTACATCTTCCATCGGTATTATAAACCGAAAATCAGGAACATTTTAGTTAATTTTAATGAAAAGACATTGATTTTTGCCATTTGTATTGGAAGCAACATCTTTATACGTCTTTTCTAGGGTCTAAAAAATACGAAACGTCGTTTTATGATTCGAAGTTAAAATCCTAAAATTTGGTATAATAAGGACTTTTTTTACGTTTTTCATGTAGTTTGATATTACGTAAATACATTCATTTTTACCAATATTTCGATACTATTTCATGTAGTATCACGAAATGTGATTTGGCCTTCAAATCTCAGATTTTCGCATAATATTGCATTTTAAGCAAGTTTTCTTGCATTTTGTTTCGTACTAAAAATCATCGAATTCAGCAATATTTTGACGTTTATCATCCCCTTTTCCTTTATGTAATATAAAGAAAATATCATCGAATTAGGCAATATTTTGCTGTTTTTCCACGTTTTTGTGAACTCTCAGTTTATTGCTAATAATTCATTAAATTTACGATAAAAATGATGCAAACTCATAATTGATTAAAAATTTACCTTAAACACTACATTTTAAATCAACTATTTGTTTCTCTTTAAAATACTGAGTAAGATATTGGAAAGGGGTGAAGTTCTGTTTTTATTGCATATATCGACGTTTCAGCCGGATTAGTGCGGTTTTATGTGTACATATTCCATCGGTAATATAAACGGAAAATCAGAAACATTTTAGTTAATTCTAATGAAAACACATTGATTTTTATCATTTGTATTTGAAACAACATTGTCATATGTCTTTTCTTGGATCTAAATAATACGAAACCTCGCTCTATGATTTGAAGTTAAAATCCTCATATATGATTTGAAGTGACTTTTTAGTCACTTTGAAGTGATATAGTGACTTTTTTCACGTTATTCATGTAGTGTGATTTTACGTATATATATTGGTTTTAACCAATATTTCGATACTACTTCATGTTTTCTCACGATATGTGATTTGGCCTTCAAATCTCAGACTTTCGCAAATTTTGCATTTTTAAGCAAGTTTTCTTGTATTTTGTTTTGTACTAAAAATCATCAAATTTAGCAATATCTTGACCTTTATCATCTCCTTTTCCTTTGTGTGATTTAAACAAAATATCATCGAATTAGGCCGTTTTTCCACGTTTTTGTGAATTTTCAGTTTATTGTTATTAATTCATTATATATACGATAAAAATTATGCAAACACATAATTGGTCAGAAAATAACCATAAATACTTCGTTTTCAATCATCTATTTGTTTCTCGTTAAAATACTGAGTAATATATTGAAAAGGGGAAAAGTTCTGTTTTTATTGCACATATCGACGTTTCAGCCGGATTAGAATGGTTTTACGTGCACATCTTCCATCAGTAATATAAACCGAAAATCAGGAACATTTTAGTTAATTTTAATGAAAACACATTGATTTTTATCATTTGTATTGGAAGCAACATCTTTAAACGTCTTTTCTAGGGTCTAAAATATACGAAACGTCGCTCTCTGATTCGAAGTTAAAATCCTCAAATTTGGTATAATAATGACTTTTTTCACGTTTTTCATGTAGTTTGATGTTACGTAAATATATTAATTTTTACCAATATTTCGATACTATTTCATGTAGTATCACGATATGTGATTTGGCCTTCAAATCTCAGAATTTCGCAGATTTTGCATTTGTAAGCAAGTTTTCTTGCATTTTGTTTTGTACTAAAAATCATCGAATTTAGCAATATTTTTACCTTTATCATCCCTTTTTCCTTTATGTGATTTAAACAAAATATGATCGAATTAAGCAATATTTTGCCGTTTTTCCACGTTTTTGTGGATTTTCAGTTTATTGTTATTATTTCATTAAATATACGAGAAAAATTATTGAAACACATAATTGATCAGAAAATAACCTTAAATACTTCATTTTCAATCATCTATTTGTTTCTTGTTAAAATACTGAGTAAGATATTGACAAGGGGAGAATTTCTGTTTTTATTGCATATATCGACTTTTCATCCGGACTAGAACGGTTTTACGTGTACATCTTCCATCGGTATTATAAACCGAAAATCAGGAACATTTTAGTTAATTTTAATGAAAAGACATTGATTTTTGTCATTTGTATTGGAAGCAACATCTTTATACGTCTTTTCTAGGGTCTAAAAAATACGAAACGTCGTTTTATGATTCGAAGTTAAAATCCTCAAATTTGGTATAATAAGGACTTTTTTTACGTTTTTCATGTAGTTTGATATTACGTAAATACATTCATTTTTACCAATATTTCGATACTATTTCATGTAGTATCACGATATATGATTTGGCCTTCAAATCTCAGATTTTCGCATAATATTGCATTTTAAGCAAGTTTTCTTGCATTTTGTTTCGTACTAAAAATCATCGAATTCAACAATATTTTGACGCTTATCATCCCCTTTTCCTTTATGTAATATAAAGAAAATATCATCGAATTAGGCAATATTTTGCTGTTTTTCCACGTTTTTGTGAATTTTCAGTTTATTGCTATTAATTCGTTAAATTTACGATAAAAATGATGCAAACACAAAATTGATTAAAAATTAACCTTAAACACTTCATTTTAAATCAACTATTTGTTTCTCGTTAAAATACTGAGTAAGATATTGGAAAGGGGAGAAGTTCTGTTTTTATTGCATATATCGACGTTTCTGCCGGATTAGAGCGGTTTTACGTGTACATCTTCCATCGGTAATATAAACGGAAAATCAGAAACATTTTAGTTAATTCTAATGAAAACACATTGATTTTTATCATTTGTATTTGAAACAACATTGTCATATGTCTTTTCTTGGATCTAAATAATACGAAACCTCGCTCTATGATTTGAAGTTAAAATCCTCATATATGATTTGAAGTGACTTTTATTCACTTTGAAGTGATATAGTGACTTTTTTCACGTTATTCATGTAGTGTGATTTTACGTATATATATTGGTTTTAACCAATATTTCGATACTACTTCATGTTTTCTCACGATATGTGATTTGGCCTTCAAATCTCAGAATTTCGCAGATTTTGCATTTGTAAGCAAGTTTTCTTGCATTTTGTTTTGTACTAAAAATCATCGAATTTAGCAATATTTTGACCTTTATCATCCACTTTTCCTTTATGCGATTTAAACAAAATATCATCGAATTAAGCAATATTTTGCCGTTTTTCTTCGTTTTTTTGAATTTTCAGTTTATTGTTATTATTTCATTAAATATACGAGAAAAATTATGGAAACACATAATTGATCAGAAAATAATCTTAAATACTTCATTTTCAATTATATATTTGTTTCTCGCTAAAATACTGTGTAAGATATTGAAAAGGGGAGAAGTTCTGTTTTTATTGCATATATCGACGTTTCTGCCGGAGTAGAACGGTTTTACGTGTACATCTTCCATCGGTAATATAAACCGAAAATCAGGAACATTTTAGTTAATTTTAATGAAAACACATTGATTTTTATCATTTGTATTGGAAGCAACATCTTTAAACGTCTTTTCTAGGGTCTTAAAAATACGACACGTCGCTCTATGATTCGAAGTTAAAATCCTCAAATTTGGTATAATAATGACTTTTTTCACGTTTTTCATGTAGTTTGATATTACGTAAATACATTCATTTTTACCAATATTTCGATACTATTTCATGTAGTATCACGATATATGATTTGGCCTTCAAATCTCAGATTTTCGCATAATATTGCATTTTAAGCAAGGTTTCTTGCATTTTGTTCCGTACTAAAAATCATCGAATTCAACAATATTTTGACGTTTATCATCCCCTTTTCCTTTATGTAATATAAAGAAAATATCATCGAATTAGGCAATATTTTGCTGTTTTTCCACGTTTTTGTGAATTTTCAGTTTATTGCTATTAATTCATTAAATTTACGATAAAAATGATGCAAACACAAAATTGATTAAAAATTAACCTTAAACACTTCATTTTAAATCAACTATTTGTTTCTCGTTAAAATACTGAGTAAGATATTGGAAAGGGGAGAAGTTCTGTTTTTATTGCATATATCGACGTTTCTGCCGGATTAGAGCGGCTTTACGTGTACATCTTAAATCGGTTATATAAACGGAAAATCAGGAACATTTTAGTTAATTCTAATGAAAACACATTGACTTTTTTCATTTGTATTTGAAACAACATTGTCATATGTCTTTTCTTGGTTCTAAATAATACGAAACCTCGCTCTATGATTTGAAGTTAAAATCCTCAAATATGATTTGAAGTGACTTTTTAGTCACTTTGAAGTGATATAGTGACTTTTTTCACGTTATTCATGAAGTGTGATTTTACGTATATATATTGGTTTTAACCAATATTTCGATACTACTTCATGTTTTCTCACGATATGTGATTTGGCCTTCAAATCTCAGAATTTCGCAAATTTTGCATTTTTAAGCAAGTTTTCTTGTATTTTGTTTTGTACTAAAAATCATCGAATTTAGCAATATCTTGACCTTTATCATCTCCTTTTCCTTTATGTGATTTAAACAAAATATCATCGAATTAGGCCGTTTTTCCACGTTTTTGTGAATTTTCAGTTTATTGTTATTAATTCATTATATATACGATAAAAATTATGCAAACACAAAATTGATCAGAAAATAACCATAAATACTTCGTTTTCAATCATCTATTTGTTTCTCGTTAAAATACTGAGTAATATATTGAAAAGGGGAAAAGTTCTGTTTTTATTGCACATATCGACGTTGCAGCCGGATTAGAATGGTTTTACGTGCACATCTTCCATCAGTAATATAAACCGAAAATCAGGAACATTTTAGTTAATTTTAATGAAAACACATTGATTTTTATCATTTGTATTGGAAGCAACATCTTTAAACGTCTTTTCTAGGGTCTAAAATATACGAAACGCCGCTCTCTGATTCGAAGTTAAAATCCTCAAATTTGGTATAATAATGACTTTTTTCACGTTTTTCATGTAGTTTGATGTTACGTAAATATATTAATTTTTACCAATATTTCGATACTATTTCATGTAGTATCACGATATGTTATTTGGCCTTCAAATCTCAGAATTTCGCAGATTTTGCATTTGTAAGCAAGTTTTCTTGCATTTTGTTTTGTACTAAAAATCATCGAATTTAGCAATACTTTGACCTTTATCATCCACTTTTCCTTTATGCGATTTAAACAAAATATCATCGAATTAAGCAATATTTTGCCGTTTTTCTTCGTTTTTTTGAATTTTCAGTTTATTGTTATTATTTCATTAAATATACGAGAAAAATTATGGAAACACATTGATTTTTATCATTTGTATTGGAAGCAACATTTTCAAAATATCCCAAACATCCCAAATTCAACACTTGAGCCAAATTTTGGAGCCAAATTGTGGCTCTCTGCACATATTCGCAGTTATAAATTACGATTTTCATACCGATACTATGTAAATTACTGAGAGCAGCGATGGATCACGTTTTGCCCAAACCCTCCCTGCAGTTTCCAAAATATCCCTAACATCCCAAATTCAACGCTTGAGCCATATATTGGAGACAAATTCTGGCTCTCTGCACGTATTCGCAGTTTGAAATTACGAATTTTTATTCCGTAAATATGCCAATTAATGAAAGCGGCAATGGATCACATTTTGCCACAAACCTCCCTGCAGTTCTCAAAATATCCCAAACATCCCAAATTCAACGCTTGAGCCATAATTTGGAGCCAAATTCTGGCTCTCTGCACGTATTCGCAGTTTGAAATTACGACTTTTTATACCGAAAATATGTCAATTAATGAGAGCGGCGATGGATCACATTTTGCCCAAACCTTCCCTGCAGTTTTCGAAATATCCCAAACACCCCAAATTCGACCCTTGAGAATTATTTTGAAGCTAAATTCTGGCTCTCTGATCGTATTCGCAGTTTGAAATTACCACTTTTCATACCGAAAATATGTCATTTACTGAAAGCGGCGATGGATCACATTTTGCCCAAACCCTCTCTGCAGTTTTCAAATAATCCCAAGCATCTCAAATTCGACCCTTGAGCCATATTTTGAAGCCAAATTCTGACTCTCTTCACATATTCGCAGTTTGAAATTACGACATTTTTTACCGAAAATATGCCAATTACTGAGAGCAGCGATGGATCACATTTCGTCCAAACGCCTACTGCAGTTTTCAATTTATCCGAAGCATCCCAAATTCGACCCTTGAGCCATATTTTGAAGCCAAATTCTGCTCTCTTCACATATTCGCAGTTTGAAATTACGACATTTTTTACCGAAAATATGCCAATTACTGAGAGCAGCGATGTATCACATTTTGTCCAAACGCCTCGTGCAGTTTTCAAAATATAGCAAACATCCCAAATTCGACGCTTGAGCCATATTTTGGAGCCAAATTCTGGCTCTCTGCACGTATTCGCAGTTTGAAATTACGACTTTTTATTCCGAAAATATACCAATTACTGAGAGCAGCGATGGATCACATTTTGCCCAAACAATCCCTGTAGTTTTCAAAATATCCCAAACATCCCAAACTCGACCCTTGAGAGTTATTTTGGAGCTAAATTCTGGCTCTTTGCACGTATTCGCAGTTTGAAATTACGACTTTTTATCCCAAACATCCTAAATTTGACGCTTGAAAATAAGCCAATTACTGAAAGCAGCAATGGGTCACATTTTGCCCAACACCCCCGGAAGTTTGCAAAATATCCCAAACGTCCCAAATTCGACGCTTGAGCCATATTTTGTAGACAAATGCGGGCTCTCTGCCCGTATTAACAGTTTGAAATTGTGACATTTTACACCGAAAATATGCCAATTACTGAGAGCAGCGATGGATCACATTTTGCCCAAGCTCTCCCTGCAGTTTTCAAAATATCCCAAACATCCCAATTTCAACCCTTGAGCCATATTTTGGAGCCAAATTTTGGCTTTCTGCATGTATTCGTTGCTTGAAATTACGACTTTTTATGCCGAAAATATGCCAATTACTGAAAGCAGCGATGGATCGAATTTTGACGAAACCCTCTCTTCAGTTTTCAAATTACCCCAAACATCCCAAATTCGACTCTTGAGCCATATTTTGAAGCCAAATTCGGGCTCTCTGCACGTATTCGCAGTTTGAAATTACGTCTTTTTATACCGAAAATATGCCATTTACTGAGAGCGGCGATGGATCACATTTTGCCCAAACCCTCCCTGCAGTTTTCAATATATAGCAAACATCCCAAATTCGACGCTTGAACCATATTTTGGAGCCAAATCTGGCTCTCTGCATGTATTTCCAGTTTGAAATTACGACTTTTATACCAAAAATATGCCAATTACTTAAAGCGGCGATGGATCACATTTTGCCCAAACCCTCTCTGCAGTTTTCAAATTATCCAGAGCATCCCAAATTCGTCCCTTGAGCCATATTTTGGAGCCAAACACTGGCTCTCTGCACATATTCGCAGTTTGAAATTACGAATTTTTTACCGAAAATATGTCAATTATTGAGAGCATCAATAGGTCACATTTTGCCCAAACCCTCTCTGCAGTTTTCAAATTATCGCAAGCATCTCAAATTCGACGCTTGAGCCATATTTAGGAGCCAAATTCTGGCTCTCTGCACGTATTCGCAGTTTGAAATTACGAATTTTTATCCCAAACACTCCAAATTTGACGCTTGAAAATAAGCCAATTACTGAAAGCAGCGATGGGCCACATTTTGCCCAAACCCCCCGGCAGTTAGCAAAATATCCCAAACATCCCAAATTCGACCCAAGAGGTATATTTTGGAGGCAAATTCTGGCTCTCTGCACGTATTCGCTGTTTGAAATTACGACATTTTTTAACGAAAATATGACAATTACTGAAAACGGGAATGGATCACATTTTGCCTAAACCCTCTCTGCAGTTTTCAATATATCCCAAACATCCCAAATTCGACGCTAGAGCCATATTTTGGAGCCAAATTCGGGCTCTCTGCACGTATTAGCAGTTTAAAATTATGACATTATATACCGAAAATATGCCAATTACTGAGGGCAGCGATGGATAACATTTTGCCCAAGCCCTCCCTGCAGTTTTCAAAATATTCCAAACATAGCAAATTCGACCCTTGAGCCATTATTTGGAGCCAAATTTTGGATTTCTGCATGTATTCGCTATTTGAAATTACGACTTTTTATACCAAAAATATGCCAATTACTGAAAGTAGCGATGGATCACATTTTGACGAAACCCTCTCTGCAGTTTTCAAATTATCCCAAACATCCCAAATTTGACCCTTGAGCTATATTTTGGAGCCAAATTCTGGCTCTCTGCACATATTCGCAGTTTGAAATGACGACATTTTATACCGAAAATATGTCAATAACTGAGAGCAGCGATAGGTCACATATTGCCAGACCCCCCCCCCCTGCAGTTTTCAAAATATCCCAAACATCCCAAATTCGACGCTTGAGCCATATTTTGAAGCCAAATTCGGGCTCTCTGCACGTATTCCCCAATTTGAAATTACGTCTTTTTATACCGAAAATATGCCATTTACTGAGAGCAACGATGGATCACATTTTGCCCAAACCCTCCCTGCAGTTTTCAAAATATAGCAAACATCCCAAATTTGACGCTTGAGCCATATTTTGGAGCCAAATTCTGGCTCACTGCATGTATTCGCAGTTTGAAATTACGAATTTTTATACCGAAAATATGCCAATTACTGAGAGCGGCGATGGATCACATTTTGCCGAAACCTTCCCTGCAATTTTCAAAAATATCCCAAACATCCCAAATCCGAACCTTGAGAATTATTTTGGAGATAAATTCTGGCTCTCTGCACGTATTCTCATTTTGAAATTACGACTTTTCATCCCAAACGTCCCAAATTTGATTCTGGAAAAAATGCCAATTACTGAGAGCGGCGATGGGTCACATTTTTCCCAAACCCTTCCTGCAGTTTTCAAAATATCCGAAGCATCGTTAATTCGACCCTTGAGCCATATTTTGGAGCCCAATTCTGGCTCTCTGCACATATTCGCAGGGTTGAAATTACGATATTTTATACCGAAAATATGTTAATTACTGAGAGCAGCGATGGGTCACATTTTGCCCAAATCCCCCCCCCCCCCCCTGCACGTTTCAAAACATCCCCAAACATCCCAAATTTGACCCTGTAGCCTTATTTTGGGGTCAAATTCTGGCTCTCTGCACGTATTCGCAGTTTGAATTTACGACTTTTTATACTGAAATCATGCCACTTACGGAAAGCGGCTATGGATCACATTAGGCCCAAACCCTCCCTGCAGTTTTAAAAATATCCCAAACGTCCCAAATTCGACCCTCTAGCCATATTTTATAGCCGAATTCTGGCTTTCTGCACTTATTCGCAGTTTTAAAAACGACTTTTTATACCGAAAATATGCCAATTACTGAAAGCGACGATAGATCTCATTTTGCCCAAACCCACCATTCAGTTTTCAAAAAATCCCAAGCATCCCAAATTCGACCCTTGAGCCATATTTTGGAGCCAAATTCTAGCTCTCTGCATAGAATATGCAGATGCAGATCTCTGCATATGGCTCAAAGGAAAAGGGGATGATAAACGTCAAAATATTGCTGAATTCGATGATTTTTAGTACGAAACAAAATGCTAAAAAACTTGCTTAAAATGCAATATTATGCGAAAATCTGAGATTTGAAAGCCAAATCACATATCGTGATACTACATGAAATAGTATCGAAATATTGGTAAAAATGAATATATTTACGTAATATCAAATTACATGAAAAACGTGAAAAAGTCCTTATTATACCAAATTTGAGTATTTTAACTTCGAATCATAGAGCGACGTTTCGTATTTTTTAGACCTAGAAAAGACGTAGAAAGATGTTGCTTCCAATACAAATGATAAAAATCAATGTGTTTTCATTAAAATTAACTATCACAAATTTGACGCTTGAGCCATATTTCTGAGCCAAATTCGGGCTCTCTACACGTATTCGCTTTTTGAAATTACGACTTTTTATACCGAAAAAATGCCAATTACTGAAAGCGGCGATGGATCACATTTTGCCCAAACCCTCCCTGCAGTTTCCAAAATATCCCAAACATCTCAAATTCAACGCTTGAGATATAATTTGGAGCCAAATTCTGGCTCTCTGCACGTATTCGCAGTTTGAAATTACGAATTTTTATACGGAAAATATGCCAATTAATGAGAGCGGCAATGGATCACATTTTTCCCAAACCTTCCGTGCAGTTTTCGAAATATCCCAAACATCCCAAATTCGACCCAAGAGAATTATTTTGGAGCTAAATTCTGGCTCTCTGAACGTATTCGCAGTTTGAAATTACGACTTTTTATACCGAAAACATGACAATTACTGAAAGCGGCGATGGATCACATTTTGCCCAAACTCTCCCTGCAGTTTTCAAAATATCCCAAACATTCCAAATTCGACACTTGAGACATATTTTGGAGCCAAATTCGGGCTCTCTGCACGTATTCGCACTTTGAAATTATGACTTTTTATACCGAAAATATGGCAATTACTGAGTGCGGCGATAAATCACATTTTGCATAAGGCCGTCCCTGCAGTTTTCAAAATATCCCAAACCTCCCAAATTCGACGATTGAGCCATATTTTGGAGCCAAATTCTGGCTCTTTGCACATATTCGCAGATTGAAATTACGAATTTATACACCGAAGATATGTTAATTACTGAGAGCGGCGATAGGTCACATTTTGCCCCCCCCCCTGCAGTTTTCAAAATATCACAAACATCCTATGATAGTGAACACCACGCCAAGTTCAGTGAACACCACGCCAAGGTTAGTGAACACCACGACAAGGATCGTGAACACCACGCTAAGGATAGTGAACACCATGTTAAGGATAGTGAACACCACACAAGGATAGTGAACACCACGCCATGGATAGTGAACACCACACCAATGCTAGTGAACACCACGCCAAGGATAGTGAACACTACGCCAAGGATAGTGAACACTACGCTAAGGGTAGTGAACACCGCCCTAAGGGTAGTGAACACCACGCCAAGGATAGTGAACACCACTCCAAGGATAGTGAACACCACGCCAAGGATAGTGAACACCACGCCTTGGATAGTATACTGCACGCCAAGGATAGTGAACACCACGCTAAGGATAGTGAACACCATGCCTAGTTCAGTGAACACCACGACAATGATAGTGATCACCACTCCATGGATAGTGAACACCACGCCAAGTTCAGTGAACACCACGCCAAGGTTAGTGAACACCACGCCAAGGATAGTGAGCACCACGCGAAGGATAGTGAACACCACGCCAAGGATAGTGAACAACACGACACGGATAGTGAACACCACACCAAGGGTAGTGAACATCACGCGAAGGATAGTGAACAACACGCCAAGGATAGTGAACACTACGCTAAGGATAGTGAACACCACGCCTAGGATAGTGAATACCACGCCAAGGATAGTGAACACCACGCAAAGGATAGTGAACACCACGTAAAGGATAGTGAACACAACGCCAAGGATAGTGAACACCACGCCAAGGAGAGTGAACATCGCGCAAAAGATAGTGAACACCACGCAAAGGATAGTGAACACAACGCCAAGGATAGTGAACACCACGCCAAGGATAATAAACACCACGCCAAGGATAGTGAACACAACTCCAAGGATTGTGAACACCACGCCTAGTTCAGTGAACACCACGCCAAGGATAGTGAACACCACTCCTAGGAGAGTGAACACCCCGCCAAGTTCAGTGAACACCACTCCAAGGATAGTGAACACCACGCTAAGGATATTGAACACCACGCCAAGGATAGTGAACACCACGCTAAGGATAGTGAACTCCACACGAAGGATAGTGAACACCACGCGAAGGATAGTGAACACCACACCAAGGGTAGTGAACACCACGCCAAGGATAGTGAACACCACGCCAAAGGATAGTGAACTCCACACCAAGGATAGTGAACACCATGCCAAGGATAGTGAACACCACACCAAGGGTAGTGAACACAACGCCAAGGATAGTGAACACCACGCCAAGGACAGTGAACACTACGCTAAGGATAGTGAACATCACACCAAGGGTAGTGAGCACCACGCTAAGGATAGTGAACACCACGCCAAGGATAGTGAACACTACGCTAAGGATAGTGAACAACACGCCAAGGGTAGTGAACACCATTTGAAGGATAGTGAACACCACGCCAAAGATAGTGAACATTATGCTTAGGATAGTGAACACCACGCCAAGGATAGTGAACACCACACTAAGGATAGTGAACACCACACTAAGGATAGTGAACATAACACTAAGGATAGTGAACACTACGCTAAGGAGAGTGACACCACACCAAGGGTCGATGAAAAGAAAACATCAATATATGGTGCTTTAATTTTAACTAATTTGTTCGTCACATTTTAAACGTATTGCTCGATTACGTATATTGCGATGTATTAGGAGTAGGCCGCTATCTCCAGAGGAAGATCACATCTCGAGAAGATCACATCACAGCAAGATCACATCTCGACAAGATCACATCTCGAGAAGATCACATCTCGAGAAGATCACATCAAAAGAAGATCACATCTCGAGAAGATCACATCTCCAGAAGATCACATTACCAGAAGATCACATTCCCAGAAGTTCACATCTCCAGAAGATCACATCTCGAGAAGATCACATTCCCAGAAGATCACATCTCCAGAAGATAACATCTCCAGAAGATCACATCACAAGAAGATCACATCACGAGAATATCACATCTCCAGAAGATCACATCTCCAGAAGATCACATCTCTAGAAGATCACATTCCCAGAAGATCACATCTCCAGAAGATAACATCTCCAGAAGATCACATCACCAGAAGATCACATCACCAGAAGATCATATCACCAGAAGATCACATCTCGAGAAGACCACATCACCAGAAGATCACATCTCCAGAAGATCACATCTCCAGAAGAACACATGTCCAGAAAATCACATCTCCAGAAGATCACATCTCTAGAAGATCACATCTCCTGAAGATCACATCCCCAGAAGATCACATCTCCAGAAGATCACATCTCCAGAAGATCACATCTACAGAAGATCACATCTCGAGAAGATCACATCGCCAGAAGATCACATCTCCGGAAAATCACATCTCGAGAAGATCACATCTCCAGAAGATCACATCTCCAGAGGAAGATCACATCTCCAGAAGATCACATCTCCAGAAGATCACATCTCCAGAAGATCACATCTCCAGAGGAAGACCACATCTCGAGAAGATCACATCTCTGGAAAATCACGTCTCCAGAAGATCACGTCTCTAGATCATCACATCTCCAGATGATCACATCTCCAGAAGATCACATCTCTAGAATATCACATCTCGGGAACATCACATCTCCAGAAGATCACATCACCAGAAGATAACATCTCCAGATGATCACATTTCCAGAAGATCACATCACCAGAAGATCTCATCTCGAGAAGATCACATCTCGAGATGATCACATCACCAGAAGATCACATCTCGAGAAGATCATATCTCGAGAAGATCACACCTCCAGAAGATCAAATCTCCAGAAGATCACATCACCAGATGATCACATCTCCAGAAGATCACATCACCAGATGATCACATCACCAGATGATCACATCTCGAGAAGATCACATCTCGAGAAGATCACATCTCCAGAAGATCACATCTCCAGAAGATCACATCTACAGAAGATCCCATCTCGAGAAGATCACATCGCCAGAAGATCACATCTCCGGAAAATCACATCTCGAGAAGATCACATCTCCAGAAGATCACATCTCCAGAGGAAGATCACATCTCCAGAAGATCACATCTCCAGAAGATCACATCTCCAGAGGAAGACCACATCTCGAGAAGATCACATCTCTAGAAAATCCCGTCTCCAGAAGATCACGTCTCTAGATCATCACATCTCCAGATGATCACATCTCCAGAAGATCACATCTCTAGAATATCACATCTCGGGAACATCACATCTCCAGAAGATCACATCACCAGAAGATAACATCTCCAGATGATCACATCTCCAGAAGATCACATCACCAGAAGATCTCATCTCGAGAAGATCACATCTCGAGAAGATCACACCTCCAGAAGATCAAATCTCCAGAAGATCACATCACCAGATGATCACATCTCCAGAAGATCACATCACCAGATGATCACATCACCAGATGATCACATCTCGAGAAGATCACATCTCCAGAAGATCACATTACCAGATGATCACATCTCCAGAAGATCATATCACCAGAAGATCACATCTCGAGAAGATCACATCAGCAGAAGACCACATCTCGAGAAGATCACATCTCCAAAAGATCACATCTCGAGAAGATCACATCCCCCAAAAGATCACATCTCCATAAGATCACATCTACAGAAGATTACATCTCCAGAAAATCACATCTCGAGAAGATCACATCACCAGAAGATCACATCTCCAGATGATCACATCTCCAGAAGATCACATCTCGAGAAGATCACATCTCCAGAGGATCACATCTCCAGAAGATCACATCACCAGAAGATCACATCCCCAGAAGATCACATCTCCAGAAGATCACATCTCGAGAAGATCACATCTCCAGAGGATCACATCTCCAGAAGATCACATCACCAGAAGATCACATCTCCAGAAGATCACATCTCCAGAAGATCACATCACCAGAAGATCACATCTCGAGAAGATCACATCTCGAGAAGATCACATCTCCAGAAGATCAATTCTCCAAAAGATCACATCACCAGAAGATCACATCTCCAGAAGATCACATCACCAGAAGATCACATCTCGAGAAGATCACATCTCCAGAAGATCACATATCCAGAAGATCAAATCTCCAAAAGATCACATCACCAGAAGATCACATCTCCAGAAGATCACATCACCAGAAGATCATATCTCGAGAAGATCACATCTCGAGAAGATCACATCTCCAGAAGATCAAATCTCCAAAAGATCACATCACCAGAAGATCACATCTCCAGAAGATCACATCACCAGAAGATCACATCTCGAGAAGATCAATATGCCAATTACTGAGAGCGGCGATGGAACACATTTTGCCCAAACCTCCCTGCAGTTTTCAAAATATCCCAAACATCCCAAATTCGACGCTTGAGCCATATTTTGAAGCCAAATTCTTGCTCTCTGCACGTATTCGAAGTTTTAAATTACGATTTTTTTCCCAAAATAAGCCAATAACAGAAAGCAGCAATAGGTCACATTTTGCCCAAACCCCCCTCCAGTTTTCAAAATATCCAAAACATTCTAAATTCGACCCTTGACCCATATTTTAGAGCAAAATTCTGGCTCTCTGCACGTATTCGCAGTTTGAAATTACGAATTTTTATACCGAAAATATGCCAATTACTGAAAGCGGCTATGGATCACATTTTGCCCAAATCCTCTCTTTAGTTCTCAAAATATCCCAAACATCCCAAATTCGACGCCTGAGCCCTATTTTGCAGACAAATTCTGGCCCTCTGCACGTATTAGCAGTTTGAATATACGATTTTTTTTTACCGAAAATATGCCAATTACTGAGAGCGGCGATGGGTCACATTTTATTCACAGAGCGGCGATGGGTCAAAGGCATAGGCTTAAGAAAGTGATGCAGAGGCTCAAAAGAGGGATGCAGAGGCTTAAGAGGGTGATGTAGAAGCTCAGGAGAGTGATGCACAGGCTCAATACAGGGAAGCAGGGTCTCAAGAGAGTAATGGAGAGGCTCTAGAGAGTGATTCAGAGGTTTACGGGAGTGATGCAGAGGTTTAAGAGAGGGATGCAGAGGCTCAAGAGAGGGATGGAGAGGCTCAAGAGAGTGATTCAGAGGTTTACGGGAGTGATGCAGAGGCTTAAGAGAGTGATGCAGAGGCTTAAGAGACGGATGCAGAGGCTCAAGAGAGGGATGCAGAGGCTCAAGAGAGGGATGCAGAGGCTCAAGTGAGGGATGAAGAGACACAAGAGAGGAATGCAGAGTCTCTTGAGAGTGATGCAGAGGGTCAAGAGAGGGATGCAGAGGCTCATGAGAGGGATGCAGGAGTTCAAGAGAGAGATGCAGAGGCTCAAGAGAGTGATGCAGAGGCTAAAGAGAGGGATGCAAAGGCTCAAGAGAGTGATGCAGAGGCTTAAGAGAGGGATGCAGAGGCTCAAGAGAATGATGAAGTAGCTCAAGAGAGTGCTGCAGAGGCTCAAGAGAGGGATGCTGAGGCTCCAGAGAGGGATGCAGATGCTCCAGAAAATGATGTAGAGGCTGAAGAGAGAGATGCAGAGGCTTAAAAGAGTGATGCAGGGGCTCAAGCGTGTGATGCAGAGGCTGAAGAGAATGATGTAGAGGCTTAAGAGAGGGATGCAGAGGCTCAAGAGAATGATGCAGAGGCTCAAGAGAGTGATGCAGAGGATCAAGAAGAGAGGGATGCAGACGCTTAAGAGAGTGATGTAGAGGCTCAAAAGAGTGATGTAGAGGCTCTGGAGAGTGATGCAGAGGCTCAAGAGAGTGATGCAGAGGATCAAGAGAGTGATGCAGAGGATCAAGAGAGTGATGCAGAGGATCATGAGAGGGAAGCAGAGGCTTAAGAGAGTGATGCAGAGGCTGAAGAGAGTGATGAAGAATCTCAAGAGAGTGATGCAAAGGATCAAGAGAGTGATGCAGAGGCTGAAGAGAGTGATGCAGGGGATCATGAGAGGGAAGCAGAGGCTTAAGAGAGTGATGCAGAGGCTGAAGAGAGTGTTGCAGTGGCATAGGAGAGGGATGCAGAGGCTCAAGAGAGTGATGAAGAGTCTCAAGAGAGTGATGCAGAGGCTCATGAGAGTGATGCAGAGGCTTAAGAGAGGGATGCAGAGGCTCAAGTGAGGGATGTGTAGGCTGAAGAGAGTGATGCAGAGGCTCAAGAGAGGGATGCAGAGGCTCAAGAGAGTGATTCAGAGGCTTACGAGAGTGATGCAGAGGCTTAAGAGAGTGATGCAGAGGCTTAAAAGAGGGATGCAGAGGCTCAAGAGAGGGATGCAGAGGCTCGAGAGAGGGATGAAATGGCATAAGTGAGGGATGCAGAGGCTCACGTGAGGGATGCAGAGGCACAAGAGAGGGATGCAGAGGCTTAAGAGAGTGATGCAGAGGCTCAAGAGAGGGATGCAGAGGCTGAAGAGAGTGATGCAGAAGCTCAAGAGAGGGATGCAGAGGCTCATAAGAGGGATGCAGGAGTTCAAGAGAGAGATACAAAGGCTCATGAAAGGGATGCAGAGGCTTAAGAAAATGATGCAGAGGCTCAAAAGAGGGATGCAGAGGCTTCAGAGGGTGATGCAGAGGCTCAAGAGAGTGATGCAGAGGCTTACTAGATTGATGCAGAGGCTCAAGAGAGTGATGCAGAGGCTTAAGAGAGTGATGCAAAGGCTCAAGAGAGGGATGCAAAGGCTCATGAGAGGGATGCAGGAGTTCAAGAGAGGGATGCAGAGGCTCAACCCAGCAAACAATTTTAGGTTGCCACAACATATCTGGAAAGTATTTGAAAGGATTGGAAACGTTTGTTTTATCGTATCAGATACGATATTGTGTGTGGACTTAAATAGGTTTCCAAAACTTATAACCAAGACCTATGTATCTAACACTAATTTGAGATGTTGTGGCAACTTTACACTCTTAACATGAGTCATTCATAATCCATTCATACACCAATATGAATCTC
Source organism: Procambarus clarkii (assembly GCF_040958095.1). Lineage (NCBI taxonomy): Eukaryota > Metazoa > Arthropoda > Malacostraca > Decapoda > Cambaridae > Procambarus > Procambarus clarkii. Next base: position 1,655,620 of record NC_091216.1, read on the forward strand.
TTGTGAAAGGTTTGAGCCTAATCTGAACCCTTTTCACATCTTTGTGTTTAAAGTTAATTTTCTTGAAATTAAATTATATTATTTTATATTATATTCTATTATTTTTATTATATTTTTTTTATAATGTATTATTATTTTTATTATATTTTTTTATATTATTTTATTGTTTTCAATTTAAATATTAAAACCAATTTAAGGGTAAAAAAATCAAATAATTTATATTTCTTTTATTATTTACTACAAATCAGCAAAAATACAAAAACATATGACCTATATAATTATATATATATAATTATATAGCAAACATCCCAAATTCAACGCTTGAGCCATATTTTGGAGCCAAACTCTAGCTCTCTGCACGTATTCGCAGTTTGAAATTACGACTTTTTATACTGAAAATATGCCAATTACTGAGAGCAGCGATGGATCACATTTTGCCCAAACCATCCCTGTAGTTTTTAAAATATCCCAAACATCCCAAATTCGACCCGTGAGAATTATTTTGGAGCTATATTCTGGCTCTCTGCGCGTATTCGCATTTTGAAATTACGACTTTTTATCCCAAACATTCCAAATTTGACGCTTGAAAATAAGCCAATTACTGAAAGCAGCGATGGGTCACATTTTGCCCAAACCCCCCGGCAGTTTGCAAAATATACCAAACATCCCAAATTCGACCCATGAGCCATATTTTGGAGCCAAATTCTGGCTGTCTGCAGGTATTCGCTGTTTGAAATTACGACATTTTATAACGAAAACATGGCAATTACTGAAAGCGGCAATGGATCACATTTTGCCTAAACCCTCCCTGCAGTTTTTAATATATCCCAAACATCCCAAACTCGACGCTAGAGCCATATTTTGGAGCCAAATTCATGCTCTCTGCACGTATTTGCAGATTGAAATTATAAAATTTTATACCGAAAATATGCCAATTACTGAGTGCGGCGATTTATTACATTTTGCCAACGCCCTCCCTGCAGTTTTCAAAATATCCCAAACATCCCAAATTCGACCCTTGAGCCATATTCTGTGATCCTTGATCAAAGAGACCTCTAGTGTTAACTCTAGATTTCCTGTCAATTAGTTTGAGTTGAGCTGTAGGCAGAGTGGTATTATTGCCTGACTCAGTAGCAAGTACATTTATTTCCTGATGTACCTTGCAATATTGTATTGTGATAGAATTCATAGAATTCTCCCCAGTTGTCATATATTGTGTAGAGGTTTTTCTACATAAGGCATAATGATGTACACCTTTGTTGCATCTACTGCATAACCATAGCTGCACTACACATTTACTGGGATCATGAGAGCCCATGAGAGGTGGGTTTGGTCAAAATGTGACCTATCGCCGCTCTCAGTAATTGACATATTTTCAGTATAAAAGGTCGTTATTTCAAACTGCGAATATGGGCAGAGAGCCAGAATTTGGCTTGAAAATATGGCTCAAGCGTCGAATTTGGGATGTTTTGGGTATTTTGAAAACTGCAGGGGAGGGGTTTGGGCAAAATGTGACCTATCGCTGCTCTCAGTAAATTATATATTTTCGGTATAAAATGTCATAATTTCAAACTGTTAATACGTGCAGAGAGCCCGAATTTGGCTCCAAAATATGGCTCAAGCGTCGAATTAGGGAGAGTTTAGGCAAAATGTGATCCATTGCCGCTTTCAGTAATTGTCATGTTTTCGTTATAACATGTCGTTATTTCAAACAGCGAATACCTGCAGAGAGCCAGAATTTGGCTCCAAAAGATAGCTCATGGGTCGAATTTGGGATGTTAGGGATATTTTGCAAACTGCCGGGGGGGGTTTGGGCAAAATGTGACCCAACACTGCTTTCAGTAATTGGCTTATTTTCAAGAGCCAAATTTGGGATGTTTGGGATAAAAAGTCGTAATTTCAAACTGCGAATACGTGCAGAGAGCCAGAATTTGGCTCCAAAATATGGCTCAAGCGTCGAATTTGGGATGTTTGCTATATTTTGAAAACTGCAGGGGGGGTTTGGGCAAAATGTGACCTATTGCTGCTCTCAGTAATTGACATATTTTCGTTAAAAAATGTCGTAATTTCAAACTGCGAATATGTGCAGAGAGCCAGAATTAAGCTCCAAAATATGGCTCAAGGGTCAAATTTGGGATGCTTGGGATAATTTTAAAACTCCGGGGATGGGCTGGGCAAAATGTGATCCATCGCCGCAATCAGTAATTGGCATATTTTCGGTATAAAATGAATTAATTTCAAACGGCGAACACGTGCAGAGACCCCGAATTTGGCTCCAAAATATGGCTCAAGCTTCGAATCTGGGATGTTTAGGATATTTTGAAAACTGCAAGGAAGGTTAGGGCAAAATGTGATCCATCGCCCCTTTCAGTAATTGTCACGTTTTCGGTATAAAAAGTCGTAATTTCAAACTGCGAATACGTTCAGAGAGCCAGAATTTAGCTCCAAAATAATTCTCAAGGGTCGAATTTGAGATGTTTGGGATATTTTAAAAACTACATGGAAGGTTTGGGCAAAATGTGATCCATCGCTGCTCTCAGTAATTGCCATATTTTCGGTATAAAAAGTCGTAATTTCAAACTGCGAATACGTGCACAGAGCCCGAATTTGGCTACAAAATATGGATCAAAGGTCGAATTTAGGATGTTTGGGATATTTTGAAAACTGCAGGGAGGATTTGGGCAAAATGTTATCCATCGCCGCTTCCAGTAATTGTCATGTTTTCGGTATAAAAAGTCGTAATTTCAAACAGCGAATAAGCGCAGAAAGCCAGAATTTGCCTCCAAAATATGACTCAAAAGTCGCATTTGGCATGTTTGGGATATTTTGCAAACTGCAGGGGGGTTAGGGCAAAATATGATCCATCACCGCTCTCAGAAATTGGCATATTTTCAAGCGTCAAATTTTGGATGTTTGGAATAAAATGTCGTAATTTCAAAATACGAATACGTGCAGAGAGCCAGAATATAGCTCCAAAATAATTCTCAAGGGTCGAATTTGGGATGTTTGGGATATTTTGAAAACTACAGGGATGGTTTGGGCAAAATGTGATCCATCGCCGCTCTCAGTAATTGGCATATTTTCAGTATAAAATTCGTAATTTCAAACTGCGAATACGTGCAGAGAGCTAGAATTTGGCTCCAAAATATGGCTCAAGCGTTGAACTTGGGATGTTTGGGATATTTTGGAAACTGCAGGGAGGGTTTGGACAAAATGTGATCCATCGCCGTTTTCAGTAATTGGAATATTTTCGGTATAAAAAGTCGTAATTTCAAACTGCGAATAAGTGCAGAGAGCCAGAATTTGGCTCCAAAATATGGCTCAAGCGGCGAATTTGGGATGTTTGCTATATTTTGAAAACTGGAGGGGGGTTTGGGCAAAATGTGACCTATTGCTGCTCTCAGTAATTGACATATTTTCGGTAAGAAATGTCGTTCACTCTCTAGAGACTCTTCATCACTCTCTTGAGCCCCTGCATACCTCTCTCAAGCATCTGCATCACTCTCTTGAGCATCTGCATCACCCTCTTAAGCCTCTGCATTACTCTCTTGAGCCTCTGCATCCCTCTCCTTAGCCTCTGCCTCACTCTCTTTAGCCTTTGTATCACAATCTTGAGCCTCTGCATCCCTCTCTTGAGCCTCTGCATCACTCTCTTCAGCCTCTTCATCCCTCTCTTGAGCCTTTGCAACTTCTCTTCAGCCTCTGCATCACTCTCGTAAGCCTCTAAATCACTCTCTTGAGGCTTCTGCATAACTCTCGTAAGCCTCTGAATCACTCTGTTGAGCCTCTGCATCCCTCTCTTAAGCCTCTGCATCCGTCTCTTAAGCCTCTGCATCACTCTCTTAAGCCTCTGCATCACTCTCAAGTGCCTCTGCATCACTCTCTTCAGCCTCTGCATCACTCTCCTAAGCCTTTGCTTCCCTCTCTTGATCCTCTGCATCACTCTCATGATCGTCTGCATCACTCTTGTGCCTCTGCATCATTCTCTTGAGCCTCTCTATCACTCTCTTGAGCCTCTGCATCACTCTCTTGAGCCTCTGCATCATTCTCTTAAGCCTCTGCATCCCTCTCTTGATTCTCTGCATTACTCTCTTGAGCCTCTGCATCATACTCTTGAGCCTCTGCATCCCTCTCTTAAGCCTCTGCATCACTCTCTTAAGCCTCTACCTTTCTCTCTTGGGCCTCTGCATCATTCTCTTGAGCCTTTTGCAGCACTCTCTTGAGTCTCTGCATCATTCTCTTGAGCCTCTTCATCCCTCTCTTAAGCCTCTGCATCACTCTCTTAAGCCTCTGCATCCCTCTATTAATCCTCTGCATCAATCTCTTGAGCCTCTGCATCCCTCTCTTGAGCCTCTGCATCACTCTCTTGAGCTTCGGCATCCCTCTCTTCAGCCTCTGCATCACTCTCAAGAGCCTCTGCATCCCTTTCTTGTGCCTCTGCATCCCTCACTTGAGCCTCTGCATCCCTCTCTTGAGCCTCTGCATCCCTCTATTAAGCCTCTGCATCACTCTCTTAAGCCTCTGCATCACTCTCGTAAGCCTCTGAATCACTCTCTTGAGCCTCTGCATCCCTCTCTTGAGCCTCTGCATCACTCTCTTGAGCCCATACATCCCTCTCTTGAGCCTCTGCGTCCCTCTCTTCAGCCTCTTCCGCACTCTCTTCAGCCTCTGCATCACTCTCTTAAGCCTCTGCTTCCCTCTCATGATCCTTTGCATCACTCTCCAGAGCCTCTACATCACTCTCTTGAGCCTCCACATCACTCTCTTAAGCCTCTGCATCCCACTCTTGATCCTCTGCATCAATCTCTTGAGCATCTGCATCATTCTCTTGAGCCTCTGCATCCCTCTCTTAAGCCTCTACATCATTCTCTTGAGCCTCTGCATCACTCTCTTGAGCCTCTGCATCTCTCTCTTCAGCCTCTGCATCACTCTCTGGAGCCTCTGCATCCCTCTCTGGAGCCTCAGCATCCCTCTCTTGAGCCTCTGCAGCTCTCTCTTGAGCCTCTTCATCATTCTCTTGAGCCTCTGCATCCCTCTCTTTAGCCTCTGCATCACTCTCTTGAGCCTTTGCATCCCTCTCTTAAGCCTCTGCATCACTTTCTTGAGCCTCTGCATCCCTCTCTTGAACTCCTGCATCCCTCTCATGAGCCTCTGCATCCCTCTCTTTAGCCTCTGCATCACTCTCTTGAGCCTTTGCATCCCTCTCTTCAGCCTCTACATCATTCTCTTAAGCCTCTGCATCCCTCTCTTGTGCCTCTGCATCCGTCACCTGAGCCTCTGCATCCCTCTCTTGAGGCATTGCATCCCTCTCTTGACCTTCTGCATCCCTCTCTTGAGCCTCTGTATCCCTCTCTTGAGCCTCTGCATCACCACTTTTAGACTCTGCATCCCTCTTTTGAGCCTCTGCATCACTTTCTTAGGCCTCTGCATCACCACTTTAAGCCTCTGCATCCCTCCTTTGAGCCTCTGCATCACTTTCTTAGGCCTTTGCATCACTCTCTTAAGCCTCTGCCTCATTCTCGTAAGCCTCTACATCATTCTCTTGAGCCTCTGCATTACTCTCTTGAGCCCCTGCATCACTCTTTTAAGCCTCTGCATCTCTCTCTTCAGATTCTGCATCACTCTCTGGAGCCTCTGCATCCCTCTCTGGAGCCTCAGCATCCCTCTCTTGAGCCTCTGCAGCACTCTCTTGAGCCTCTTCATCATTCTCTTGAGCCTCTGCTTCCCTCTCTTAAGCCTCTGCATCACTCTCTTGAGCCTTTGCATCCCTCTCTTTAGCCTCTTCATCACTCTCTTGTGCCTCTGCATCCCTCTCTTGAACTCCTGCATCCCTCTCATGAGCCTCTGCATCCCTCTCTTGAGCCTCTGCATCACTCTCAAGAGCCTCTGCATCCCTCTCTTTTGTCTCTTCATCCCTCACTTGAGCCTCTGCATCCCTCTCTTGAGCCTTTGAATCCCTCCCTTGAGCCTCTGCATCCCTTTCTTGAGCCTCTGCATCCGACTCTTAAGCCTCTGCATCAAACTCTTAAACCTCTGCATCACTCCCGTAAACCTCTGAATCATTCTCTTGTGCCTCTCCATCCCTCTCCTGAGCCTCTGCACCACTCTCTTAAGCCTCAGCATCACTCTCGTAAGCCTCTGCATCACTCTCTTAAGCCTCTGCATCACTCCCGTAAACCTCTGAATCACTCTCTTGAGCCTCACCATTACTCTCTTGTAATACATCTCATCATCATCACATCACTCTCTCATCACTCTCTTGAGCCTCTACATCCCTGTATAGAGGGGTTCTGCATCACTCTCCTGAGCCTCTGCATCACCCTCTTAAGCCTCTGCATCCCTCTTTTGAGCCTCTGCATCACTTTCTTAAGCCTCTGCATCCCTTTCATGAGCCTTTGCATCTCTCTCTTGAACACCTGCATCCCTTTATGAGCCTCTGCATCCCGCTCTTGAGCCTCTGCATCACTCTCTTCAGCCTCTGAATTCCTCTCTTCAGCCTCTGCATCACTCTCTTAAGCTTCTGCATCCCTCTCTTGTGCCTCTGCATCCATCACCTGACCCTCCGCATCCCTCTCTTGATCCTCTGCATCACCCCTTTAAGCCTCTGCATCCCTCTTTTGAGCCTCTGCATCACTTTCTTAGGCCTCTGCATCACTCTCTTAAGCCTCTGCCTCATTCTCGTAAGCCTCTGAATCACTCTCTTGAGCCTCTGCATCCCTCCCTTGAGCCTTTGCATTACTGTCAAGAGCCTCTGCATCCCTCTCTTGTGCCTCTTCATCTCTCAATTTAGCCTCTGCATCCCTCTCTTGAACTCCTGCATCCTTCTCAGGAGATTCTGCATCTCTCATTTGAGAATTTGCATCACTCTCTTAAGCCTCTGCATCCCTCTCTTGAGCCTCTGCATCCCTCTCATGAGCCTCTGCATCACTTTCAAGAGCCTCTGCATCCCTCTCTTGTGCTTCTTCATCCCTCACTTTAGCCTCTGCATCCTTCTCTTGAGCCCCTGCATACCTCTCTTGAGCCTCTGCATCCCTCTCTTGAGTTTCTGCATCCCTCTCTTAAGCCTCTGCATCACTCTCTTAAGCCTCTGCATCACTCTCGTAAGCCTCTGAATCACTCTGTTGAGCTTCTGCATCCCTCTGTTGAGCCTCTGTTTCACTCTCTTCAGCCTCTGCCTCCCTCTCTTGAACCTCTGCATCACTCTCTTGAGCCTCTACATCCCTCTCTTGAGCGTCTGCATCCCTCTCTTAAGCATCTGCATCACTCACTGTAGCCTCGGCATCACTATCTTAAGCCTCTGCAACACGCTCTTCAGCCTTTGCATCACTCTCTTAAGCCTCTGCATCCCTCTATTGATCATTTGCATTACTCTCGTAAGCCTCTGCATCACTCTCTTGAGCCTCTGCATAACTCTCTTGATCCTCGGCATCAATCTCTTGAGCCTCTGCATCCCTCTCTTCAGCCTCTGCAACACTCTCTTCAGCCTCTGCATCACTCTCTTAAACCTCTGAATCCCTCTCTTGAGGCCTCTGCATCAATCTCTCGGCCCTGCATCACACTCTTCAGTCTCTGCATCACTCTCTAGGGCCTCTGCATTACTCTCTTCAGCCTCTAAATCACTCTCGTAAGCCTCTGCTTCCCTCTCTTGAACCTATTCATCACTCTTTTGAGCCTCTGCATCCCTCTCTTGAGCCTCTGTACCACTCTCTTCAGCCTCAGCATCACTCTCTTAAGCCTCTGAATCCCTCTCTTGAGGACTCTGCATAACTCTCTCGAGCCTCTGCATCATTCTCTCGAGCCTTAGCATCACTCTCTTGATCCTCTGCATCACTCCCTTAACTCTGCATCACTCTCTAGAACCTCTGCATCACTCTCTTCAAGAGAGTTCAAGAGAGTGATGCAGAGGCTCAAGAAAGGGATGCAGAGGCTTAAGAAAGTGATCCAGAGGCTCAAAAAAGGGATGCAGAGGCTTACGAGAGTGATGCAGATGATCAAGAGAGGGATGCAGAGGCTTAAGAAAGTGATGCAGAGGCTGAAGAGAGTGTTGCAGAGGCTTAAGAGAGGGATGCAGAGGCTCAAGAGAGTAATTCAGAAGCTCAAGAGAGTGATGCAGAGGCTCAAGAGAATGATGCAGAGGCTTAAGAGAGGGATGCAGAGGCTCAAGAGAGGGATGTAGAGGCTCAAGAGAGTGATGCAGAGGCTCAAGAGAGTGATGCAGAGGCTCAAGAGAGTGATGCAGAGGCTCAAGAGAGGGATGCAGAGGCTGAAGAGAGTGATGCAGAGGCTCAAGAGAGGGATGCAGAGGCCTCAAGAGAGGGATTCAGAGGCTTAAGAGAGTGATGCAGAGGCGAGAGTGTTGCAGAGGCTCAAGAGAGGGATGTAGAGGCTCAAGAGAGTGATGCAGAGGCTCAAGAGAGTGATGCAGAGGCTCAAGAAAGGGATGCAGAGGCTAAAGAGAGTGATGCAGAGGCTCAAGAGAGGGATGCAGAGGCTCAAAAGAGGGATGCACAGGCTCAAGAGAGGGATGCAGGAGCTAAAGAGAGGTATGCAGAGGCTCAAGTGAGGGATGCAGAGGCACATGAGAGGGATGCATAGGCTTAGGCGAGTTATGCAAAGGCTCAAGAGAGGGATGCAAAGGTTCATGAGAGGGATGCAGCAGTTCAAGAGAGAGATGCAGAGGCTCAAGAAAGGGATGCAGAGGCTTAAGAAAGTGATGCAGAGGCTCAAAAGAGGGATGCAGAGGCTTAAGAGGGTGATGCAGAGGCTCAAGAGAGTGATGCAGATTCTCAATAGAGGGATGCAGGGGCTCAAGAGAGTGATAGAGAGGCTCAAGAGAGTGAGTCAGAGGATTACGAAAGTGATGAAGAGGCTTAAGAGAGTGATGCAGAGGCTTACGAGAGTGATGCAGAGGCTTAAGAGAGTGGTGCAGAGGCTCAAGAGAGGGATACAGAGGCTAAAGAAAGGGATGAACAGGCTCAAGAGAGGGATGCAGAGTCTTAAGAGAGGGATGCAGAAGCTAAAGTGAGTGATGTAGAGGCACACGAAAAAGATGCAGAGGCACTTGAGAGTGATGCAGAGGCTTAAGAGATTGATGCAGAGGCTCAAGAGAGGGATGCAGAGGCTGAAGAGAGTGATGCAGAGGCTCAAGAGAGGGATTCAGATGCTCAAGAGAGTGATGCAGAGGCTCAAGAGAGGGATGCAGAGGCTTAAGAGAGGGATGCAGAGGCTTAAGAGAGTGATGCAGAGGCTCAAGAGAGTGATGCAGAGGCTCAAGATATTGATGCAGAGGCTCAAGAGAGGGATGCAGAGGCTTAAGAGAGTGATGCAGAGCCTCAAGAGAGTGATGCAGAGGCTCAAGAGAGTGATGCAGAGGCTCAAGTGAGGAATAAAGAGGCACAAGAAAGGGATGCAGAGGCTCTTGGGAGTGATACAGAGGCTCAAGAGAGGGATGCAGAGGCTCAAGATAGTGATTCAGAGGCTTACGAGAGTGATGCAAATGCTTAAGAGAGTGATGCAGAGGCTTAAGAAAGTGATGCAGACTCTCAAAAGAGGGATGCAGAGGCTTAAAAGGGTGATGCAGAGGCTCAGGAGAGTGATGCAGAGGCTCAAGAGATGGATGCAGGGGCTTAAGATAGTGATGCAGAGGCTCAAGAGAGTGATTCAGAGGCTTACGAGAGTGATGCAGAGGCATAAGAGAGAGATGCAGAGGCTCAAGAGAGTGATGCAGAGGATCAAGAGAGGGGTGCAGAGGCTCAAGAGAGGGATGCAGGGGCTCAAGAGACGGATGCATAGGGTCAAGTGAGGGATGCAGAATCACAAGAGAGGGATGCAGAGGCTCTTGAGAGTGACGCAGAGGCTCAAGAGAGAGATGCAGGGCTTAAGAGAGTGATGCAAAGGCTCAGGAGAGGGATGCAGAGGCTCAAGAGAGGGATGCAGGGGCTCATGAGAGGGATGCAGGGGCTCAAGAGAGTAATACAGAGGCTCAAGAGAGTGATTCAGAGGCTTACGAGAGTGATGCAGAGGCTTAAGAGAGTGATGCAGAGGCTCAAGAGAGTGATGCAGAGGATCAAGAGAGGGAAGAAGAGGCATAAGAGAGAGATGCAGGGATTAAAGAGAGTGATGCAGATGCTCTAAAGAGTGATGCAGAGACTCAAGAGAGTGATGCAGAGGCTTACGTGAGTGATGCAGAGAATCAAGAGAGTGATGCAGAGGCTCGAGAGAGTTATGCAGAGGCCTCAAGAGAGGGATTCAGAGGCTTAAGAGAGTGATGCAGAGGCTGAAGAGAGTGTTGCAGAGGCTCAAGAGAGGGATGAAGAGGCTGAAGAGAGTGATGCAGAGGCTGAAGAGAGGGATGCAGAGGCTCAAGCGAGTGATGCAGAGGCTTAAGAGAGTGAGGCAGAGGCTTAGGAGAGGGATGCAGAGGCTCAAGAGAGTAATGCAGAGGCTTATGAGGGTGATGCAGAGGCTCACGAGAGTGATGCAGAGGCTTCAGAGAGGGATGCAGGGGCTCAAGAGAGTGATGCAGAGGCTCAAGAGAGTGATTCAGAGGCTTAAGAGAGTGATGCAAAGGCTTAAAAAAGGGATGTAGAGGCTCAAGAGAGGGATGCAAAGGCCCAAGAGAGGGATGCAGAGGCTCAAGAGGGGGATGCAGAGGCTCAAGGGAAGGATGCAGAGGCTCTTGAGAGTGACGCAGAGGCTCAAGAGAGGGATGCAGGGCTTAAGAGAGTGATGCATAGGTTCAAGTGAATGATGCAGAGGCACAAGAGAATGATGTAGAGGCTTAAGAGAGGGATGCAGAGGCTAAAGAGAATGATGTAGGGGCTCAAGAGAATGATGCAGAGGCTTAAGAGAGGGATGCCGAGGCTAAAGAGAATGATGCATATGATTAAGAGAGGGATGCAGAGGCTCAAGAGAGTGATAGAGAGGCTCAAGAAAGTGATGCAGAGGCTCAACAGAGTGATTCAGAATCTTACGAGAGTGATGCAGAGGCTTAAGAGAGTGATGCAGAGGCTTAATCCTCCTTAAGAGAGGTTTAAGAGAGGGATGTAGAGGCTCATTAGAGGGATGCAAGAGTTCAAGAGAGGGATGCAGAGGCTCAAGAGAGGGATGCAGAGGATCAAGAGAGTGATGCAGAAGCTCAAGGGAGTGATGCAGAGGATCAAGAGAGGGAAGCAGAGGCTTAAGAGAGTGATGCAGACGCTTAAGAGAGGGATGCAGGGGCTCAAGAGAGGGATGCAGAGGCTCAAGTGAGGGATGCAGAGGCACAAGAGTGGGATGCAGAGGCTCTTGAGAGTGACGCAGATTTTCGAGAGAGGGATTCAGAGGCTTAAGAGAGTGATGCAAAGGCTCAGGAGAGGGATGCAGAGGCTCATGAGATGGATGCAGGAGATCAAGAGAGTGATGCAGAGGCTCAAGAAAGGGATGCTGAGGCTTAAGAAAGTGATGCAAAGGCTCAAAAAAGGGATGCAGAGGATTACGAGAGTGATGCAGAGGCTGAAGAGAGTGTTGCAGAGGCTTAAGAGAGGGATGCAAATGCTCAAGCGAGTGATGCAAAGGCTCAAGAGAGTGACGCAGAGGCTGAAGAGAGTGTTGCATTAAGAGAGTGATGCAGAGGCTGAAGAGAGTGTTGTAGAGGCTTAAGAGAGGGATGCAGAGGCTCAAGAGAGTGATGCAAAGGCTCAAGAGAGTGATGCAGCGGCTTAAGAGTGGGATGCAGAGGCTCATGAGAGGGATTTAAAAGCTCAAGAGAGTGATGCAGAGGCTCTAGAGAGTGATGTAGAGGCTGAATAGAGAGATGCAGAGGCTCAAGAGAGTGATGCAGAGGTTCAAGAGAGTGATGCAGAGGCACAAGTGAATGATGTAGAGGATCAAGTGAGTGATGCAGAGGCTTAAGAGAGGAATACAGAGGCTGAAGAGAATGATGTAAAGGCTTAAGAGAGGGATGCAGAGGCAAAAGAGAATGATGCAGAGGCTTAAGAGTGGGATGCAGAGGCTCAAGAGAGTGATGGAGAGGCTCAAGAAAGTGATGCAGAGGCTCAACAGAGTGATTCAGAAACTTACGAGAGTGATGCAGAGGCTTAAGAGAGTGATGCAGAGGCTCAGGAGAGTGATGCAGAGTCTCAAGAGAGTGAAGCAGAGGCTCAAGAGAGGGATGCAGGGGCTCAAGAGAGTGATTCAGAGGCTTACGAGAGTAATGCAGAAGCTTAAGAGAGTGATGCAGAGGCTCAAGAGAGTGATGCAGAGGATCAAGAGAGTGATGCAGAGACTCAAGAGAGCTATGCAGAGGCTTAAGAGAGTGATGCAGAGGCTGAAGAGAGTGATGCAGAGGCTCTAGAGAGTGATGCAGAGACTCAAGAGAGTGATGCAGAGGATCACGAGAGTGATGCAGAGGCTCGAGAGAGTGATTCAGAGGCTTACGAGAGTGATGCAGACGCTGAAGAGAGTGTTACAAAGGCTCAAGAGAGTGATGCAGTGGATCAAAAGAGGGAAGCAGACGCTTAAGAGAGTGATGCAGAGGCTGAAGAGAGTGATGCAGAGGCTCAAGAGAGTGATGCAGAGGCCCAAGAGAGTGATGCAGAGGATCAAGAGAGTGATGCAGAGGCTCGAGAAAGTGATGCATAGGCTGAAGAGAGTGTTGCAGAGGCTTAGGAGAGGGATGCAAAGGCTCAAGAGAGTGATGCAGAGGCTCAAGAGAGTGATTCAGAGGCTTACGAGAGTGATGCAGAGGCTTAAGAGAGGGATGCAGAGGCTCAAGAGAGTGATTCAAAGGCTCAAGAGAGGGATGCAGACGCTCATGAGAGTGATTCAGAGGCTCAAGAGAGTGATTCAGAGGCTCAAGAGAGGGATGCAGAGACTCAAGATTGTGATTCAGAGGCTCAAGAGAGGGATGCAGAGGCTCAAGACAGTGATTCAAAGGCTCAAGAGAGGGATGCAGAGGCTCAAGAGAGTGATTCAGAGGCTCAAGAGAGTGATTCAGAGGCTCAAGAGAGGGATGCAGAGACTCAGGAGAGTGATTCAGAGGCTCATGAGAGGGATGCAGAGGCTCAAGAGAGTGATTCAAAGGCTCAAGAGAGGGATGCAGAGGCTCAAGAGAGTAGTAACAATAAACTGAAAATTCACATAAACGTGGAAAAACGGCCAAATATTGCCTAATTCGATGAAATTTTGTTTAAATCACATAAAGGAAAAGGAGATGATAAAGGTAAAAATATTGCTATATTCGATAATTTTTAGTACAAAACAAAATGCAAGAAAACTTGCTTAAAATGCAAAATTTGCGAAATTCTGAGATATGAAGGCCAAATCACATATCGTGAGACTACTTGAAGTAGTATCGAAATATTGGTAAAAAACGAATATATATACGTAAAATCACACTACATGAATAACGTGAAAAAAGTCACTATATTACCATATTTGAGGATTTTAACTTCAAATCATAGAGCGAGGTTTCGTATTATTTAGATCCGCGAAAAGACATATGACAATGTTGTTTCAAATTCAAATGATAAAGATCAATGTGTTTTCATTAAAATTAACTAAAATGTTCCTGATTTTCCGTTTATATTACCGATGGAAGATGTACACGTAAAACCGTTCTAATCCGGCTGAAACGTCGATATATGCAATAAAAACAGAACTTCTCCCCTTCTCAATATCTTACTCAGTATTTTAACGAGAAAGAAATAGATGATTGAAAAGGAAGTATTTAAGGTTATTTTTTGATCAATTATGTGTTTTCATAATTTTTATCGTATATATAATGAATTAATAACAATAAACTGAAAATTCACAAAAACGTGGAAAAACGGCCTAATTCGATGATATTTTGTTTAAATCACATAAAGGAAAAGGGGATGATAAAGGTCAAAATATTGCTAAATTCGATGATTTTTAGTACAAAACAAAATGCAAGAAAACTTGCTTAAAAATGCAAAATTTGCGAAATTTTGAAATTTGAAGGCCAAATCACATATCGTGAGAAAACATGAAGTAATATCGAAATATTGGTAAAAACGAATATATATACGTAAAATCACACTACATGAATGACGTGAAAAAAGTCACTATATTACCATATTTGAGGATTTTAACTTTAAATCATAGAGCGAGGTTTCGTATTATTTAGATCCAAGAAAAGACATATGACAATGTTGTTTTCAATACAAATGATAAAAATCAATGTGTTTCATTAGAATTAACTAAAATGTTCTTGATTTTCCGTTTATATTACCGATGGAAGATGTACACGTAAAACCGCTCTAATCCGGCTGAAACGTCGATAATTGCAATAAAAACAGAACTACTCCCCTTTCCAATATCTTACTCAGTATTTTAACGAGAAACAAATAGTTGATTGAAAATGAAGTGTTTAAGGTTAATTTCTAATCAATTATGTGTTTGCATCAATTTTATCGTATATTTAATGAATTAATAGCAATAAACTGAAAATTCACAAAAACGTGGAAAAACAGCAAAATATTGCCTAATTCGATGATATTTTGTTTATATCACATAAAGGAAAAGGGGATGATAAACGTCAAAATATTGCTGAATTCGATGATTTTTAGTACGAAACAAAATGCAAGAAAACTTGCTTAAAATGCAATATTATGCGAAAATCTGAGATTTGAAGGCCAAATCACATATCGTGATACTACATGAAATTGTATCGAAATATTGGTAAAAATGAATATATTTACGTAATATCAAACAGCAACACACTGGCAGAGGTCTCCAGCAACACACTGGCAGAGGTCTCCAGCAACACACTGGCAGGGGTCTCCAACAACACACTGGCAGAGGTCTCCAGCAACACACTGGCAGGGGTCTCAAGCAACACACTGGCAGAGGTCTCCAGCAACACACTGGCAGGGGTCTCCAGCAACACACTGGCAGGGGTCTCCAGCAACACACTGGCAGAGGTCTCCAGCAACACACTGGCTGAGGTCTCCAGCAACACACTGGCAGGGGTCTCCAGCAACACACTGGCAGAGGTCTCCAGCAACACACTGGCAGGGGTCTCCAGCAACACACTGGCAGGGGTCTCCAGCAACACACTGGCAGGGGTCTCCAGCAACACACTGGCAGGGGTCTCCAGCAACACACTGGCAGGGGTCTCCAGCAACACACTGGCAGAGGTCTTCAGCAACACACTGGCAGGGATCTCCAGCAACACACTGGCAGGGGTCTCCAGCAACACACTGGCAGAGGTTTCCAGCAACACACTGGCAGAGGTCTCCAGCAACACACTGGCAGAGGTCTCCAGCAACACACTGGCAGAGGTCTCCAGCAACACACTGGCAGGGGTCTCCAGCAACACACTGGCAGGGGTATCCAGCAACACACTGGCAGGGGTCTCCAGCTACACACTGGCAGAGGTCTCCAGCAACACACTGGCAGGGGTCTCCAGCAACACACTGGCAGGGGTCTCCAGCAACACACTGGCAGGGGTCTCCAGCAACACACTGGCAGGGGTCTCCAGCAACACACTGGCAGGGGTCTCCAGCAACACACTGGCAGGCGTCTTTCACGCTTTACCCGACGCTTTATCCGACGTTTACCCGACGGTTTACCCGACGGTTTACCCTGACAGTTTACCCGACGTTTTATCCTACGTTTACCTGACGGTTTACCCGACGCTTTACTCTGACAGTTTACCCGACGGTTTACAATGACGGTTTACCCGACGTGTTTAGTTTTCAGATTACACGTCAGTTATCACGAGAACAGATTTTTGACTATTTTATTTTATTTATTCGACGACTTACACGGCGGGTAAACCCGTCGGGTTTACCTGTCGGGTTTACCCGTTTTTACACGGGTAAAAAACGGGTAAAAATTACCCGACGATTTACCTGACGATTTAGCCGACGATTTATCCGACGATTTAACCGACGATTTACCCGACGATTTACGATTCATTCGGCGATTCATTCGGCGCTTTATTTATTCATTTTTATTTATTCATTTTTATTTATTTTATTTTTAGTTTTTAATTTTTTATTTATTTTATAGACATTATATATATACATTACATTAGATATACAGATTACATTAGATATTACATTACATTAGATATACAGATTACATTAGATATTACATTACATTAGATATTAGGTTAGAGACATTAGATATAGACATATTATTTATTTTATTAAATAGACATTACATATATATTACATTAGATATACAGATTACATTAGATATTACATTACATTAGACATTAGGTTACAGACACTAGATATAGACATATTATTTATTTTATTATATAGACATTACATATATATTACATTAGATATTACATTACATTACATTACATTACATATTACATTAGATATTACATTACATATATATTACATTAGATATTACATTACATTACATTACATTACATATTACATTACATTACATTACATTACATATTACATTACATTACATTACATATTACATTACATTACATTACATTACATTACATATTACATTACATTACATTACATTACATATTACATTACATTACATTACATTACATATTACATTACATTACATTATATTACATTACATTACATTACATATTACATTACATTACATATTACATTACATTACATTACATTACATTACATATTACATTACATTACATATTACATTACATTACATATTACATTACATTACATTACATATTACATTACATTGCATATTACATTACATTACATATTACATTACATTACATATTACATTACATTACATTAGATATATTAGATAATGATTACAGACATTAGATATAGACATATTATTTATTTTATTATATAGACACGACCTGACCCGACACGACCTGACCCGACACGACCTGACCTCGCCTTACCTAATCTAACTCGGGTCCAGGTGTGGGTCCGTGGGCCCCCGGACTTCCACCCTTCCCCACATCCCAGGGTCAGGTCAGGTCAGGTCAAGTTTTAGCTACCCAGAGACCTCACAGTCGAGATGGACGGACGCAGCTACAGGACGGGACACACACAAATCTGTGCCCTGTAGTTACACCGTTTTGACAGACTCGAACACACGTCAGTTCTCATGAGAACAGATTCCCATCCGACTAGGCCATTCTGGGGTCGCCAAGTTTTCCAAAGCTGGTTCTTATATTTATATTGAGTAATTTGGTAACATGTCGTCGGCGGTTTAATGCTCCAATATTCCAGCTGAACAAAATATATATTTGGCTGCAACAGTTAACTTTGATACGTTTGAGTAAATAATATCTGTAATTATTGTATTTGGGCGTAATAAACAGGGTAAAGCTCCGACGTAAATTTGCCTGGCGTGGATGGGTTTTTGTTTGGGCTATTTGGGGAGGAGGAGGAGGATGACGTCTTGACTGGAAGCTGAAGGGGGAGTGTGAAGCCCAGAAGGAGACCAACACGTTGATAACTTAGACAATATTGAGGGCATTTTTCGACATTTAAATTAATATACACGGAAGTAAAATTTAAAGAGAGAGACTCAAGTGTTTTTTTGTCTCATGAAGGTTAATAATTTACTAACTTTTATGGTACTGAAAGGGACTATTTTCACTTTATGAGAGAAGTTGTAGGAATTGTGGTAAGCTATTAGTTAGAAAAAAAAGGGCAATCAACATTGAAAGAGTTTTTTCTCCTTATCTGCAGAGTAGGAGTGAGGACAGCTAATTTATACAAACAGGCTGTTGCCGTTCTCTCTCTGTCTCTCTCTCTGATCTTCCTCTGATCTTCCTCTCTTCTGTTCTCTTTCTGACTTTGTATGTTATGCCTGTTTCTTTCTCTGTATTTCTGCCTCTCTCGCTCTCCCATGATACCAGTTCACAACATGCTGACTAACTCCTGGCTACCAATTTACTGCTAGGTGAACAGATGCATTTAATGAGAGGAAATGTGCCCAAACATTTTAGGCGTGAACGGCTTAGTAGGTCCAATTACTACCCTACCCCACGATACAACCCCACAACATGCTGACTAAGTACTGGGTTCATATTTACTGCTAGGTGAACAGATGCATTAGGTGAGAGGAAATGTGCCCAAGCCATTTCTGCAGCCACTGGTAATCGAACCTAGAATTCCGGATTTTGAGTCAACAATGAACACGTAAAACTTTCATATTTGTCTCAGTTTGAGTATATGTGTGTTTGTGTGGCTTACTCTCTCTGTCTCCATGTCGTCCTCTCTCTATACATATCTTTCTCTTTATCTCCTTATATATCATAAAACAGTTAAACTTCGATATTTCTGGTACGTACAGACTCTATCAGGAATAAATGTGGTTCACAAAGATTCTCTCACACATGCTACTGGAACACAGATACTATCACCCTCATATGTCAGTCATGGTTTAGGTAATGACATCTAACCTGACTCAACCTGACCTGACGCAACCTGACCTGACGCAACCTGACCTGATACAACCTGACCTGACACTACCTGACCTGACGCAACCTGCCATGATGCAACCTGACCTGACGCTACCTGACCTGACTCAACCTGATCTGACGCAACCTGACCTGACGCTACCTGACCTGACGCAACCTGGCTTGACGCAACCTAACCTGACGCAACCTGACGCTACCTGACCTGACGCAACCTGACCTGACGCTACCTGACCTGACCCTACCTGACCTGACCTGACGCTACCTGACCTGACGCAACCTGACCTGACGCAACCTGACCTGACGCAAGCTGACCTGACGCAACTTAACTTGACCCTACCTGACCTGACGCAACCTGACCTGACGCAACCTAACCTGACGCAACCAGACCTGACCTGACGCTACCTGACCTGACGCAACCTGACCTGACACAACCTGACCTGACACAACCTTACCTGACGCAACCTGACCTGATGCTACCTGACCTGACGCAACCTGACCTGGCAAACACAAAATTGATTAAAAATTAACCTTAAACACTTCATTTTAAATCAACTATTTGTTTCTCGTTAAAATACTGAGTAAGATATTGGAAAGGGGAGAAGTTTTGTTTTTATTGCATATATCGACGTTTCAGCCGGATTAGAGCGGTTTTACGTGTATATCTAAAATCGGTTATATAAACGGAAAATCAGAACATTTTAGTTAATTCTAATGAAAACACATTGATTTTTATCATTTGTATTTGAAACGACATTGTCATATGTCTTTTCTTGGATCTAAATAATACGAAACCTCGTTCTATGATTTGAAGTTAAAATCCTCAAATATGGTAATATAGTGACTTTTTTCACGTTATTCATGTAGTGTGATTATATGTATATATATTCGTTTGTTCCAATATTTCGATACTACTTCATGTTTTCTCACGATATGTGATTTGGCCTTCAAATCTCAGAATTTCGCAAATTTTGCATTGATAAGCAAGTTTTCTTGCATTTTGTTTTGTACTAAAAATCATCGAATTTAGCAATATTTTTACCTTTATCATCCCCTTTTGCTTTATGTGGTTTAAACAAAATATGATCGAATTAAGCAATACTTTGCCGTTTTTCTACGTTTTTGTGAATTTTCAGTTTATTGTTATTATTTCATTAAATATACGAGAAAAATTATGGAAACACATAATCGATCAGAAAATAACCTTAAATACTTCATTTTCAATCATCTATTTCTTTCTCGTTAAAATACTGGGTAAGGTATTCAAAGGGGGAGAATTTCTTTTTTTATTGCATATATCGACGTTTCAGCCGGAGTAGAACGGTTTTACGTGTACATCTTCCATCGGTAATATAAACCGAAAATCAGGAACATTTTAGTTAATTTTAATGAAAAGACATTGATTTTTGTCATTTGTATTGGAAGCTACATCTTTATACGTCTTTTCTAGGGTCTAAAAAATACGAAACGTCGCTCTATGATTCGAAGTTAAAATCCTCAAATTTGGTATAATAATGACTTTTTTCACGTTTTTCATGTAGTTTGATATTACGAAAATACCTTCATTTTTACCAATATTTCGATACTATTTCATGTAATATCACGATATGCGATTTGGCCTTCAAATCTCAGATTTTCGCATAATATTGCATTTTAAGCAAGTTTTCTTGCATTTTGTTTCGTACTAAAAATCATCGAATTCAGCAATATTTTGACGTTTATCATCCCCTTTTCCTTTATGTGATATAAACAAAATATCATCGAATTAGGCAATATTTTGCTGTTTTTCCACGTTTTTGTGAATTTTCAGTTTATTGCAATTAATTCATTAAATAAACGATAAAAATGATGCAAACACATAATTGATTAGAAACTAACCTTAAACACTTCATTTTCAATCAATTATTTGTTTCTCGTTAAAATACTGAGTAAGATATTGGAAAGGGGAGAAGTTTTGTTTTTATTGCATATATCGACGTTTCTGCCGGATTAGAGCGGCTTTACGTGTATATCTTTAATCGGTTATATAAACGGATAATCAGGAACATTTTAGTTAATTCTAATGAAAACTTATTGAATTTTATCATTTGTATTTGAAACAACATTGTCATATGTCTTTTCTTGGATCTAAATAATACGAAACCTCGCTCTATGATTTGAAGTTAAAATCCTCAAATATTGAGGATAATATAGAGTGACTTTTTTCACGTTATTCAGTAGTGTGATTTTACGTATATATATTCGTTTTTACCAATATTTCGATACTACTTCATGTTTTGTCACGATATGGGATTTGGCCTTCAAATCTCAGAATTTCGCAAATTTTGCATTTATAAGCAAGTTTTCTTGCATTTTGTTTTGTACTAAAAATCATCGAATTTAGCAATATTTTTACCTTTATCATCCCCTTTTGCTTTATGTGGTTTAAACAAAATATGATCGAATTAAGCAATACTTTGCCGTTTTTCTACGTTTTTGTGAATTTTCAGTTTATTGTTATTATTTCATTAAATATACGAGAAAAATTATGGAAACACATAATCGATCAGAAAATAACCTTAAATACTTCATTTTCAATCATCTATTTCTTTCTCGTTAAAATACTGGGTAAGGTATTCAAAGGGGGAGAATTTCTTTTTTTATTGCATATATCGACGTTTCAGCCGGAGTAGAACGGTTTTACGTGTACATCTTCCATCGGTAATATAAACCGAAAATCAGGAACATTTTAGTTAATTTTAATGAAAAGACATTGATTTTTGTCATTTGTATTGGAAGCTACATCTTTATACGTCTTTTCTAGGGTCTAAAAAATACGAAACGTCGCTCTATGATTCGAAGTTAAAATCCTCAAATTTGGTATAATAATGACTTTTTTCACGTTTTTCATGTAGTTTGATATTACGAAAATACCTTCATTTTTACCAATATTTCGATACTATTTCATGTAATATCACGATATGCGATTTGGCCTTCAAATCTCAGATTTTCGCATAATATTGCATTTTAAGCAAGTTTTCTTGCATTTTGTTTCGTACTAAAAATCATCGAATTCAGCAATATTTTGACGTTTATCATCCCCTTTTCCTTTATGTGATATAAACAAAATATCATCGAATTAGGCAATATTTTGCTGTTTTTCCACGTTTTTGTGAATTTTCAGTTTATTGCAATTAATTCATTAAATATACGATAAAAATGATGCAAACACATAATTGATTAGAAACTAACCTTAAACACTTCATTTTCAATCAATTATTTGTTTCTCGTTAAAATACTGAGTAAGATATTGGAAAGGGGAGAAGTTTTGTTTTTATTGCATATATCGACGTTTCTGCCGGATTAGAGCGGCTTTACGTGTATATCTTTAATCGGTTATATAAACGGATAATCAGGAACATTTTAGTTAATTCTAATGAAAACTTATTGAATTTTATCATTTGTATTTGAAACAACATTGTCATATGTCTTTTCTTGGATCTAAATAATACGAAACCTCGCTCTATGATTTGAAGTTAAAATCCTCAAATATTGAGGATAATATAGAGTGACTTTTTTCACGTTATTCAGTAGTGTGATTTTACGTATATATATTCGTTTTTACCAATATTTCGATACTACTTCATGTTTTGTCATGATATGGGATTTGGCCTTCAAATCTCAGAATTTCGCAAATTTTGCATTTATAAGCAAGTTTTCTTGCATTTTGTTTTGTACTAAAAATCATCGAATTTAGCTATATTTTTACCTTTATCATCCCCTATTCCTTTATGTGATTTAAACAAAATATGATCGAATTAAGCAATATTTTGCCGTTTTTCTACGTTTTTATGAATTTTCAGTTTATTGTTATTATTTCAATAAATATACGAGAAAAATTATTGAAACACATAATTGATCAGAAAATAACCTTAAATACTTTATTTTCAATCATCTATTTGTTTCTCGTTAAAATACTGAGTAAGATATTGACAAGGGGAGAAGTTCTGTTTTATTGCATATATCGACTTTTCAGCCGGAGTAGAACGGTTTTACGTGTACATCTTCCATCGGTAATATAAACCGAAAATTAGGAACATTTTAGTTAATTTTAATGAAAACACATTGATTTTTGTCATTTGTATTGGAAGCAATATCTTTATACGTCTTTTCTAGGGTCTAAAAAATACGAAACGTCGCTCTATGATTCGAAGTTAAAATCCTCAAATTTGGTATAATAATGACTTTTTTTCACGTTTTTCGTGTAGTTTGATATTACGTAAATATATTCATTTTTACCTATATTTCGATACTATTTCATGTAGTATCACGATATGTGATTTGGCCTTCAAATCTCAGATTTTCGCATAATATTGCATTTTAAGCAAGTTTTCTTGCATTTTGTTTCGTGCTAAAAATCATCGAATTCAGCAATATTTTGACGTTTATCATCCCCTTTTCCTTTATGTAATATAAAGAAAATATCATCGAATTAGGCAATATTTTGCTGTTTTTCCACGTTTTTGTGAATTTTCAGTTTATTGCTATTAATTCATTAAATTTACGATAAAAATTATGCAAACACAAAATTGATTAAAAATTAACCTTAAACACTTCATTTTAAATTAACTATTTGTTTCTCGTTAAAATACTGAGTAAGATATTGGAAAGGGGAGAAGTTCTGTTTTTATTGCATATATCGACGTTTCAGCCGGATTAGAGCGGTTTTACGTGTACATCTTCCATCGGTAATATAAACGGAAAATCAGGAACATTTTAGTTAATTCTAATGAAAACACATTGATTTTTATCATTTGTATTTGAAACAACATTGTCATATGTCTTTTCTTGGATCTAAATAATCCGAAACCTCGCTCTATGATTTGAAGTTAAAATCCTCAAATATGGTAATATAGTGACTTTTTTCACGTTATTCATGTAGTCTGATTTTACGTATATATATTGGTTTTTACCAATATTTCGATACTACTTCATGTTTTCTCACGATATGTGATTTGGCCTTCAAATCTCAGAATTTCGCAAATTTTGCATTTATAAGCAAGTTTTCTTGCATTTTGTTTTGTACTAAAAATCATCGAATTTAGCAATATTTTTACCTTGATCATCCCCTTTTCCTTTATGTGATTTAAACAAAATATGATCGAATTAAGCAATATTTTGCCGTTTTTCTACGTTTTTGTGAATTTTCAGTTTATTGTTATTATTTCATTAAAAATACGAGAAAAATTATGGAAACACATAATCGATCAGAAAATAACCTTAAATACGTCATTTTCAATCATCTATTTCTTTCTCGTTAAAATACTGGGTAAGATATTTAAAGGGGGAGAATTTCTGTTTTTATTGCATATATCGACGTTTCAGCTGGAGTAGAACGGTTTTACGTGTACATCTTTCAACGGTAATATAAACCGAAAATCAGGAACATTTTAGTTAATTTTAATGAAAAGACATTGATTTTTGTCATTTGTATTGGAAGCAACATCTTTATACGTCTTTTCTAGGGTCTAAAAAATACTAAACGTCGCTTTATGATTCGAAGTTAAAATCCTCAAATTTGGTATAATAATGACTTTTTTCACTTTTTCATGTAGTTTGATATTACGTAAATACATTAATTTTTACCAATATTTCGATACTATTTCATGTAGTATCACGATATGCGATTTGGCCTTCAAATCTCAGATTTTCGCATAATATTGCATTTTATGCAAGTTTTCTTGCATTTTGTTTCGTGCCAAATTCGGGCTCTGTGCACGTATTCGCAGTTTGAAATTACGACTTTTTATACCGAAAATATGGCAATTACTGAGAGCGGCGATGGATCACATTTTGCCCAAACCTTCCATGTAGTTTTTGAAATATCCCAAACATCTCAAATTCGACCCTTGAGAATTATTTTGGAGCTAAATTCTGGCTCTCTGAACGTATTCGCAGTTTGAAATTACGACTTTTTATACCGAAAACGTGACACTTACTGAAAGCGGCGATGGATCACATTTTGCCCTAACCCTCCTTGCAGTTTTCAAAATATTCTAAACATCCCAAATTCGAAGCTTGTGCCATATTTTGGAGCCAAATTCGGGGTCTCTGCACGTGTTCGCAGTTTGAAATTAATTCATTTTATACCGAAAATATGCCAATTACTGAGTGCGGCGATGGATCACATTTTGCCCAGCCCATCCCCGCAGTTTTAAAATTATCCCAAGCATCCCAAATTCGACCCTTGAGCCATATTTTGGAGCTAAATTCTGGCTCTCTGCACATATTCGCAGTTTGAAATTACGACATTTTTTAACGAAAATATGTCAATTACTGAGAGCAGCAATAGGTCACATTTTGTCCAAACCCCCCCTGCAGTTTTCAAAATATAGCAAACAACCCAAATTCGACGCTTGAGCTATAATTTGGAGCCAAATTCTGGCTCTCTGCACGTATTCGCATTTTGAAATTACGACTTTTTATACCGAAAATATGCCAATTACTGAGAGCGGCGATGGATCACATTTTGCCCAAACCATCCCTGTAGTTTTCAAAATATCCCAAACATCCCAAATTCGACCCTTGAGAATTATTTTGGAGCTAAATTCTGGCTCTCTGCATGTATTCGCAGTTTGAAATTACGACTTTTTATCCCAAACATCCCAAATTTGGCTCTTGAAAATAAGCCAATTACTGAAAGCAGCGTTGGGTCACATTTTGCCCAAACCCCCCCTGGCAGTTTGCAAAATATCCCAAACATCCCAAATTCGCTGTTTGAAATAACGACATGTTATAACGAAAACACGACAATTACTGAAAGCGGCAATGGATCACATTTTGCCTAAACTCTCCCTGCAGTTTTCAATATATCCCAAACATCCCAAATTCGACGCTTGAGCCATATTTTGGAGCCAAATTCGGGCTCTCTGCACGTATTAACAGTTTGAAATTATGACATTTTATACCGAAAATATATAATTTACTGAGAGCAGCGATAGGTCACATTTTGCCCAACCCCCCCCCCCCCCCTGCAGTTTTCAAAATACCCAAAACATCCCAAATTCGACGCTTGAGCCATATTTTCAAGCCAAATTCTGGCTCTCTGCCCATATTCGCAGTTTAAAATAACGACTTTTTATACTGAAAATATGTCAATTACTGAGAGCGGCGATAGGTCACATTTTGCCCAAACCCACCTCTCATGGGCTCTCATGATCCCAGTAAATGTGTAGTGCAGCTATGGTTATGCAGTAGATGCAACAAAGGTGTACATCATTATGCCTTATGTAGAAAAACCTCTACACAATATATGACAACTGGGGAGAATTCTATGAATTCTACCACAATACAATATTGCAAGGTACATCAGGAAATAAATGTACTTGCTACTGAGTCAGGCAATAATACCACTCTGCCTACAGCTCAACTCAAACTAATTGACAGGAAATCTAGAGTTAACACTAGAGGTCTCTTTGATCAAGGATCACAGAATATGGCTCAAGGGTCGAATTTGGGATGTTTGGGATATTTTGAAAACTGCAGGGAGGGCTTGGGCAAAATGTAATCCATCGCCGCACTCAGTAATTGGCATATTTTCGGTATAAAATGAATTAATTTCAAACTGCGAACACGTGCAGAGACCCCGAATTTGGCTCCAAAATATGGCTTTTGCGTCGAATTTGGGATGTTTGGGATATATTAAAAACTGCAGGAAGGGTTTAGGCAAAATGTGATCCATTGCCGCTTTCAGTAATTGTCATGTTTTCGTTATAAAATGTCGTAATTTCATACAGCGAATACCTGCAGACAGCCAGAATTTGGCTCCAAAATATAGCTCATGGGTCGAATTTGGGATGTTTGTGATATTTTGCAAACTGCCGGGGGGTTTTGGCAAAATGTGACCCATCGCTGCTTTCAGTAATTGGCTTATTTTCAAGCGTCAAATTTGGAATGTTTGGGATAAAAAGTCGTAATTTCAAACTGCGAATACGTGCAGAGAGCCAGAATTTAGCTCCAAAATAATTCTCAAGGTTCGAATTTGGGATGTTTGGTATATTTTGAAAATTGCAGGGAAGGTTTGGGCAAAATGTGATCCATCGCCGCTCTCAGTAATTACTCATATTTTCGGTATAAAAGTTCGTAGTTTCAAACTGCGAATACATGCAGAGAGCCAGAATTTGGCTCCAATATATGGCTCAAGCTTCGAATTTAGGATGGTTGGGATATTTTGAAAACTGAAGGGGGGGGGGGGTTGGATAAAATGTGACCTATCGCCGCTCTCAGTAATTGACATATCTTCGGTGTATAAATTCGTAATTTGAAACTGCGAATATGTGCAGAGAGCAATAATTTGGCTCCAAAATATGGCTCAAGCGTCTAATTTGGGCTGTTTGGAATATTTTGAAAACTGCAGGGAGGGTTTTTGCAAAATGTGATCCATCGTTGCTTTCAGTAATTGACATATTTTCAGTATAAAAAGTCATAATTTCAAACTGCGAATACTTGCAGAGAGTCAGAATTTGGCTCCAAAATAAGGCTCAAGGTTCGAATTTATGATGTTTGGGATATGCTCTCAGTAATTAATATATTTTCGGTATAAAAATTCGTAAATTCAAATTGCGAATATGTGCAGAGAGCCAGAATTTGTCAGCATTCCTGCATTAGGAGTTTGCCCCTTATTAATATAGGATATGTAAGCCTAAAGGGTCAAATGGTTGACTGACATACGAGAGCAATTTTCTTATGGTGAGGGATGAATTATTGGTTTTTACTGACTTGACATTCATCTCGTCAGTACCTGTGTTCCATTCCACGCCCAGAACTTTTAATTGATTAGGCACCTGATAACCCGGAAATTCTTTCTCGATTATCTGGTTTAATGATTTATTGTTTGAGGCCCATGATTGTAGTGGCATATTGGCTCCTAATAACTCACGGTTAGCCTCATGGTAGATTTCTACCAATTTGGATTTGTCATTTGTAGTTCGCTGGAAATTATCGACATACATGTTGTCACTGATCTATGTTTTATAAGAGCTATTTGACTTCCTCAAATGTGTATCTAATGTGGCTTGAAGTAGAAACGGGGAGGAAGTCGCTCCGAATAGCACAGAGGCAAACCGGTAGGTTATGACATCACTGTCAGGATCCAGTGGGTCCTTAATCCAGAGAAATTTGGTGTAGTTACGATCCTCTTCTTGCAAGCCTACTCTAAGGAAAGCTTTACTGATATCAGCAGTATAAGCGAAAATACCAGTGCGGAATCGTAATAGTACATCATGTAGCCTTTGTGTTAGGCTAGGTCCCGTTTGGAGACATTCATTCAAGGACACGCTTTTTGGCTTCACTTTGGCACTACAGTTGAAGACAATACGTATTGGCGTTGTCAATGAATCTTTCACCACAGCGTGATGGGGTAAATAGTGACCTAATTTTCGGTCATCATTATCAACAACTTCGATAAATTTACTATAGAGTTGTTGTTGAATTAATTGATGATACATGTTCAGTTTGTCTATCTGCTTCTTCAGCCGTATTAATTGAGACTGTAATTGAGAGGCTGCCATGAAATGATTAACTGGAAGTTGTGGATGATTCAACTTCCATGGTAGTCTCACCCAGTATTGTTTGTCCTTATAGACAACTGTATCCAGATATTGCTGGTAAGTCCACATATCATCAGGGCTTGGTTGTTCAGGGACAATACCTAAAGTGTCTAAATCCCACAGACGATGTACAGGTGGATCAGACTCATTATCTTCAGATATTTCTCTGAAATGTAGGGGTGACTGTTCCAAGCCTAGTCACGCCACTATTGTATTGTTAGATTGTTAGTTGGTTGACGCTGGATTTTGTTGGAAAAGCACCGGTCCAGTAAGCAACTTGCCTCCAGCAGATGACAACAAATTCATTCCATGTTGTCTGGTGCATCCCGTTATAAATTTATAATAATGGTCAGCGCCGATAAGTATACCAACATCAGTGAGGCAGTCAGAATTTTTTTGTAGTCTGCTAGCCTCATGCGGTTTCGTTTAACAATCTTTAACTATCGTTTAACTATTTAATATCTCGCAGTGCGAGCTAGTCCTGTGACCTGCAGTTCTGAAGGAAGTTTATCTACTACTACCACTTGTATTGGACTAGTGGAAGATCCAAGTCTCACTAACACCTTGACTACTTGGTATTCACGAGGTCCACTATTAGTCAAGAACCCAGAAATATTCAGTCTCACACTTTTGGCAGGTTTTAATTTTAACTGCTCGACTAATTGTTGTGTGATGAAGGTTTTCTGTGATCCTTGATCAAAGAGACCTCTAGTGTTAACTCTAGATTTCCTGTCAATTAGTTTGAGTTGAGCTGTAGGCAGAGTGGTAATAATGCCTGACTCAGTAGCAAGTACATTTATTTTCTGATATACCTTGCAATATTGTATTGTGGTAGAATTCATAGAATTCTCCCTAGTTGTCATAGATTGTGTAGAAGTTTTTCTACATAAGGCATAATGATGTACACCTTTGTTGCATCTTTATGTTACGAGTTTTTATACCGAAAACATGACAATTACTGAAAGCAGCGATGGATCAAATTTTGCCCAAACCCTCCCTGCAGTTTTCAAAATATCCAAAACATCCAAAATTCGAAGCTTGAGCCATATTTTGGAGCCAAATTCGGGCTCTCTGCACGTATTAGCAGTTTGCAATTATTTCATTTTCTACCGAAAATATGCCAATTAGTGATTGCGACGATGGGTTACATTTTGCCCAAACCCCCCTGCAGTTTTCAAAACATCCCAAACATCCCAAGTTCGACCCATGACTTATTTTTTGGAGCCAAATTCAGGCTCTCTGCACG
This sequence comes from Procambarus clarkii, assembly GCF_040958095.1. Taxonomy (NCBI): domain Eukaryota; kingdom Metazoa; phylum Arthropoda; class Malacostraca; order Decapoda; family Cambaridae; genus Procambarus; species Procambarus clarkii. The sequence goes on from NC_091216.1 coordinate 1,684,841, forward strand.
TATTAGCAGTTTGAAATTATTTCATTTTCTACCGAAAATATGCCAATTACTGATTGCGATGATGGGTCACATTTTGCTCAAACCCCCCTGCAGTTTTCAATATATCCCAAACATCCCAAATTCGACGCTTGAGCCATATTTTGGAGCCAAATTCTGGCTCTCTGTACATATTCGTAGTTTGAAATTACGAATTTATTCAACGAAGATATGTCAATTACTGAGAGCGGCGAAGGCTGAAGAGAGTAATGCAGAGGCTTAAGAGAGGGATGCAAAAGCTCAAGAGAGTGATGCAGAGGCTGAAGAGAGTGATGCAGAGGCTTAAGAGAGGGATGCAGAGGCTCAAGAGAGGGATGCAGAGGCTCAAGAGAGGGATGCAGAGGCTCAATAGAGGGATGCAGGGGCTCAAGAGATTGATGGAGAGGCTCACGAGAGTGATTCAGAGGTTTACAAGAGTGATGCAGAGGCTGAAGAGAGTGTTGCAAAGGCTGAAGAGAGTGTTGCAGAGGCTCAAGAGAGGGATACAGAGGCTCAAGAGAGTGATGCAGAGACTCAAGAGAGTTATGCAGAGGCTCATTAGAGTGATGCAGAGGCTTACGAGTGTAATGCAGAGGCTCAAGAAAGGGATGCAGAGGCTTAAGAGAGTGATGCAAAGGCTCAGGAGAGGGATGCAGAGGCTTATGAGAGGGATGCAGGAGTTCAGGAGAGGGATGCTGAGGCTTAAGAGAGTGATGCAGAGGCTTAAGAGAGTGATGCAGAGGCTCAGAATAGTGATGCAGAGGCTTAAGAGAGTGATGCAGAGGCTTAAGAGGGTGATGCAGAGGCTGAAGAGAGTGTTGCAGAGGCTCAAGAGAGGGATGCAGAGGCTCAAGAGAGTGATGCAAAGACTCAAGAGAGTTATGCAGAGGCTCAAGAGAATGATGCAGAGCCTTACGAGAGTGATGCAGAGGCTCAAGAGAGGGATGTAGAGGCTGAAGAGAGTGATTCAGAAGCTCAAGAGAGTGATGCAGAAGCTCAAGAGAGGGATGCAGGGGCTCAAGAGAGGGATGCAGAGGCTCAATAGAGGGATGCAGAGGCTTAAGAGAGTGATGCAAAGACTCAGGAGAGGGATGCAGAGGCTCATGAGAGGGATGCAGGAGTTCAAGAGAGGGATGCAGAGGCTCAAGAAAGGGATGCAGAGGCTTAAGAAAGTGATGCAGAGGCTTAAGAAAGTGATGCAGAGGCTCAGAATAGTGATGCAGAGGCTTAAGAGGTTGATGCAGAGGCTCAAGAAAGTGATGGAGAGGCTAAGAGAGGGATGCAGGGGACCAGGAGAGTGATGCAGATGCTCAAGAGAGGGATGCAGAGGATGAAGAGAGTGATGGAGGGCTCAAGAGAGGGATCACCATCTTAAGCCTCTGCATTACTCTCTTGAGCCTCTGCATCCCTCTCTTAAGCCTCTGCATCACTATCTTGTGCCTCTGCATCACTCTCTTGATCCTCTGCATCACTCTCTTGAGCCTCTGCATACCTCTCCTAAGCCTCTGTAACACTCTCTTCAGCCTCTGTATCACTCTCTTAAGCCTCTGGATCCCTCTCTTCAGGCCTCTGCATCACTCTCTCGAGCCTCTGCATTCCTCTCTTGAACCTCTGCAACACTCTCTTCAGCCTCTGCATCACTCTCATAAGCCTCTGAATCCCTCTCTTGAGGCCTCTGCATCACTCTCTCGAGCCTCTGCATCACTCTCTTGATCCTCTGCATCACTCTTTTGGGCCTCTGCATTACTCTCTTGCGCCTCTGCATCACTCTCTATAGCCTCTGCATAACTCTTTTCAGCCTCTGCATCACTCTCTTAAGCTTTTGCTTCCCTCTCTTGATCCTCTGCATCACTCTCTTGAGCCTCTGCATCACTCACTTCATCCTCTGCATCACTGTCTTGAGACTCTACATCCCTCTCTTGAACTCTTCCATCCCTCTAATGAGCCTCTGCATCCCTCTCTTGAGCATTTGCATCACTCTCATAAGCCTCTGCATCCCTCTCTTGAGCCTCTGCATCACTCTCTTAAGCCTCTGCATCCCTCTCTTGTGCCTCTGCATCCCTCACTTGAGCCTCCGCATCCCTCTCTTATGCCATTGCATCCCTCTCTTGAGCCTCTGCATCCCTCTCTTGAGCCTCTGCATCCCTCTCTTAAGCCCCTGCATCACTCTCTTAAGCCTCTGCATCACTCTCGTAAGCCTCTGAATCACTCTCTTGAGTCTCTGCATCCCTCTCTTGAGCCTCTGCATCACTCTCTTCAGCCTCTACATCCCTCTCTTGAGCCTCTGCATCACTCTCTTGAGCCTATACATCCCTCTCTTGAGCCTCTGCGTCCCTCTCTTAAGCCTCTGCCACACTCTCTTCAGCCTCTGCATCACTCTCTTAAGCCTCTGCTTCCCTCTCATGATCCTCTGCATCACTCTCCAGAGCCTCTACATCACTCTCTTGAGCCTCCACATCACTCTCTTAAGCCTTTGCATCCCTCTCTTGATCCTCTGCATCACTCTCTTGAGCATCTGCATCATTCTCTTGAGCCTCTGCATCCCTCTCTTAAGCCTCTACATCATTCTCTTGAGCCTCTGCATCACTCTCTTGAGCCTCTGCATCTCTCTCTTCAGCCTCTGCATCACTCTCTGGAGCCTCTGCATCCCTCTGTGGAGCCTCAGCATCCCTCTCTTGAGCCTCTGCAGCTCTCTCTTGAGCCTCTTCATCATTCTCTTGAGCCTCTGCATCCCTCTCTTTAGCCTCTGCATCACTCTCTTGAGCCTTTGCATCCCTCTCTTAAGCCTTTGCATCACTCTCTTGAGCCTCTGCATCCCTCTCTTGAACTCCTGCATCCCTCTCATGAGCCTCTGCATCCCTCTCTTTAGCCTCTGCATCACTCTCTTGAGCCTTTGTATCCCTCTCTTCAGCCTCTACATCATTCTCTTAAGCCTATGCATCCCTCGCTTGTGCCTCGGCATCCGTCACCTGAGCCTCTGCATCCCTCTCTTGAGGCATTGCATCCCTCTCTTGACCCTCTGCATCCCTCTCTTGAGCCTCTGTATCCCTCTCTTGAGCCTCTGCATCACCACTTTAAGACTCTGCATCCCTCTTTTGAGCCTCTGCATCACTTTCTTAGGCCTCTGCATCCCTCCTTTGAGCCTCTGCATCACTTTCTCAGGCCTTTGCATCACTCTCTTAAGCCTCTGCCTCATTCTCGTAAGCCTCTACATCATTCTCTTTAGCCTCTGCATTACTCTCTTGAGCCCCTGCATCACTCTTTTAAGCCTCTGCATCTCTCTCTTCAACCTCTGCATCACTCTCTGGAGCCTCTGCATCCCTCTGTGGAGCCTCAGCATCCCTCTCTTGAGCCTCTGCTGCCCTCTCTTAAGCCTCTGCATAACTCTCTTGAGCCTTTGCATCCCTCTCTTTAGCCTCTGCATCACTCTCTTGAGCCTCTGCATCCCTCTCTTGAACTTCTGCATCCCTCTCATGAGCCTCTGCATCCCTCTCTTGAGCCTCTGCATCACTCTCAAGAGCCTCTGCATCCCTCTCTTGTGTCTCTTCATCCCTCACTTGAGCCTCTGCATCCCTCTCTTGAGCCTTTGCATCCCTCCCTTGAGCCTCTGCATCCCTTTCTTGAGCCTCTGCATCCGTCTCTTAAGCCTCTGCATCAAACTCCTAAACCTCTGCATCACTCCCGTAAACCTCTGAATCATTCTCTTGAGCCTCTCCATCCCTCTCCTGAGCCTCTGCATCACTCTCTTAAGCCTCAGCATCACTCTCGTAAGCCTCTGCATCACTCTCTTAAGCCTCTGCATCACTCCCGTAAACCTCTGAATCACTCTCTTGAGCCTCTCCATTACTCTCTTGTAATACATCTCATCATCATCACATCACTCTCTCATCACTCTCTTGAGCCTCTAGATCCCTGTATTGAGCCTCTGCATCACTCTCCTGAGCCTCTGCATCACCCTCTTAAGCCTCTGCATCCCTCTTTTGAGCCTCTGCATCACTTTCTTAAGCCTCTGCATCCCTTTCATGAGCCTTTGCATCTCTCTCTTGAACACCTGCATCCCTTTATGAGCCTCTGCATCCCGATCTTGAGCCTCTGCATCACTCTCTTCAGCCTCTGAATTCCTCTCTTCAGCCTCTGCATCACTCTCTTAAGCTTCTGCATCCCTCTCTTGTGCCTCTGCATCCATCACCTGACCCTCTGCATCCCTCTCTTGAGCCTCTGTATCCCTCTCTTGAGACTCTGCATCACCCCTTTAAGCCTCTGCATCCCTCTTTTGAGCCTCTGCATCACTTTCTTAGGCCTCTGCATCACTCTCTTAAGCCTCTGAATCACTCTCTTCAGAGGCACAAGAGAGTGATGCAGAGGCCCAAGAGAGTGATGCAGAGGATCAAGAGAGTGATTCAGAGGCTTACGAGTGATGCAGAGGCTTAAGAGAGGGATGCAGAGGCTCAAGAGAGTGATTCAAAGGCTCAAGAGAGGGATGCAGAGGCTCAAGAGAGTCATACAGAGGCTCAAGAGAGTGATTCAGAGGCTCAAGAGAGGGATGCAGAGACTCAAGAGAGTGATTCAGAGGCTCAAGAGAGGGATGCAGAGGCTCAAGAGAGTGATTCAAAGGCTCAAGAGAGGGATGCAGAGGCTCAAGAGAGTGATTCAGAGGCTCAAGAGAGTGTTTCAGAGGCTCAAGAGAGGGATGCAGAGGCTCAAGAGAGTGATTCAGAGGCTCAAGAGAGTGATTCAGAGGCTCAAGAGAGTGATTCAGAGGCTCAAGAGAGTGATTCAGAGGCTCAAGAGAGGGATGCAGAGACTCAAGAGAGTGATTCAGAGGCTCAAGAGAGGGATGCAGAGACTCAAGAGAGTGATTCAGAGGCTCAAGAGAGGGATGCAGAGGCTCAAGAGAGTGATTCAAAGGCTCAAGAGAGTGTTTCAGAGGCTCAAGAGAGGGATGCAGAGGCTCAAGAGAGTGATTCAGAGGCTAAACAGAGGGATGCAGAGGCTCAAGAGAGTGATTCAGAGGCTCAAGAGAGGGATGCAGAGGCTCAAGAGCCTCTCGTTTATCTCGTTAAAATACTGAGTAAGATATTGAAATTTTTTATATTACCGTTTATATTACCGATGGAAGATGTACACGTAAAACCGCTCTAATCCGGCTGAAACGTCAATATATGCAATAAAAACAGAACTTCTCCTCTTTTCAATATCTTACTCAGTATTTTAACGAGAAACAAATAGTTGTTTGTAAATGAAGTGTATAAGGTTAATTTCTAATCAATTATGTGTTTGCATCATTTTTATCGTATATTTAATGAATTAATAGCAATAAACTCAAAATTCACAAAAAAGTGGAAAAACAGCAAAATATTGCCTAATTCGATGATATTTTGTTTATATCACATAAAGGAAAAGGGGATGATAAACGTCAAAATATTGCTGAATTCTATGATTTTTAGTACGAAACAAAATGCAAGAAAACTTGCTTAAAAATGCAATATTATGCGAAAATCTGAGATTTGTAGGCCAAATCACATATCGTGATACTACATGAAATTGTATCGAAATATTGGTAAAAATGAATATATTTACGTAATATCAAACTACATGAAAAACGTGAAAAAAGTCATTATTATACCAAATTTGAGGATTTTAACTTCGAATCATAGAGCGACGTTTCGTATTTTGTAGACCCTAGAAAATCCGTATAAAGATGTAGCTTCCAATATAAATGATAAAAATCAATGTGTTTTCATTAAAATTTACTAAAATGTTCCTGATTTCCGGTTTATATTACCGATGGAAGATGTACACGTAAAACTGTTTTAATCCGGCTGAAACGTCGATATATGCAATAAAAACAGAACTTCTCCCCTTTTCAATATCTTACACAGTATTTTAACGAGAAACAAATATATGATTGAAAATGAAGTATTTAAGGTTATTTTCTGATCAATTATGTGTTTGCATAATTTTTATCGTATATATAATGAATTAATAACAATAAACTGAAAATTCACAAAAACGTGGAAAAACGGCCTAATTCGATGATATTTTGTTTAAGTCACATAAAGGAAAAGGGGATGATAAAGGTCAAAATATTGCTAAATTCGATGATTTTTAGTACAAAACAAAATGCAAGAAAACTTGCTTAAAAATGCAAAATTTGCGAAATTTTGAGATATGGAGGCCAAATCACATATCGTGAGAAAACATGAGGTAGTATCGAAATATTGGTAAAAACGAATATATATACGTAAAATCACACTACATGAATAACGTGAAAAAAGTCACTATATTACCATATTTGAGGATTTTAACTTCAAATCATAGAGCGAGGTTTCTATTATTTAGATCCAAGAAAATACATATGACAATGTTGTTTCAAACACAAATGATAAAAATCAATGTGGTTTCATTAGAATTAACTAAAATGTTCCTGATTTTCCGTTTATATTACCGATTGAAGATGTACACGTAAAACCGCTCTAATCCGGCTGAAACGTCGATATATGCAATTAAAACAGAACTTCTCCCCTTTTTAATATCTTACTCAGTATTTTAACGAGAAACAAATAGTTGATTGGAAATGAAGTGTTAAGGTTAATTTCTAATCAATTATGTGTTTGCATCATTTTAATCGTATATTTAAGTAATTAATAGCAATAAACTGAAAATTCACAAAAACGTGGAAAAACAGCAAAATATTGTCTAATTCGATGATATTTTGTTTATATCACATAAAAGAAAAGAGGATGATAAACGTCAAAATATTGCTGAATTCGATGATTTTTAGTACGAAACAAAATGCAAGAAAACTTGCTTAAAATGCAATATTATGCGAAAATCTGAGATTTGAAGGCCAAATCACATATCGTGATACTACATGAAATAGTATCGAAATATTGGTAAAAATGAATATATTTACGTAATATCAAACTACATGAAAAACTTGAAAAAAGTCATTATTGCACCAAATTTGAGGATTTTATCTTCGAATCATAAAGCGACATTTCGTATTTTTTAGACCCTAGAAAAGACGTATAAAGATGTTGCTTCCAATACAAATGACAAAAATCAATGTGTTTTCATTAAAATTAACTAAAATGTTCCTGATTTTCGGTTTATATTACCGATGGAAGATGTACACGTATAACCGTTCTACTCCGGCTGAAACGTCGATATATGCAATAAAAACAGAAATTCTCCCCTTTTAAATATCTTACTCAGTATTTTAACGAGAAACAAATAGATGATTGAAAATGAAGTATTTAAGGTAATTTTCTGATCAATTATGTGTTTGCATAATTTTTCTCGTATATTTATTGAAATAATAACAATAAACTGAAAATTCACATAAACGTGGAAAAACGGCAAAATATTGCCTAATTCGATGATATTTTGTTTAAATCACATAAAGGAAAAGGAGATGATAAAGGTAAAAATATTGCTATATTCGATGATTTTTAGTACAAAACAAAATGCAAGAAAACGTGCTTAAAAATGCAAAATTTGCGAAATTCTGAGATTTGAAGGCCAAATCACATATCGTGAGACTACATGAAGTAGTATCGAAATATTGGTAAAAAAACGAATATATATACGTAAAATCACATTACATGAATAACGTGAAAAAAGTCACTATATTACCATATTTGAGGATTTTAACTTCAAATCATAGAGCGAGGTTTCGTATTACTTAGATCCAAGAAAAGACATATGACAATGTTGCTTCCAATACAAATGACAAAAATCAATGTGTTTTCATTAAAATTAACTAAAATGTTCCTGATTTTCGGTTTATATTACCGATGGAAGATGTACACGTATTACCGTTCTAATCCGGCTGAAACGTCGATATATGCAATAAAAACAGAACTTCTCCCCTTTTAAATATCTTATTCAGTATTTTAACGAGAAACAAATAGTTGATTGATAATGAAGTGTTTAAGGTTAATTTCTAATCAATTATGTGTTTGCATAATTTTTCTCGTTTATTTAATGAAATAATAACAATAAACTGAAAATTCACAAAAACGTGGAAAAACGGCAAAATATTGCATAATTCACTAATATTTTGTTTAAATCACATAACGGAAAAGGATATGATAAAGGTCAAAATATTGCTAAATTCGATGATTTTTAGTACAAAACAAAATGCAAGAAAACTTGCTTAAAACTGCAAAATTTGCGAAAATCTGAGATATGAAGGCCAAATCACATATCGTGATACTACATGAAATAGTATCGAAATATTGGTAAAAATGAATATATTTACGTAATATCAAACTACATGAAAAACGTGAAAAAAGTCATTATTATACCAAATTTGAGGATTTTAACTTTGAATCACAGAGCGACGTTTCGTATTTTGTAGACCCTAGAAAAGACGTATAAAGATGTTGCTTCCAATACAAATGATAAAAATCAATGTGTTTTCATTAAAATTAAATAAAATGTTCCTGATTTTCGGTTTATATTACCGATGGAAGATGTACACGTAAAACCGTTTTAATCCGGCTGAAACGTCGATATATGCAATAAAAACAGAACTTCTCCCCTTTTCAATATCTTACTCAGTATTTTAACGAGAAACAAATAAATGATTGAAAATGAAGTATTTAAGGTTATTTTCTGATCAATTATGTGTTTGCATAATTTTTGTCGTATATATAATGAATTAATAACATTAACTGAAAATTCACAAAAAACGTGGAAAAACGGCCAAATTCGATGATATTTTGTTTAAATCACATAAAGGAAAAGGGGATGATAAATGTCAAAATATTGCTAAATTCGATTATTTTTACTACAAAACAAAATGCAAGAAAACTTGCTTAAAAATGCAAAATTTGCGAAATTCTGAGATTTGAAGGCCAAATCACATATCGTGAGAAAACATGAAGTAGTATCGAAATATTGGTAAAAACCAATATATATACGTAAAATCACACTACATGAATAACGTGAAAAAAGTCACTATATGACCATATTTGAGGATTTTAACTTCAAATCATAGAGCGAGGTTTCGTATTATATAGATCCAAGAAAAGACGAAAAGGGACATATTTTTTTTATATTTTCGGGACAATGTTGTTTCCAATACAAATGATAAAAATCAATGTGTTTCATTAGAATTAACTAAAATGTTCTTGATTTTCCGTTTATATTACCGATGGAAGATGTACACGTAAAACCGCTCTAATCCGGCTGAAACGTCGATATATGCAATAAAAACAGAACTTCTCCCCTTTTTAATATCTTACTCAGTATTTTAACGTGAAACAAATAGGTGATTGAAAATGAAGTGTTTAAGGTTAATTTCTAATCAATTATGTGTTTGCATCATTTTAATCGTATATTTAATGAATTAATAACAATAAACTGAAAATTCACAAAAACGTGGAAAAACAGCAAAATATTGCCTAATTCGATGATATTTTGTTTATATCACATAAAGGAAAAGGGGATGATAAACGTCAAAATATTGCTGAATTCGATGATTTTTAGTACGAAACAAAATGCAAGAAAGTTTGCTTAAAATGCAATATTATGCGAAAATTTGAGATTTGAAGGCCAAATCACATCTCGTAATACTACATGAAATAGTATCGAAATATTGGTAAAAATGAATGTATTTACGTAATATCAAACTACATGAAAAACGTGAAACAAGTGATGATGATTGAAATGATGATTGATGATGATTGAAAATGAAGTATTTAAGGTTATTTTTTGATCAATTATGTGTTTCCATAATTTTTGTTTCGAATTTGGGATGATTGGGATATTTTGAAAACTGCAAGGAAAGGGTTTGAGCAAAATGTGACCTATCGCCGCTCTCAGTAATTGACATATTATCGGTATAAAAAGTCGAAATTTCAAACTGTGGATATGTGCAGAGAGCCACAATTTGGCTCAAAAATTTGGCTCAAGGGTCGAATTTGGGATGTTTGGGATATTTTGAAAAGTGCAGTTGGGGGGGGGGGATTGGGCAAAATATGACCCATCGCTGCTCACAGTAATTAACATATTTTCGGTATAAAATATCGTAATTTCAACCTGCAAATATGTGCAAAGAGCCAGAATTTGGCTCCAAAATATGGCTCAAGGGTCGAATTAGGGATGCTTGGGATATTTTGAAAACTGCAGGGAGGGTTTGGGCAAAATGTGACCCATCGCCGCTCTAAGTAATTGGCATTTTTTCGGTATAAAAAGTCGTAATTTCAAACAGCGAATAAGCGCAGAAAGCCAGAATTTGCCTCCAAAATATAGCTCAAAGGTCGAATTTGGCATGTTTGGGATATTTTGCAAACTGCAGGCGGGTTTGGGCAAAATATGACCCATCGCCGCTCTCAGTAATTGGCATATTTTCAAGCGTCAAATTTTGGATGTTTAGGATAAAAAGTCGTAATTTCAAACTGCGAATACGTGCAGAGAGCCCGAATTTGACTTCAAAATATGGCTCAAGCGTCGAATATGGGATGATTGGGATATTTTGAAAACTGCAGGGGGGGGTTGGGCAAAATGTGACCCATCGCTGCTCTCAGTAATTAACATATTTTCGGTATAAAATGTCGTAATTTCAACCTGCGAATATGTGCAGAGCCAGAATTGGGCTCCAAAATATGGCTCAAGGGTCGAATTAGGGATGCTTCGGATATTTTGAAGACTGCAGGAAGGGTTTAGGAAAATTGTGACCCATCGCCGCTCTCAGTAATTGGCATTTTTTGGTATAAAAAGACGTAATTTCAGACTGCGAACACGTGCAGAGAGCCCGAATTTTGCTCCAAAATATGGCTCAAAGGTCGAATTTAGGATGTTTGGGATATTTTGCAAACTGCCGAGGGGGGGGGGGGCAAAATGTGACCCATCGCTGCTTTCAGTAATTGGCATATTTTCCAGCATCAAATTTGGGATGTTTGGGATGAAAAGTCGTAATTTCAAACTGCGAATACGTGCAGAGAGCCAGAATTTAGCTCCAAAATAATTCTCAAGGTTCGAATTTGGGATGTTAGGGATATTTTGAAAATTGCAGGGAAGGTTTGGGCAAAATGTGATCCATCGCCGCTCTCAGTAATTGACATATTTTCGGTATAAAAGTTCGTAATTTCAAACTGCGAATACATGGAGAGCCAGAATTTGGCTCCAAAATATGGCTCAAGCGTCGAATTTGGGATGTTTGCTATATTTTGAAAACTGCAGGGAGGGTTTGGGCAAAATGTGATCCATCGTTGCTCTCGGTAAATGGAATTTTCGGTATAAAAAGACGTAATTTCAAACTGCGAATACTTGCAGAGAGCCCGAATTTGGCTTCAAAAATGGCTCAGGCGTCGAATTTGGGATATTTGGGATATTTTGAAAGCAGCAGGGGGGGGGGGGTTCTGGCAATATGTGACCTATCGCTGCTCTCAGTTATTGACATATTTTCGGTATAAAATGTCGTAATATCAAACTGTGAATATGTGCAGAGAGCCGGAATTTGGCTGCAATATATGGCTCAAGGGTCTAATTTGGGATGTTTGGGATAATTTGAAAACTGCAGAGAGGGTTTCGTCAAAATGTGACCCATCGCTGCTTTCAATAATTGGCATATTTTTGGTATAAAAAGTCGTAATTTCCAACGGCGAATACATGCAGAAAGCCAAAATTTGGCTCCAAAATATGGCTCAAGGGTCGAATTTGGGATGTTTGGGATATTTTGAAAACTGCAGGGAGGGCTTGGGCAAAATGTAATCCATCGCAGCACTCAGTAATTGGCATATTTTCGGTATAAAATTTTATAATTTCAATCTGCTAATACGTGCAGAGCGCATGAATTTGGTCCAAAATATGGCTCTAGCGTCGAATTTGGGATGTTTGGGATATATTAAAAACTGCGTGGAGGGTTTAGGCAAAATGTGATCCATTGCCGTTTTCAGTAATTGTCATGTTTTCGTTATAAAATGTCGAAATTTCAAACACCGAATACGTGCAGTCAGCCAGAATTTGGCTCCAAAATATAGCTCATGGGTCGAATTTGATATGTTTGGGATATTTTGCAAACTGCCGGGGGGTTTGGGCAAAATGTGACCCATCGCTGCTTTCAGTAATTGGCTTATTTTCAAGCGTCAAATTTGGAATGTTTGGGATAAATGTCGTATTTTCAAAATGCGAATACGTGCAGAAAGCCAGAATATAGCTCCAAAATAATTCTCAAGGGTCGAATTTGGGATGTTTGGGATATTTTGAAAACTACAGTGATGGTTTTTGCAAAATGTGATCCATCGCCGCTCAGAGTTATTGGCATATTTTCGGTATAAAAAGTCGTAATTTCAAACTGCGAATACGTGCAGAGAACTAGAATTTGGCTCCAAAATATGGCTCAAGCGTTGAATTTGGGATGTTTGGGATATTTTGGAAACTGCAGGGAGGGTTTGGACAAAATGTGATTAATCGACGTTTTCAGTAATTGGAATATTTTCGGTATAAAAAGTCGTAATTTCAATCTGCGAATAAGTGCAGATAGCCAGAATTTGGCTTCAAAAATGGCTCAGGCGTCGAATTTGGGATATTTGGGATATTTTGAAAACTGCAGAGGGGGGGGGGGTTCTGGCAATATGTGACCTATCGCTGCTCTCAGTTATTGACATATTTTCGGTATAAAAAGACGTAATTTCAAACGGCGAATACATGCAGAAAGCCAAAATTTGGCTCCAAAATATAGCTCAAGGGTTGAATTTGGGATGTTTGGGATATTTTGAAAACTGCAGGGAGGGCTTGGGCAAAATGTAATCCATCGCCGCACTCAGTAATTGGCATATTTTCGGTATAAAATTTTATAATTTCAATCTGCTAATACGTGCAGAGAGCATGAATTTGGCTCCAAAATATGGCTCTAGTTTCGAATTTGGGATGTTTGGGATATATTAAAAACTGCAGGGAGGGTTTAGGCAAAATGTGATCCATTGCCGCTTTCAGTAATTGTCATGTTTTCGTTATAAAATGTCGTAATTTCAAACAACGAATACCTGCAGACAGCCAGAATTTGGCTCCAAAATATAGCTCATGGGTCGAATTTGGGATGTTTGTGATATTTTGCAAACTGCCGGGGGGTTTGGGCAAAATGTGACCCATCGCTGCTTTCAGTAATTGGCTTATTTTCAAGCGTCAAATTTGGAATGTTTGGGATAAAAAGTCGTAATTTCAACTGCGAATACGTGCAAAGAGCCAGAATTTAGCTCCAAAATAATTCTCACGGTTCGAATTTGGGATGTTTTGGATATTTTGAAAATTGCAGGGAAGGTTTGGGCAAAATGTGATCCATCGCCGCTCTCAGTAATTGGCATATTTTCGGTATAAAAGTTCGTAATTTCAAAATGCGAATACATGCAGAGAGCCAGAATTTGGCTCCAAAATATGGCTCAAGCGTCGAATTTGGAATGTTTGCTATATTTTGAAAACTGCAGAGAGGGTTTGGGCAAAATGTGACCCATCGCTGCGTTCAGTAATTGGCTGATTTTCAAGCGTCAAATTTGGAATGTTTAGGATAAAAAGTCGTAATTTCAAAATGAGAATACGTGCAGAGAGCCAGAATATAGCTCCAAAATAATTCTCAAGGGTCGAATTTGGGATGTTTGGGATATTTTGAAAACTACAGGGATGTTTTGGGCAAAATGTGATCCATCGCTGTTCTCAGTAATTGGCATATTTTCAGTATAAAATGTCGTAATTTCAAACTGCGAATACATGTAGAGAGCCAGAATTTAGCTCCAAAATAATTCTCAAGGGACGAATTTGGGATGTTTGGGATATTTTGAAAACTACAGGGATGGTTTTTGCAAAATGTGATCCATCGCCGCTCACAGTAATTGGCATATTTTCAGTATAAAAAGTCGTAATTTCAAACTGCGAATACGTGCAGAGCGCTAGAATTTGGCTCCAAAATATGGCTCAAGCATTGAATTTGGGATGTTTGGGATGTTTTTGAAACTGCAGGGAGGGTTTGGACATAATGTGATCCATCGCCGTTTTCAGTAATTGGAATATTTTCGGTATAAAAAGTCGTAATTTCAAACTGCGAATAAGTGCAGAGAGCCAGAATTTGGCTTCAAAAATGGCTCAGTCATCGAATTTGGGATATTTGGGATAGTTTGAAAACTGCAGGGGGGGGGGGGGGGGGTTCTGGCAATATGTGGCCTATCGCTGCTCTCAGGTATTGACATTTTTTCGGTATAAAATGTCGTAATTTCAAACTGCGAATATGTGCAGAGAGCCAGAATTTGGCTCCAAAATATGGCTCAAGGGTCGAATTTGGGATGTTTGGGATAATTTGAAAACTGCAGAGAGGGTTTCGTCAAAATGCGACCCATCGCTGCTTTCAATAATTGGCATATTTTTGGTATAAAAAGTCTTAATTTCATACGGCAAATACATGCAGAAAGCCAAAATTTGGCTCCAAAATATGTCTCAAGGGTCGAATTTGGGATGTTTGGGATATTTTGAAAACTGCAGGGAGGGCTTGGGCAAAATGAAATCCAACGCCGCACTCAGTAATTGGCATATTTTCGGTATAAAATTTTATAATTTCAATCTGCTAATGCGTGCAGAGAGCATGAATTTGGCTCTAAAATATGGCTCTAGCGTCGAATTTGGGATGTTTGGGATATATTAAAAAGTGCGGGGAGGGTTTAGGCAAAATGTGATCCATTGCCGTTTTCAGTAATTGTCATGTTTTCGTTATAAAATGTCGTAATTTCAAACAGCGAATACGTGCAGACAGCCAGAGTTTGGCTCCAAAATATAGCTCATAGGTCGAATTTGGGATGTTTGGGATAAAAAGTCGTAATTTAAAACTGCGAATACGTGCAGAGAGCCAGAATTTAGCTCCAAAATAATTCTCAAGGGTCGAATTTGGGAAGTTTGGGATATTTTAAAAACTACAGGGATGGTTTTTGCAAAATGTGATCCATCGCCGCTCACAGTAATTGGCATATTTTCAGTATAAAAAGTCGTAATTTCAAACTGCGAATGCGTGCAGAGAGCTAGAGTTTGGCTCCAAAATATGACTCAAGCATTGAATTTGGGATGTTTGGGATATTTTGGAAACTGCAGGGAGGGTTTGGACATAATGTGATCCATCGCCGTTTTCAGTAATTGGAATATTTTCGGTATAAAAAGTCGAAATTTCAAACAGCGAATAAGTGCAGAGAGCCAGAATTTGGCTTCAAAAATGGCTCTGGCGTCGAATTTGGGATATTTGGGATATTTTAAAACTGCAGAGGGGGGGGGGGGGTTCTGGCAATATGTGAACTATCGCTGCTCTCAGTTATTGACATATTTTTGGTATAAAATGTCGTAATTTTAAACTGCGAATACGTGCAGAGAGCTAGAATTTGGCTCCATAATATGGCTCAAGCGTTGAATTTGGGATGTTTGCTATATTTTGAAAATTGCAGGGTGGGTTTGGGCAAAATGTGACCTATTGCTGCTCTTAGTAATTGACATATTTTCGGTATAAAATTCCGTAATTTCAAACTGCGAATATGTGCAGAGAGCCAGAATTTGGCTCCAAAATATGGCTCAAGGGTCGAATTTGGGATGCTTGGGATAATTTGAAAACAGCAGAGAGGGTTTGGGCAAAATGTGATCCATCGCCGCTTTCAGTAATTGGCATATTTTCGGTATAAAAGTCGTAATTTCAAACTGGGAATACATGCAGAGAGCCAGAATTTAGCTCCAAAATAATTCTCAAGGTCTGAATTAGGGATGTTTAAGATATTTTGAAAATTGCAGGGAAGGTTTGGGCAAAATGTGATCCATCGCCGCTCTCAGTAATTGGCATAATTTCGGTATAAAAAGTCGTAATTTCAAACTGCGAATACGTGCAGAGAGCCCGAATTTGGCTTCAAAATATGGCTCAAGCGTCGAATTTGGGATGTTTGGGATATTTTGAAAACTGCAGGGGGGGGGGGGTTCTGCAATATGAGACCTATCGCTGCTCTCAGTTATTGACATATTTTCGGTATAAAATGTCGTAATTTCAAACTGCGAATATGTGCAGAGAGCCAGAATTTGGCTCCAAAGTATGGCTCAAGGGTCGAATTTGGGATGTTTGAGATAATTTCAAAACTGCAGAGAGGGTTTCGTCAAAATGTGACCCATCGCTGCTTTCAATAATTGACATATTTTTGGTATAAAAAGTCGTAATTTCAAACGGCGAATACATGCAGAAAGCCAAAATTTGGCTCCAAAATATGGTTCAAGGGTCGAATTTTGGATGTTTGGGATATTTTTAAAACTGCAGGGAGGGCTTGGGCAAAATGTAATCTATCGCTGCACTCAGTAATTGGCATATTTTCGGTTTAAAGTGTCATAATTTCAATCTGCAAATACGTGCAGAGAGCCCGAATTTGGCTCCAAAATATGGCTCTAGCATCGAATTTGGGATGTTTGGGATATATAAAAAACTGCAGGGAGGGTTTACGCCAAATGTGGTCCATTGCCGCTTTCAGTAATTGTCATGTTTTCGTTATAAAATGTCGTAATTTCAAACAGCGAATACGTGCAGAGAGCCAGAATTTGGCTCCAAAATATAGCTCATGGGTCGAATTTGGGATGTTTGGGATATTTTGCAAACTGCCGGGGGGTTTGGGCAAAATGTGACCCATCGCTGCTTTCAGTAATTGGCTTATTTTCAAGCGTCAAATTTGGAATGTTTGGGATAAAAAGTCGTAATTTCAAAATGCGAATACGTGCAGAGAGCCAGAATATAGCTCCAAAATAATTCTCAAAGGTCGAATTTGGGATGTTTGGGATATTTTGAAAACTACAGCGATGGTTTGGGCAAAATGTGATCCATCGCCGCTCTCAGTAATTGGCATATTTTCAGTATAAAAAGTCGTAATTTCAAACTGCGAATACGTGCAGAGAGCTAGAATTTTGGCTCCAAAATATGGCTCAAGCGTTGAATTTGGGATGTTTGGGATATTTTGGAAACTGGAGGGAGGGTTTGGACAAAATGTGATCCATCGCCGTTTTCAGTAATTGGAATATTTACGGTATAAAAAGTCGTAATTTCAAACTGGTAATACATGCAGAGAGCCAGAATTTGCCTCCAAAATATGGCTCAAGCGTCGTATTTGGGATGTTTGCTATACTTTGAAAACTGCAAGGAGGGTTTGGGAAAAATGTGATCCATCGTCGCTCTCAGTAAATGGCATATTTTCGGTATAAAAAGACGTTATTTCAAACAGCGAATACGTGCAGAGAGCCCGAATTTGGCTTCAATATATGTCTCAAGCGTCGAATTTGTGATGTTTGGGATATTTTGAAAACTGCAGGGGGGGGGGGGCGGGTATGGGCGAAATGTGACCCATCGATGCTTTCAGTAATTGACATATTTTTAGGATAAAATGTCGTAATTTCAACCTGCGAATATGTGCAGAAAGCCAGAATTTTGCTCCAAAAATATGGCTCAAGGGTCGAATTTGGGATGCCTGGGATTTTTTGAAAACTGAATGGTGGGTTTGGGCAAAATGTGATCTATCGTCGCTTTCAGTAATTGGCATACTTTCGGTATAAAAACTCGTTTTTCAAACTGCGAATACGTGCAGAAAGCCAGAATTCGGCTACAAAATATGGCTCAAGGGTCGAATTTGGGATGTTTGGGATATTTTGAAAAGTGCAGTTGGCGGGGGGGGATTGGGCAAAATATGACCCATCGCTGCTCTCAGTAATTAGCATATTTTCGGTATAAAATATCGTAATTTCAACCTGCAAATATGTGCAAAGAGCCAGAATTTGGCTCCAAAATGTGGCTCAAAGGTCGAATTAGGGTTGCTTGGGATATTTTGAAAACGGCAGGGAGGGTTTGGGCAAAATGTGACCCATCGCAGCTCTAAGTAATTGGCATTTTTTCGGTAAAAAAAGTCGTTATTTCAAACAGCGAATAAGCGGAGAAAGCCAGAATTTGCCTCCAAATTATAGCTCAAAGGTCGAATTTGGCATGTTTGGGACATTTTGCAAACTGCAGGCGGGTTTGGGCAAAATATGACCCATCGCCGCTCTCAGTAATTAGCATATTTTCAAGCGTCAAATTTTGGATGTTTGGGATAAAAAGTCGCAATTTCAAACTGCTAATACGTGCAGAGAGCCAAAATTTGGCTCCAAAACAATTCTCTATGGTCGAATTTGGGATGATTGGGATATTTTGAAAACTGCAAGGAAGGGGTTTGGGCAAAATCTGGCCTATCGCCGCTCACAGTAATGGACATATTATCGGTATAAAAAGTCGTAATTTCAAACTGCGAATATGTGCAGAGAGCCACAATTTGGCTAAAAAATTTGGCTCAAGGGTTGAATTTGGGATGTTTGGGATATTTTGAAAACTGCAAAGGGGGTTTGGGAGAAATGTGATCCATCGCCGTTTTCAGTAATTGTCATGTTTTCGGTATAAAAAGTCGTAATTTCAAACTGCGAATACGCGCAGAAAGCCAGATTTTGGCTCCAAAATATGGCTCAAAGGTCGAATTTGGGATGTTTGAGATATTTTGCAAATTGCTGGGGGGGGGGCAAAATGTGACCCATCGCTGCTTTCAGTAATTGGCATATTTTCCAGCATCAAATTTGGGATGTTTGGAATGAAAAGTCGTATTTTCAAACTGAGAATACGTGCAGAGCCAGAATTTGGCTCCAAAATATGGCTCAAGGGTAGAATTTGGGATGTTTGGGATAATTTGAAAACTGCAGAGAGGGTTTCGTCAAAATGTCACCCATCGCTGCTTTCAATAATTGGCATATTTTTGGTATGAAAAGTCGTAATTTCAAACTGGCGAATTCATGCAGAAAGCCAAAATTTGGCTCCAAAATATGGCTCAAGAGTCGAATTTGGGATGTTTGGGATATTTTGAAAACTGCATGGAGGGCTTGGGCAAAATGTTATCCATCGCCGCACTAAGTAATTGGCATATTTTCGGTATAAAATTTTATAATTTCAATCTGCTAATACGTGAGGAGAGCATAAATTTGGCTCCAAAATATGGCTCTAGCGTCGAATTTGGGATGTTTGGGATATAATAAAAACTGCAGGGAGGGTTTAGGCAAAATGTGATCCATTGCCGCTTTCAGTAATTGTCATGTTTTCGTTATAAAATGTCGTAATTTCAAACAGCGAATACCTGCAGACAGCCAGAATTTGGCTCCAAAATATAGTTCATGGGTCGAATTTGGGATGTTTGTGATATTTTGCAAACTGCCGGGGGGTTTGGGCAAAATGTGACCCATCGCTGCTTTCAGTAATTGGCTTATTTTCAAGCGTCAAATTTGGAATGTTTGTGATAAAAAGTCGTAATTTCAAACTGCGAATACGTGCAGAGAGCCAGAATTTAGCTCCAAAATAATTCTCAAGGTTCGAATCTGGGATGTTTGGGATATTTTGAAAATTGCAGGGAAGGCTTGGGCAAAATGTGATCCATCGCCGCTCTCAGTAATTGGCTCTCTGCACATATTCGCAGTTTGAAATTACGACATTTTATACCGAAAATATGTCAATAACTGAGAGCAGCGATAGGTCACATATTGCCAGAAACCCCCCCCCCCTTGCAGTTTTCAAAATATCCCAAATATCCCAAATTCGACGCCTGAGCCATTTTTGAAGCCAAATTCGGGCAAAATGTGACCCATCGCTGCTTTCAGTAATTGGCTTATTTTCAAGCGTCAAATTTGGAATGTTTGGGATAAAAAGTCGTAATTTCAAAATGCGAATACGTGCAGAGAGCATGAATATAGCTCCAAAATAATTCTCAAGGGTCGAATTTGGGATGTTTGGGATATTTTGAAAACTACAGGGATGTTTTGGGCAAAATGTGATCCATCCCTGTTCTCAGTAATTGGCATATTTTCAGTATAAAATGTCGTAATTTCAAACTGCGAATACGTGTAGAGAGCCAGAATTTAGCTCCAAAATAATTCTCAATGGTCGAATTTGGGATGTTTGGGATATTTTGAAAACTACAGGGATGGTTTTTGCAAAATGTGATCCATCGCCGCTCACAGTAATTGGCATATTTTCAGTATAAAAAGTCGTAAATTCAAACTGCGAATACGTGCAGAGCGCTAGAATTTGGCTCCAAAATATGGCTCAAGCATTGAATTTGGGATGTTTGGGATATTTTTGAAACTGCAGGGAGGGTTTGGACATAATGTGATCCATCGCCGTTTTCAGTAATTGGAATATTTTCGGTATAAAAAGTCGTAATTTCAAACTGCGAAGAAGTGCAGAGAGCCAGAATTTGGCTTCAAAAATAGCTCAGTCGTCGAATTTGGGATATTTGGGATATTTTGAAAACTGCAGGGGGGGGGGTGGTTCTGGCAATATGTGACCTATCGCGGCTCTCAGGTATTGACATATTTTCGGTATAAAATGTCGTAATTTCAAACTGCGAATATGTGCAGAGAGCCAGAATTTGGCTCCAAAATATGGCTCAAGGGTCGAATTTGGGATGTTTTGGATAATTTGAAAACTGCAGAGAGGGTTTCGTCAAAATGTGACCCATCGTTGCTTTCAATAATTGGCATATTTTTGGTATAAAAAGTCGTAATTTCATACGGCGAATACATGCAGAAAGCCAAAATTTGGCTCCAAAATATGTCTCACGGGTCGAATTTGGGATGTTTGGGATATTTTGAAAACTGCAGGGAGGGCTTGGGCAAAATGTAATCCATCGCCGCACTCAGTAATTGGCATATTTTCGGTATAAAATTTTATAATTTCAATCTGCTAATGCGTGCAGAGAGCATGAATTTGGCTCCAAAATATGGCTCTAGCGTCGAATTTGGGATGTTTGGGATATATTAAAAACTGCCAAGAGGGTTTAGGCAAAATGTGATCCATTGCCGTTTTCAGTAATTGTCATGTTTTCGTTATAAAATGTCGTAATTTCAAACAGCGAATACGTGCAGAAAGCCAGAATTTGGCTCCAAAATATAGCTCATGGGTCGAATTTGGGATGTTTGTGATATTTTGCAAACTGCCGGGGGATTTGGGCAAAATGTGACCCATCGCTGCTTTCAGTAATTGGCTTATTTTCAAGCGTCAAATTTGCAATGTTTGGGATAAAAAGTCGTAATTTCAAACTGCGAATACGTGCAGAGAGCCAGAATTTACCTCCAAAATAATTCTCAAGGGTCGAATTTGGGATGTTTGGGAGAGTAGTAACAATAAACTGAAAATTCACATAAACGTGGAAAAACGGCCAAATATTGCCTAATTCGATGAAATTTTGTTTAAATCACATAAAGGAAAAGGAGATGATAAAGGTAAAAATATTGCTATATTCGATGATTTTTAGTACAAAACAAAATGCAAGAAAACTTGCTTAAAATGCAAAATTTGCGAAATTCTGAGATACGAAGGCCAAATCACATATCGTGAGACTACTTGAAGTAGTATCGAAATATTGGTAAAAAACGAATATATATACGTAAAATCACACTACATGAATAACGTGAAAAAAGTCACTATATTACCATATTTGAGGATTTTAACTTCAAATCATAGAGCGAGGTTTCGTATTATTTAGATCCACGAAAACACATATGACAATGTTGTTTCAAATTCAAATGATAAAAATCAATGTGTTTTCATTAAAATTAACTAAAATATCCCTGATTTTCCGTTTATATTACCGATGGAAGATGTACACGTAAAACCGTTCTAATCCGGCTGAAACGTCGATATATGCAATAAAAACAGAACTTCTCCCCTTCTCAATATCTTACTCAGTATTTTAACGAGAAACAAATAGATGATTGAAAAGGAAGTATTTAAGGTTATTTTTTGATCAATTATGTGTTTTCATAATTTTTATCGTATATTTAATGAATTAATAACAATAAACTGAAAATTCACAAAAACGTGGAAAAACGGCCTAATTCGATGATATTTTGTTTAAATCACATAAAGGAAAAGGGGATGATAAAGGTCAAAATATTGCTAAATTCGATGATTTTTAGTACAAAACAAAATGCAAGAAAACTTGCTTAAAAATGCAAAATTTGCGAAATTTTGAGATTTGAAGGCCAAATCACATATCGTGAGAAAACATGAAGTAATATCGAAATATTGGTAAAAACGAATATATATACGTTAAATCACACTACATGAATAACGTGAAAAAAGTCACTATATTACCATATTTGAGGATTTTAACTTTAAATCATAGAGCGAGGTTTCGTATTATTTAGATCCAAGAAAAGACATATGACAATGTTGTTTTCAATACAAATGATAAAAATCAATGTGTTTCATTAGAATTAACTAAAATGTTCTTGATTTTCCGTTTATATTACCGATGGAAGATGTACACGTAAAACCGCTCTAATCCGGCTCAAACGTCGATAATTGCAATAAAAACAGAACTACTCCCCTTTCCAATATCTTACTCAGTATTTTAACGAGAAACAAATAGTTGATTGAAAATGAAGTGTTTAAGGTTAATTTCTAATCAATTATGTGTTTGCATCATTTTTATCGTATATTTAATAAATTAATAGCAATAAACTGAAAATTCACAAAAACGTGGAAAAACAGCAAAATATTGCCTAATTCGATGATATTTTGTTTATATCACATAAAGGAAAAGGGGATGATAAACGTCAAAATATTGCTGAATTCGATGATTTTTAGTACGAAACAAAATGCCAGAAAACTTGCTTAAAATGCAATATTATGCGAAAATCTGAGATTTGAAGGCCAAATCACATATCGTGATACTACATGAAATTGTATCGAAATATTGGTAAAAATGAATATATTTACGTAATATCAAACAGCAACACACTGGCAGAGGTCTCCAGCAACACACTGGCAGAGGTCTCCAGCAACACACTGGCAGGGGTCTCCAACAACACACTGGCAGAGGTCTCCAGCAACACACTGGCAGGGGTCTCCAGCAACACACTGGCAGAGGTCTCCAGCAACACACTGGCAGGGGTCTCCAGCAACACACTGGCAGGGGTCTCCAGCAACACACTGGCAGAGGTCTCCAGCAACACACTGGCAGAGGTCTCCAGCAACACACTGGCAGGGGTCTCCAGCAACACACTGGCAGAGGTCTCCAGCAACACACTGGCAGGGGTCTCCAGCAACACACTGGCAGGGGTCTCCAGCAACACATTGGCAGGGGTCTCCAGCAACACACTGGCAGGGGTCTCCAGCAACACACTGGCAGAGGTCTTCAGCAACACACTGGCAGGGGTCTCCAGCAACACACTGTCAGGGGTCTCCAGCAACACACTGGCAGAGGTTTCCAGCAACACACTGGCAGAGGTCTCCAGCAACACACTGGTAGAGATCTCCAGCAACACACTGGCAGGAGTCTCCAGCAACACACTGGCAGGGGTATCCAGCAACACACTGGCAGGGGTCTCCAGCAACACACTGGCAGAGGTCTCCAGCAACACACTGGCAGGGGTCTCCAGCAACACACTGGCAGGGGTCTCCAGCAACACACTGGCAGGGGTCTCCAGCAACACACTGGCAGGGGTCTTTCACGCTTTACCCGACGCTTTATCCGACGTTTACCCGACGGTTTACCCGACGGTTTACCCTGACAGTTTACCCGACGTTTTATCCGACGTTTACCTGACGGTATACATGACGCTTTACTCTGACAGTTTACCCGACGGTTTACCCGACAGTTTACCCGACGGTTTACAATGACGGTTTACCCGACGTGTTTAGTTTACAGATTACACGTCAGTTATCACGAGAACAGATTTTCGACTATTTTATTTTATTTATTCGACGACTTACACGGCGGGTAAACCCGTCGGGTTTACCTGTCGGGTTTACCCGTTTTTACACGGGTAAAAATTACCCGACGATTTACCCGACGATTTACCCGACGATTTACCTGACGATTTAGCCGACGATTTAGCCAACGATTTATCCGACGATTTACCCGACGATTTATCCGACGATTTATCCGACGATTTACCCGACGATTTATCCGACGATTTATCCGACGATTTATCCGACGATTTACGATTCATTCGGCGATTTATTTATTCATTTTTATTTATTCATTTTTATTTATTTTATTTTTAGTTTTTAATTTTATATTTATTTTATAGACATTATATATATACATTACATTAGATATACAGATTACATTAGATATTACATTACATTAAATATTAGGTTAGAGACATTAGATATAGACATATTATTTATTTTATTAAATAGACATTACATATATATTACAATAGATATACAGATTACATTAGATATTACATTACATTAGATATTAGGTTACAGACACTAGATATAGACATATTATTTATTTTATTATATAGACATTACATATATATTACATTAGATATTACATTACATTACATTATATATTACATTAGATATTACATTACATATATATTACATTAGATATTACATTACATTACATATTACATTACATTACATTACATTACATATTACATTACATTACATTACATATTACATTACATTACATATTACATTACATTACATTATATTACATTACATTACATATTACATTACAATACATATTACATTACATTACATTACATTACATATTACATTACATTGCATATTACATTACATTACATTACATATTACATTACATTACATATTACATTACATTACATTACATATTACATTACATTACATTACATATTACATTACATTACATATTACATTACATTACATATTACATTACATTACATATTACATTACATTACATTACATATTACATTACATTACATATTACATTACATTACATTACATATTACATTACATTGCATATTACATTACATTACATTACATATTACATTACATTACATATTACATTACATATTACATTACATTACATTACATATTACATTACATTACATTACATATTACATTACATTACATTAGATATATTAGATAATGATTACAGACATTAGATATAGACATATTATTTATTTTATTATATAGACACGACCTGACCCGACACGACCTGACCCGACACGACCTGACCTCGCCTTACCTAATCTAACTCGGGTCCAGGTGTGGGTCCGTGGGCCCCCGGACTTCCACCCTTCCCCACATCCCAGGGTCAGGTCAGGTCAGGTCAAGTTTTAGCTACCCAGAGACCTCACAGTCGAGATGGACGGACGCAGCTACAGGACGGGACACACACAAATCTGTGCCCTGTAGTTACACCGTTTTGACAGACTCGAACACACGTCAGTTCTCATGAGAACATATTCCCATCCGACTAGGCCATTCTGGGGTCGCCAAGTTTTCCAAAGCTGGTTCTTATATTTATATTGAGTAATTTGGTAACATGTCGTCGGCGGTTTAATGCTCCAATATTCCAGCTGAACAAAATATATATTTGGCTGCAACAGTTAACTTTGATACGTTTGAGTAAATAATATCTGTAATTATTGTATTTGGGCGTAATAAACAGGGTAAAGCTCCGACGTAAATTTGCCTGGCGTGGATGGGTTTTTGTTTGGGCTATTTGGGGAGGAGGAGGAGGATGACGTCTTGACTGGAAGCTGAAGGGGGAGTGTGAAGCCCAGAAGGAGACCAACACGTTGATAACTTAGACAATATTGAGGGCATTTTTCGACATTTAAATTAATATACACGGAAGTAAAATTTAAAGAGAGAGACTCAAGTGTTTTTTTGTCTCATGAAGGTTAATAATTTACTAACTTTTATGGTACTGAAAGGGACTATTTTCACTTTATGAGAGAAGTTGTAGGAATTGTGGTAAGCTATTAGTTAGAAAAAAAGGGCAATCAACATTGTTAGAGTTTTTTCTCCTTATCTGCAGAGTAGGAGTGAGGACAGCTAATTTATACAAACAGGCTGTTGCCGTTCTCTCGCTGTCTCTCTCTCTGATCTTCCTCTGATCTTCCTCTCTTCTGTTCTCTTTCTGACTTTGTATGTTATGCCTGTTTCTTTCTCTGTATTTCTGCCTCTCTCGCTCTCCCATGATACTAGTTCACAACATGCTGACTAACTCCTGGCTAACAATTTACTGCTAGGTGAACAGATGCATTTAATGAGAGGAAATGTGCCCAAACATTTTAGGCGTGAACGGCTTAGTAGGTCCAATTACTACCCTACCCCACGATACAACCCCACAACATGCTGACTAAGTACTGGGTTCATATTTACTGCTAGGTGAACAGATGCATTAGGTGAGAGGAAATGTGCCCAAGCCATTTCTGCAGCCACTGGTAATCGAACCTAGAATTCCGGATTTTGAGTCAACAATGAACACGTAAAACTTTCATATTTGCCTCAGTTTGAGGCATATGTGTGCTTGTGTGGCTTACTCTCTCTGTCTCCATGTCGTCCTCTCTCTATACATATCTTTCTCTTTATCTCCTTATATATCATAAAACAGTTAAACTTCGATATTTCTGGTACGTACAGACTCTATCAGGAATGAATGTGGTTCACAAAGATTCTCTCACACATGCTACTGGAACACAGATACTATCACCCTCATATGTCAGTCATGGTTTAAGTAATGACATCTAACCTGACTCAACCTGACCTGACGCAACCTGACCTGACGCAACCTGACCTGACGCAACCTGACCTGACGCAACCTGACCTGATACAACCTGACCTGACACTACCTGACCTGACGCAACCTGCCATGATGCAACCTGACCTGACGCTACCTGACCTGACTCAACCTGATCTGACGCAACCTGACCTGACGCTACCTGACCTGACGCAACCTGACTTGACGCAACCTAACCTGACGCAACCTGACCTGACCCGACGCTACCTGACCTGACGCAACCTGACCTGACGCTACCTGAACTGACCCTACCTGACCTGACCTGAAGCTACCTGACCTGACGCAACCTGACCTGACGCAAGCTGACCTGACGCAAGCTGACCTGACGCAACTTAACTTGACCCTACCTGACCTGACGCAACCTGACCTGACGCAACCTAACCTGACGCAACCAGACCTGACCTGACGCTACCTGACCTGACGCAACCTGACCTGACACAACCTGACCTGACACAACCTTACCTGACGCAACCTGACCTGATGCTACCTGACCTGACGCAACCTGACCTGGCAAACACAAAATTGATTAAAAATTAACCTTAAACACTTCATTTTAAATCAACTATTTGTTTCTCGTTAAAATACTGAGTAAGATATTGGAAAGGGGAGAAGTTCTGTTTTTATTGCATATATCGACGTTTCAGTCGGATTAGAGCGGTTTTACGTGTATATCTAAAATCGGTTATATAAACGGAAAATCAGAACATTTTAGTTAATTCTAATGAAAACACATTGATTTTTATCATTTGTATTTGAAACGACATTGTCATATGTCTTTTCTTGGATCTAAATAATACGAAACCTCGTTCTATGATTTGAAGTTAAAATCCTCAAATATGGTAATATAGTGACTTTTTTCACGTTATTCATGTAGTGTGATTATATGTATATATATTCGTTTGTTCCAATATTTCGATACTACTTCATGTTTTCTCACGATATGTGATTTGGCCTTCAAATCTCAGAATTTCGCAAATTTTGCATTGATAAGCAAGTTTTCTTGCATTTTGTTTTGTACTAAAAATCATCGAATTTAGCAATATTTTTACCTTTATCATCCCCTTTTCCTTTATGTGGTTTAAACAAAATATGATCGAATTAAGCAATACTTTGCCGTTTTTCTACGTTTTTGTGAATTTTCAGTTTATTGTTATTATTTCATTAAATATACGAGAAAAATTATGGAAACACATAATTGATCAGAAAATAACCTTAAATACTTCATTTTCAATCATCTATTTCTTTCTCGTTAAAATACTGGGTAAGATATTTAAAGGGGGAGAATTTCTTTTTTTATTGCATATATCGACGTTTCAGCCGGAGTAGAACGGTTTTACGTGTACATCTTCCATCGGTAATATAAACCGAAAATCAGGAACATTTTAGTTAATTTTAATGAAAAGACATTGATTTTTGTCATTTGTATTGGAAGCTACATCTTTAAACGTCTTTTCTAGGGGCTAAAAAATACGAAACGTAGCTCTATGATTCGAAGTTAAAATCCTCAAATTTGGTATAATAATGACTTTTTTCACGTTTTTCATGTAGTTTGATATTACGTAAATACCTTCATTTTTACCAATATTTCGATATTATTTCATGTAGTATCACGATATGCGATTTGGCCTTCAAATCTCAGATTTTCGCATAATATTGCATTTAAGCAAGTTTTCTTGCATTTTGTTTCGTACTAAAAATCATCGGATTCAGCAATATTTTGACGTTTATCATCCCCTTTTCCTTTATGTGATATAAACAAAATATCATCGAATTAGGCAATATTTTGCTGTTTTTCCACGTTTTTGTGAATTTTCAGTTTATTGCAATTAATTCATTAAATTTACGATAAAAATGATACAAACACAAAATTGATTAAAAATTAACCTTAAACACTTCATTTTAAATCAACTATTTGTTTCTCGTTAAAATACTGAGTAAGATATTGGAAAGGGGAGAAGTTTTGTTTTTATTGCATATATCGACGTTTCTGCCGGATTAGAGCGGCTTTACGTGTATATCTTAAATCGGTTATATAAACGGAAAATCAGGAACATTTTAGTTAATTCTAATGAAAACTTATTGACTTTTATCATTTGTATTTGAAACAACATTGTCATATGTCTTTTCTTGGATCTAAATAATACGAAACCTCGCTCTATGATTTGAAGTTAAAATCCTCAAATATTGAGGATAATATATAGTGACTTTTTTCACGTTATTCAGTAGTGTGATTTTACGTATATATATTCGTTTTTACCAATATTTCGATACTACTTCATGTTTTCTCACGATATGTGATTTGGCCTTCAAATCTCAGAATTTCGCAAATTTTGCATTTATAAGCAAGTTTTCTTGCATTTTGTTTTGTACTAAAAATCATCGAATTTAGCAATATTTTTTCCTTTATCATCCCCTTTTCCTTTATGTGATTTAAACAAAATGTGATCGAATTAAGCAATATTTTGCCGTTTTTCCACGTTTTTGTGAATTTTCAGTTTATTGTTATTATTTCAATAAATATACGAGAAAAATTATTGAAACACATAATTGATCAGAAAATAACCTTAAATACTTCATTTTCAATCATCTATTTGTTTCTCGTTAAAATACTGAGTAAGATATTGACAAGGGGAGAAGTTCTGTTTTATTGCATATATCGACTTTTCAGCCGGAGTAGAACGGTTTTACGTGTACATCTTCCATCGGTAATATAAACCGAAAATCAGGAACATTTTAGTTAATTTTAATGAAAACACATTGATTTTTGGCATTTGTATTGGAAGCAACATCTTTATACGTCTTTTCTTGGGTCTAAAAAATACGAAACGTCGTTCTATGATTCGAAGTTAAAATCCTCAAATTTGGTATAATAATGACTTTTTTCACGTTTTTCGTGTAGTTTGATATTACGTAAATATATTCATTTTTACCTATATTTCGATACTATTTCATGTAGTATCACGATATGTGATTTGGCCTTCAAATCTCAGATTTTCGCATAATATTGCATTTTAAGCAAGTTTTCTTGCATTTTGTTTCGTACTAAAAATCATCGAATTCAGCAATATTTTGACGTTTATCATCCCCTTTTCCTTTGTGTAATATAAAGAAAATATCATCGAATTAGGCAATATTTTGCTGTTTTTCCACGTTTTTGTGAATTTTCAGTTTATTGCAATTAATTCATTAAATTTACGATAAAAATGATGCAAACACAAAATTGATTAAAAATTAACCTTAAACACTTCATTTTAAATCAACTATTTGTTTCTCGTTAAAATACTGAGTAAGATATTGGAAAGGGGAGAAGTTCTGTTTTTATTGCATATATCGACGTTTCAGCCGGATTAGAGCGGTTTTACGTGTACATCTTCCATTGGTAATACAAACGGAAAATCAGGAACATTTAAGTTAATTCTAATGAAAACACATTGATTTTTATCATTTGTATTTGAAACAACATTGTCATATGTCTTTTCTTGGATCTAAATAATCCGAAACCTCGCTCTATGATTTGAAGTTAAAATCCTCAAATATGGCAATATAGTGACTTTTTTCACGTTATTCATGTAGTCTGATTTTACGTATATATATATTGGTTTTTTACCAATATTTCGATACTACTTCATGTTTTCTCACGATATGTGATTTGGCCTTCAAATCTCAGAATTTCGCAAATTTTGCATTTTTAAGCAAGTTTTCTTGCATTTTGTTTTGTACTAAAAATCATCGAATTTAGCAATATCTTGACCTTTATCATCTCCTTTTTCTTTATGTGATTTAAACAAAATATCATCGAATTAGGCCGTTTTTCCACGTTTTTGTGAATTTTCAGTTTATTGTTATTAATTCATTATATATACGATAAAAATTATGCAAACACATAATTGATCTGAAAATAACCTTAAGTACTTCGTTTTCAATCATCTATTTGTTTCTCGTTAAAATACTGAGTAAGATATTGAAAAGGGGAAAAGTTCTGTTTTTATTGCATATATCGACGTTTCAGCAGGATTAGAACGGTTTTACGTGCACATCTTCCATCAGTAATATAAACCGAAAATCAGGAACATTTTAGTTAATTTTAATGAAAACACATTGATTTTTATCATTTGGATTGGAAGCAACATCTTTAAACGTCTTTTCTAGGGTCTAAAAAATACGAAACGTCGCTCTATGATTCGAAGTTAAAATCCTTAAATTTATTAAAATAGTGACTTTTTTCACGTTTTTCATGTAGTTTGATATTACGTAAATATATTCATTTTTACCAATAATTCGATATTATTTCATGTAGTATCACGATATGTGATTTTGCCTTCAAATCTCAGAATTTCGCGAATTTTGCATTTTTAAGCAAGTTTTCTTGCATTTTGTTTTGTACAAAAAATAATCGAATTTAGCAATATTTTGACGTTTATCATCCCCTTTTCCTTTATGTGATATAAACAAAATATCATCGAATTAGGCAATATTTTGCTGTTTTTCCACGTTTTTGTGAATATTCAGTTTATTGCTATTAATTCATTAAATATACGATAAAAATGATGCAAACACATAATTGATTAGAAATTAACCTTAAACACTTCATTTTCAATCAACTATTTGTTTCTCGTTAAAATACTGAGTAAGATATTGGAAAGGGGAAAAGTTCTGTTTTTATTGCATATATCAACGTTTCAGCCGGATTAGAGCTGTTTTACGTGTATATCTAAAATCGGTTATATAAACGGAAAATCAGGAACATTTTAGTTAATTCTAATGAAAACACATTGATTTTTATCATTTGTATTTGAAACAACAGTGTCATATGTCTTTTCTTGGATCTAAATAATACGAAACCTCGTTCTATGATTTGAAGTTAAAATCCTCAAATATGGTAATATAGTGACTTTTTTCACGTTATTCACGTTTTCACGTTATCCATTTTATGTATATATATTCGTTTGTTCCAATATTTCGATACTACTTCATGTTTTCTCACGATATGTGATTTGGCCTTCAAATCTCAGAATTTCGCAAATTTTGCATTTATAAGCAAGTTTTCTTGCATTTTGTTTTGTACTAAAAATCATCGAATTTAGCAATATTTTTACCTTTATCATCCCCTTTTCCTTTATGTGATTTAAACAAAATATGATCGAATTAAGCAATATTTTGCCGTTTTTCTACGTTTTTGTGAATTTTCAGTTTATTGTTATTATTTCATTCAAAGTACGAGAAAAATTATGGAAACACATAATCGATCAGAAAATAACCTTAAATACGTCATTTTCAATCATCTATTTCTTTCTCGTTAAAATACTGGGTAAGATATTTAAAGGGGGAGAATTTCTGTTTTTATTGCATATATCGACGTTTCAGCTGGAGTAGAACGGTTTTACGTGTACATCTTCCAACGGTAATATAAACCGAAATTCAGGAACATTTTAGTTAATTTTAATGAAAAGACATTGATTTTTGTCATTTGTATTGGAAGCAACATCTTTATACGTCTTTTCTAGGGTCTAAAAAAAACGAAACGTCGCTTTATGATTCGAAGTTAAAATCCTCAAATTTGGTATAATAATGACTTTTTTCACTTTTTCATGTAGTTTGATATTACGTAAATACATTCATTTTTACCAATATTTCGATACTATTTCATGTAGTATCACGATATGCGATTTGGCCTTCAAATCTCAGATTTTCGCATAATATTGCATTTTAAGCAAGTTTTCTTGCATTTTGTTTCGTGCCAAATTCGGGCTCTGTGCACGTATTCGCAGTTTGAAATTACGACTTTTTATACCGAAAATATGGCAATTACTGAGAGCGGCGATGGATCACATTTTGCCCAAACCTTCCATGTAGTTTTTGAAATATCCCAAACATCTCAAATTCGACCCTTGAGAATTATTTTGGAGCTAAATTCTGGCTCTCTGAACGTATTCGCAGTTTGAAATTACGACTTTTTATACCGAAAACGTGACAATTACTGAAAGCGGCGATGGATCACATTTTGCCCTAACCCTCCTGCAGTTTTCAAAATATTGTAAACATCCCAAATTCGAAGCTTGAGCCATATTTTTGAGCCAAATTCGGGGTCTCTGCACGTGTTCGCAGTTTGAAATTAATTCATTTTATACCGAAAATATGCCAATTACTGAGTGCGGCGATGGATCACATTTTGCCCAGCCCATCCCCGCAGTTTTAAAATTATCCCAAGTATCCCAAATTCGACCCTTGAGCCATATTTTGGAGCTAAATTCTGGCTCTCTGCACATATTCGCAGTTTGAAATTACGACATTTTTTAACGAAAATATGTCAATTACTGAGAGCAGCAATAGGTCACATTTTGTCCAAACCCCCCCTGCAGTTTTCAAAATATAGCAAACAACCCAAATTCGACGCTTGAGCCATAATTTGGAGCCAAATTCTGGCTCTCTGCACGTATTCGCAGTTTGAAATTACGACTTTTTATACCGAAAATATTCCAATTATTGAAAGCAGCGATGAATCACATTTTGCCCAAACCCTCCCTGTAGTTTTCAAAATATCCCAAACATCCCAAATTCGACCCTTGAGAATTATTTTGGAGCTAAATTCTGGCTCTCTGCACGTATTCGCAGTTTGAAATTACGACTTTTTATCCCAAACATCCCAAATTTGGCTCTTGAAAATAAGCCAATTACTGAAAGCAGCGTTGGGTCACATTTTGCCCAAACCCCCCCGGGCAGTTTGCAAAATATCCCAAACATCCCAAATTCGCTGTTTGAAATAACGACAAGTTATAACGAAAACATGACAATTACTGAAAGCGGCAATGGATCACATTTTGCCTAAACTCTCCCTGCAGTTTTCAATATATCCCAAACATCCCAAATTCGACGCTTGAGCCATATTTTGGAGCCAAATTCGGGCTCTCTGCACGTATTAACAGTTTGAAATTATGACATTTTATACCGAAAATATATAATTTACTGAGAGCAGCGGTAGGTCA
This sequence comes from Procambarus clarkii, assembly GCF_040958095.1. Lineage (NCBI taxonomy): Eukaryota > Metazoa > Arthropoda > Malacostraca > Decapoda > Cambaridae > Procambarus > Procambarus clarkii. The sequence continues at coordinate 1,718,433 of NC_091216.1, forward strand.
CATTTTGCCCAAACCCCCCCCCCCCCTGCAGTTTTCAAAATACCCAAAACATCCCAAATTCGACGCTTGAGCCATATTTTCAAGCCAAATTCTGGCTCTCTGCCCATATTCGCAGTTTGAAATAACGACTTTTTATACAGAAAATATGTCAATTACTGAGAGCGGCGATAGGTCACATTTTGCCCAAACCCACCTATCATGGGCTCTCATGATCCCAGTAAATGTGTAGTGCAGCTATGGTTATACAGTAGATGCAACAAAGGTGTACATCATTATGCCTTATGTAGAAAAACCTCTACACAATATATACCTCTACACTCAGTAATTGGCATATTTTCGGTATAAAATTTTATAATTTCAATCTGCTAATACGTGCAGAGAGCATGAATTTGGCTCCAAAATATGGCTCTAGCGTCGAATTTGGGATGTTTGGGATATATTAAAAACTGCAGGAAGGGTTTAGGCAAAATGTGATCCATTGCCGCTTTCAGTAATTGTCATGTTTTCGTTATAAAATGTCGTAATTTCATTCAGCGAATACCTGCAGACAGCCAGAATTTGGCTCCAAAATATAGCTCATGGGTCGAATTTGGGATGTTTGTGATATTTTGCAAACTGCCGGGGGGGGTTTTGGCAAAATGTGACCCATCGCTGCTTTCAGTAATTGGCTTATTTTCAAGCGTCAAATTTGGAATGTTTGGGATAAAAAGTCGTAATTTCAAACTGCGAATACGAGCAGAGAGCCAGAATTTAGCTCCAAAATAATTCTCAAGGTTCGAATTTGGGATGTTTGGTATATTTTGAAAATTGCAGGGAAGGTTTGGGCAAAATGTGATCCATAGCCGCTCTCAGTAATTTCTCATATTTTCGGTATAAAAGTTCGTAGTTTCAAACTGCGAATACATGCAGAGAGCCAGAATTTGGCTCCAATATATGGCTCAAGCTTCGAATTTAGGATGGTTGGGATATTTTGAAAATTGAAGGAGGGGGGGGGGGGGTTGGATAAAATGTGACCTATCGCCGCTCTCAGTAACTAACATATCTTCGGTGTATAAATTCGTAATTTCAAACTGCGAAAATGTGCAGAGAGCAATAATTTGGCTCCAAAATATGGCTCAAGCGTCTAATTTGGGATGTTTGGAATATTTTGAAAACTGCAGGGAGGGTTTTTGCGAAATGTGATCCATCGTTGCTTTCAGTAATTGACATATTTTCAGTATAAAAAGTCATAATTTCAAACTGCGAATACTTGCAGAGAGTCAGAATTTGGCTTCAAAATAAGGCTCAAGGTTCGAATTTATGATGTTTGGGATATGCTCTCAGTAATTAATATATTTTCGGTATAAAAATTCGTAAATTCAAATTGTGAATATGTGCAGAGAGCCAGAATTTGTCAGCATTCCTGCATTAGGAGTTTGCCCCTTATTAATATAGGACTAAGTAAGCCTAAAGGGTCAAATGGTTGACTGACATACGAGAGCAATTTTCTTATGGTGAGGGATGAGTTATTGGTTTGTACTGACTTGACATTCATCTCGTCAGTACCTGTGTTCCATTCCACGCCCAGAACTTTTAATTGATTAGGTACCTGATAACCCGGAAATTCTTTCTCGATTATCTGGTTTAATGATTTATTGTTTGAGGCCCATGATTGTAGTGGCATATTGGCTCCTAATAACTCACGGTTAGCCTCATGGTAGATTTCTACCAATTTGGATTTGTCATTTGTAGTTCGCTGGAAATTATCGACATACATGTTGTCACTGATCTATGTTTTATAAGGGCTATTTGACTTCCTCAAATGTGTATCTAATGTGGCTTGAAGTAGAAACGGGGAGGAAGTCGCTCCGAATAGCACAGAGGCAAACCGGTAGGTTATGACATCACTGTCAGGATCCAGTGGGTCCTTAATCCAGGGAAATTTGGTGTAGTTACGATCCTCTTCTTGCAAGCCTACTCTAAGGAAAGCTTTACTGATATCAGCAGTATAAGCGAAAATACCAGTGCGGAATCGTAATAGTACATCATGTAGCCTTTGTGTTAGGCTAGGTCCCGTTTGGAGACATTCATTCAAGGACACGCTGTTTGGCTTCACTTTGGAACTACAGTTGAAGACAATACGTATTGGCGTTGTCAATGAATCTTTCACCACAACGTGATGGGGTAAATAGTGACCTAATTTTCGGTCATCATTATCAACAACTTCGATAAATTTACTATAGAGTTGTTGTTGAATTAATTGATGATACATGTTCAGTTTGTCTATCTGCTTCTTCAGCCGTATTAATTGAGACTGTAATTGAGAGGCTGCCATGAAATGATTAACTGGAAGTTGTGGATGATTCAACTTCCATGGTAGTCTCACCCAGTATTGTTTGTCCTTATAGACAACTGTATCCAGATATTGCTGGTAAGTCCACATATCATCAGGGCTTGGTTGTTCAGGGACAATACCTAAAGTGTCTAAATCCCACAGACGATGTACAGGTGGATCAGACTCATTATCTTCAGATATTTCTCTGAAATGTAGGGGTGACTGTTCCAAGCCAAGTCACGCCACTATTGTATTGTTAGATTGTTAGTTGGTTGACGCTGGATTTTGTTGGAAAAGCACCGGTCCAGTAAGCAACTTGCCTCCAGCAGATGACAACAAATTCATTCCATGTTGTCTGGTGCATCCCGTTATGAATTTATAATAATGGTCAGCGCCGATAAGTATACCAACATCAGTGAGGCAGTCAGAATTTTTTTGTAGTCTGCTAGCCTCATGCGGTTTCGTTTAACTATCGTTTAACTATCGTTTAACTATTTAATATCTCGCAGTGCGAGCTAGTCCTGTGACCTGCAGTTCTGAAGGAAGTTTATCTACTACTACCACTTGTATTGGACTAGTGGAAGATCCAAGTCTCACTAACACCTTGACTACTTGGTATTCACGAGGTCCACGATTAGTCAAGAACCCAGAAATATTCAGTCTCACACTTTTGGCAGGTTTTAATTTTAACTGCTCGACTAATTGTTGTGTGATGAAGGTTTTCTGTGATCCTTGATCAAAGAGACCTCTAGTGTTAACTCTAGATTTCCTGTCAATTAGTTTGAGTTGAGCTGTAGGCAGAGTGGTATTAATGCCTGACTCAGTAGCAAGTACATTTATTTTCTGATGTACCTTGCAATATTGTATTGTGGTAGAATTCATAGAATTCTCCCCAGTTGTCATAGATTGTGTAGAAGTTTTTCTACATAAGGCATAATGATGTACACCTTTGTTGCATCTTTATGTTACGAGTTTTTATACCGAAAACATGACAATTACTGCAAGCAGCGATGGATCAAATTTTGCCCAAACCCTCCCTGCAGTTTTCAAAATATCCCAAACATCCAAAATTCGAAGCTTGAGCCATATTTTGGAGCCAAATTCGGGCTCTCTGCACGTATTAGCAGTTTGCAATTATTTTATTTTCTACCGAAAATATGCCAATTAGTGATTGCGACGATGGGTTACATTTTGCCCAAACCCCCCTGCAGTTTTCAAAATATCCCAAACATCCCAAGTTCGACCCATGACTTATTTTTTGGAGCCAAATTCAGGCTCTCTGCACGTATTAGCAGTTTGAAATTATTTCATTTTCTACCGAAAATATGCCAATTACTGATTGCGATGATGGGTCACATTTTGCCCAAACCCCCCTGCAGTTTTCAATATATCCCAAACATCCCAAATTCGACGCTTGAGCCATATTTTGGAGCCAAATTCTGGCTCTCTGCACATATTCGCAGTTTGAAATTACGAATTTATTCAACGAAGATATGTCAATTACTGAGAGCGGCGAAGGCTGAAGAGGGTAATGCAGAGGCTTAAGAGAGGGATGCAGAGGCTCAAGAGAGGGATGCAGAGGCTCAAGAGAGGGATGCAAAGGCTCAATAGAGGGATGCAGGGGCTCAAGAGATTGATGGAGAGGCTCACGAGAGTGATTCAGAGGTTTACAAGAGTGATGCAGAGGCTGAAGAGAGTGTTGCAGAGGCTGAAGAGAGTGTTGCAGAGGCTCAAGAGAGTTATGCAGAGGCTCATTAGAGTGATGCAGAGGCTTACGAGAGTGATGCAGCCTCTGCATCCTGTAAGCCTCTGCATCCCTCTCTTGAGCATTTGCATCACTCTCTTAAGCCTCTGCATCCCTCTCTTGTGCCTCTGCATCCCTCACTTGAGCCTCCGCATCCCTCTCTTATGCCATTGCATCCCTCTCTTGAGCCTCTGCATCCCTCTCTTGAGCCTCTGCATCCCTCTCCTAAGCCTCTACATCACTCTCTTAAGCCTCTGCATCACTCTCGTAAGCCTCTGAATCACTCTCTTGAGTCTCTGCATCCCTCTCTTGAGCCTCTGCATCACTCTCTTCAGCCTCTGCATCCCTCTCTTGAGCCTCTGCATCACTCTCTTGAGCCTATACATCCCTCTCTTGAGCCTCTGCGTCCCTCTCTTAAGACTCTGCCACACTCTCTTCAGCCTCTGCATCACTCTCTTAAGCCTCTGCTTCCCTCTCATGATCCTCTGCATCACTCTCCAGAGCCTCTACATCACTCTCTTGAGCCTCCACATCACTCTCTTAAGCCTCTGCATCCCTCTCTTGATCCTCTGCATCACTCTCTTGAGCATCTGCATCATTCTCTTGAGCCTCTGCATCCCTCTCTTAAGCCTCTACATCATTCTCTTCAGCCTCTGCATCACTCTCTTGAGCCTCTGCATCTCTCTCTTCAGCCTCTGCATCACTCTCTGGAGCCTCTGCATCCCTCTCTGGAGCCTCAACATCCCTCTCTTGAGCCTCTGCAGCTCTCTCTTGAGCCTCTTCATCATTCCCTTGAGCCTCTGCATCCCTCTCTTTAGCCTCTGCATCACTCTCTTGAGCCTTTGCATCCCTCTCTTAAGCCTCTGCATCACTCTCTTGAGCCTCTGCATCCCTCTCTTGAACTCCTGCATCCCTCTCATGAGCCTCTGCATTCCTCTCTTTAGCCTCTGCATCACTCTCTTGAGCCTTTGCATCCCTCTCTTCAGCCTCTACATCATTCTCTTAAGCCTATGCATCCCTCGCTTGTGCCTCTGCATCCGTCACCTGAGCCTCTGCATCCCTCTCTTGAGGCATTGCATCCCTCTCTTGACCCTCAGCATCCCTCTCTTGAGCCTCTGTATCCATCTCTTGAGCCTCTGCATCACCACTTTAAGACTCTGCATCCCTCTTTTGAGCCTCTGCATCACTTTCTTAGGCCTCTGCATCACCACTTTAAGCCTCTGCATCCCTACTTTGAGCCTCTGCATCACTTTCTTAGGCCTTTGCATCACTCTCTTAAGCCTCTGCCTCATTCTCGTAAGCCTCTACATCATTCTCTTGAGCCTCTGCATTACTCTCTTGAGCCCCTGCATCACTCTTTTAAGCCTCTGCATCTCTCTCTTCAGCCTCTGCATCACTCTCTGGAGCCTCTGCATCCCTCTTTGGAGCCTCAGCATCCCTCTCTTGAGCCTCTGCTTCCCTCTCTTAAGCCTCTGCATCACTCTCTTGAGCCTTTGCATCCCTCTCTTTAGCCTCTGCATCACTCTCTTGAGCCTCTGCATCCCTCTCTTGAACTTCTGCATCCCTCTCATGAGCCTCTGCATCCCTCTCTTGAGACTCTGCATCACTCTCAAGAGCCTCTGCATCCCTCTCTTGTGTCTCTTCATCCCTCACTTGAGCCTCTGCATCCCTCTCTTGAGCGTTTGCATCCCTCCCTTGAGCCTCTGCATCCCTTTCTTGAGCCTCTGCATCCGTCTTTTAAGCCTCTGCATCAAACTCCTAAACCTCTGCATCACTCCCGTAAACCTCTGAATCATTCTCTTGAGCCTCTCCATCCCTCTCCTGAGCCTCTGCATCACTCTCTTAAGCCTCAGCATCACTCTCGTAAGCCTCTGCATCACTCTCTTAAGCCTCTGCATCACTCCCGTAAACCTCTGAATCACTCTCTTGAGTCTCTCCATTACTCTCTTGTAATATATCTCATCATCATCACATCACTCTCTCATCACTTTCTTGAGCCTCTAGATCCCTGTATTGAGCCTCTGCATCACTCTCCTGAGCCTCTGCATCACCCTCTTAAGCCTCTGCATCCCTCTTTTGAGCCTCTGCATCACTTTCTTAAGCCTCTGCATCCCTTTCATGAGCCTTTGCATCTCTCTCTTGAACACCTGCATCCCTTTATGAGCCTCTGCATCCCGATCTTGAGCCTCTGCATCACTCTCTTCAGCCTCTGAATTCCTCTCTTCAGCCTCTGCATCACTCTCTTAAGCTTCTGCATCCCTCTCTTGTGCCTCTGCATCCATCACCTGACCCTCTGCATCCCTCTCTTGAGCCTCTGTATCCCTCTCTTGAGACTCTGCATCACCCCTTTAAGCCTCTGCTTCCCTCTTTTTAGCCTCTGCATCATTTTCTTAGGCCTCTGCATCACTCTCTTAAGCCTCTGCCTCATTCTCGTAAGCCTCTGAATCACTCTCTTCAGAGGCTCAAGAGAGTGATGCAGAGGCCCAAGAGAGTGATGCAGAGGATCAAGAGAGTGATGCAGAGGCTCGAGAAAGTGATGCAGAGGCTGAAGAGAGTGTTGCAGAGGCTTAGGAGAGGGATGCAAAGGCTCAAGAGAGTGATGCAGAGGCTCAAGAGAGTGATTCAGAGGCTTACGAGTGATGCAGAGGCTTAAGAGAGGGATGCAGAGGCTCAAGAGAGTGATTCAAAGGCTCAAGAGAGGGATGCAGAGGCTCAAGAGAGTGATTCAGAGGCTCAAGAGAGTGATTCAGAAGTTCAAGAGAGGGATGCAGAGACTCAAGAGAGTGATTCAGAGGCTCAAGAGAGGGATGCAGAGGCTCAAGAGAGTGATTCAAAGGCTCAAGAGAGGGATGCAGAGGCTCAAGAGAGTGATTCAGAGGCTCAAGAGAGTGTTTCAGAGGCTCAAGAGAGGGATGCAGAGGCTCAAGAGAGTGATTCAGAGGCTCAAGAGAGGGATGCAGAGGCTCAAGAGAGTGATTCAGAGGCTCAAGAGAGTGATTCAGAGGCTCAAGAGAGGGATGCAGAGACTCAAGAGAGTGATTCAGAGGCTCAAGAGAGGGATGCAGAGACTCAAGAGAGTGATTCCGAGGCTCAAGAGAGGGATGCAGAGGCTCAAGAGAGTGATTCAAAGGCTCAAGAGAGTGTTTCAGAGGCTCAAGAGAGGGATGCAGAGGCTCAAGAGAGTGATTCAGAGGCTAAACAGAGGGATGCAGAGGCTCAAGAGAGTGATTCAGAGGCTCAAGAGAGGGATGCAGAGGCTCAAGAGAGTTATCTCGTTAAAATACTGAGTAAGATATTGAAATTTTTTATATTACCGTTTATATTACCGATGGAAGATGTACACGTAAAACCGTTCTAATCCGGCTGAAACGTCGATATATGCAATAAAAACAGAACTTCTCCCCTTTTCAATATCTTACTCAGTATTTTAACGAGAAACAAACAGATGATTGAAAATGAAGTATTTAAGGTTATTTTCTGATCAATTGTGTGTTTGCATAATTTTTCTCGTATATTTAATAAAATAATAACAATAAACTGAAAATTCACAAAAACGTGGAAAAACGGCAAAATATTGCCTAATTCGATGATATTTTGTTTAAATCACATAACGGAAAAGGAGATGATAAAGGTCAAAATATTGCTGAATTCGATGATTTTTAGTACAAAACAAAATGCAAGAAAACTTGCTTAAAAATGCAAAATTTGCGAAATTCTGAGATTTGAAGGCCAAATCACATATCGTGAGAAAACATGAAGTAGTATCGAAATATTGGTAAAAACGAATATATATACGTAAAATCACACTACATGAATAACGTGAAAAAAGTCACTATATTATCATATTTGAGGATTCTACCTTCAAATCATAGAGCGAGGTTTCGTATTATTTAGATCAGAGAAAAAACATATGACAATGTTGTTTCCAATACAAATGATAAAAATCAATGTGTTTCATTAGAATTAACTAAAATGTTCTTGATTTTCCGTTTATATTACCGATAGAAGATGTACACGTAAAACCGCTCTAATCCGGCTGAAACGTCGATATATGCAATAAAAACAGAAATTCTCCCCTTTTAAATATCTTACTCAGTATTTTAACGAGAAACAAATAGATGATTGAAAATGAAGTATTTAAGGTAATTTTCTGATCAATTATGTGTTTGCATAATTTTTCTCGTATATTTAATGAAATAATAACAATAAACTGAAAATTCACATAAACGTGGAAAAACGGCAAAATATTGCCTAATTCGATGATATTTTGTTTAAATCACATAAAGGAAAAGGAGATGATAAAGGTAAAAATATTGCTATATTCGATGATTTTTAGTACAAAACAAAATGCAAAATTTGCGAAATTCTGAGATTTGAAGGCCAAATCACATATCGTGAGACTACATGAAGTAGTATCGAAATATTGGTAAAAGCGAATATATATACGTAAAATCACACTACATGAATAACGTGAAAAAAGTTTTCAAATATTACCATATTTGAGGATTTTAACTTCAAATCATAGAGCGAGGTTTCGTATTATTTAGATCCAAGAAAAGACATATGACAATGTTGTTTCAAATACAAATGATAAAAATCTATGTGGTTTAATTAGAATTAACTAAAATGTTCCTGATTTTCCGTTTATATTACCGATGGAAGATGTACACGTAAAACTGCTATAATCCGGCTGAAACGTCGATATATGCAATAAAAACAGAACTTCTCCCCTTTTTAATATCTTACTCACTATTTCAACGAGAAACAAATAGTTGATTGAAAATGAAGTGTTTAAGGTTAATTTTTAATCAATTATGTGTTTGCATCATTTTTATCGTATATTTAATGAATTAATAGCAATAAACTGAAAATTCAGAAAAACGTGGAAAAACAGCAAAATATTGCCTAATTCGATGATATTTTGTTTATATCACATAAAGGAAAAGGGGATGATAAAAGTCAAAATATTGCTGAATTCGATGATTTTTATTACGAAACAAAATGCAAGAAAACTTGCTTAAAAAGCAATATTATGCGAAATCTGAGATTTGAAGGCCAAATCATATATCGTGATACTACGTGAAATAGTATCGAAATATTGGTAAAAATGAATATATTTACGTAATATCAAACTACATGAAAAACGTGAAAAAAGTCATTATTGTACCAAATTTGAGGATTTTAACTTCGAATCATAGAGCGACGTTTCGTATTTTTTAGACCCTAGAAAAGACGTATAAAGATGTTGCTTCCAATACAAATGATAAAAATCAATGTGTTTTCATTAAAATTAACTAAAACGTTCCTGATTTTCGGTTTATATTACCGATGGAAGATGTACACGTAAAACCGTTCTAATCCGGCTGAAACGTTGATATATGCAAAAAAACAGAACTTCTCCCCTTTTCAATATCTTACTCAGTATTTTAACGAGAAACAAATAGATGATTGAAAATGAAGTATTTAAGGTTATTTTTTGATCAATTATGTGTTTCCATAATTTTTATCGTATATATAATGAATTAATAACAATAAACTGATAATTCACAAAAACGTGGAAAAACGGCCTAATTCGATGATATTTTGTTTAAATCACATTAAGGAAAAGGGGATGATAAAGGTCAAAATATTGTTAAATTTGATGATTTTTAGTACAAAACAAAATGCAAGAAAACTTGTCTAAAAATGCAAAATTTGCGAAATTCTGAGATTTGAAGGCCAAATCACATATCGTGAGAAAACATGGAGTAGTATCGAAATATTGGTAAAAACGAATATATATACGTAAAATCACACTACATGAATAACGTGAAAAAAATCACTATATTACCATATTTGTGGATTTTAACTTCAAATCATATAGCGAGGTTTCGTATTATATAGATCCAAGAAAAGACATATGACAATGTTGTTTCCAATACAAATGATAAAAATCAATGTGTTTCATTAGAATTAACTAAAATGTTCATGATTTTCCGTTTATATTACCGATGGAAGATGTACACGTAAAACCGCTCTAATCCGGCTGAAACGTCGATATATGCAATAAAAACAGAACTTCTCCCCTTTTTAATATCTTTCTCAGTATTTTAACGTGAAACAAATAGGTGATTGAAAATGAAGTGTTTAAGGTTAATTTCTAATCAATTATGTGTTTGCATCATTTTAATCGTATATTTAATGAATTTATAACAATAAACTGAAAATTCACAAAAACGTGGAAAAACAGCAAAATATTGCCTAATTCGATGATATTTTGTTTATATCACATAAAGGAAAAGGGGATGATAAACGTCAAAATATTGCTGAATTCGATGATTTTTAGTACGAAACAAAATGCAAGAAAGCTTGCTTAAAATGCAATATTATGAGAAAATCTGAGATTTGAAGGCCAAATCACATATCGTAATACTACATGAAATAGTATCGAAATATTGGTAAAAATGAATATATTTACGTAATATCAAACTTCATGAAAAACGTGAAAAAAGTGATGATGATTGAAATGATGATTGATGATGATTGAAAATGAAGTATTTAAGGTTATTTTTTGATCAATTATGTGTTTCCATAATTTTTGTTTCGAATTTGGGATGATTGGGATATTTTGAAAACTGCAAGGAAAGGGTTTGAGCAAAATGTGACCTATCGCCGCTCACAGTAATTGACATATTATCGGTATAAAAAGTCGTAATTTCAAACTGTGGATATGTGCAGAGAGCCACAATTTGGCTCAAAAATTTGGCTCGAGGGTCGAATTTGGGATGTTTGGGATATTTTGAAAAGTGCAGTTTGGGGGGGGGGGGGATTGGGCAAAATATGACCCATCGCTGCTCTCAGTAATTAACATATTTTCGGTATAAAATATCGTAATTTCAACCTGCAAATATGTGCAAAGAGCCAAAATTTGGCTCCAAAATATGGCTCAAGGGTCGAATTAGGGATGCTTGGGATATTTTGAAAACTGCAGGGAGGGTTTGGGCAAAATGTGACCCATCGCCGCTCTAAGTAAATGGCATTTTTTCGGTATAAAAAGTCGTAATTTCAAACAGCGAATAAGCGCAAAAAGCCAGAATTTGCCTCCAAAATATAGCTCAAAGGTCGAATTTGGCATGTTTGGGATATTTTGCAAACTGCAGGCGGGTTTGGGCAAAATATGACCCATCGCCGCTCTCAGTAATTGGCATATTTTCAAGCGTCAAATTTTGGATGTTTGGGATAAAAAGTCGTAATTTCAAACTGCAAATACGTGCAGAGAGCCCGAATTTGACTTCAAAATATGGCTCAAGCGTCGAATATGGGATGATTGGGATATTTTGAAAACTGCAGGGGGGGTTGGGCAAAATGTGACCCATCGCTGCTCTCAGTAATTAACATATTTTCGGTATAAAATGTCGTAATTTCAACCTGCGAATATGTGCAGAGCCAGAATTGGGCTCCAAAATATGGCTCAAGGGTCGAATTAGGGATGCTTCGGATATTTTGAAAACTGCAGGAAGGGTTTGGGAAAAATGTGACCCATCGCCGCTCTCAGTAATTGGCATTTTTTGGTATAAAAAGACGAAATTTCAGACTGCGAACACGTGCAGAGAGCCCGAATTTGGCTCCAAAATATGGCTCAAGCGTCGAATTTGGAATGTTTGGGATATTTTGAAAACTGCAGGGAGAGTTTGGGCAAAATGTGATCCCTCGCCGTTTTCAGTAATAGTCATGTTTTCGGTATAAAAGTTCGTAATTTCAAACTGCGAATACATGGAGAGCCAGAATTTGGCTCCAAAATATGGCTCAAGCGTCGAATTATGATGTTTGCTATATTTTGAAAACTGCAGGGAGGGTTTGGGCAAAATGTGATCCATCGTTGCTCTCGGTAAATGGAATTTTCGGTATAAAAAGACGTAATTTCAAACTGCGAATACGTGCAGAGAGCCCGAGTTTGGCTTCAAAAATGGCTCAGGCGTCGAATTTGGGATATTTGGGATATTTTGAAAACAGCAGGGGGGGGGGGGGTTCTGGCAATATGTGACCTATCGCTGCTCTCAGTTATTGACATATTTTCGGTATAAAATGTCGTAATATCAAACTGTGAATATGTGCAGAGAGCCAGAATTTGGCTGCAATATATGGCTCAAGGGTCGAATTTGGGATGTTTGGGATAATTTGAAAACTGCAGGGAGGGCTTGGGCAAAATGTAATCCATCGCAGCACTCAGTAATTGGCATATTTTCGGTATAAAATTTTATAATTTCAATCTGCTAATACGTGCAGAGCGCATGAATTTGGCTCCAAAATATGGCTCTAGCGTCGAATTTGGGATGTTTGGGATATATTAAAATCTGCAGGGAGGGTTTAGGCAAAATATGATCCATTGCCGCTTTCAGTAATTGTCATTTTTTCGTTATAAAATGTCGTAATTTCAAACAGCGAATACCTGCAGACAGCCAGAATTTGGCTCCAAAATATAGCTCATGGGTCGAATTTGGGATGTTTGTGATATTTTGCAAACTGCCGGGGGGGGGGGGGGTTTTGGGCAAAATGTGACCCATCGCTGCTTTCAGTTATTGGCTTATTTTCAAGCGTCAAATTTGGAATGTTTGGGATAAAAAGTCGTAATTTCAAACTGCGAATACGTGCAGAGAGCCAGAATTTAGCTCCAAAATAATTCTCAAGGTTCGAATTTGGGATGTTTGGGATATTTTGAAAATTGCAGGGAAGGTTTGGGCAAAATGTGATCCATCTCCGCTTTCAGTAATTGGCATATTTTCGGTATAAATGTTCGTAGTTTCAAATTGCGAATACATGCAGAGATCCAGAATTTGGCTCCAAAATATGGCTCAAGCGTCAAATTTGGGATCTTTGCTATATTTTGAAAACTGCAGGGAGGGTTTGGGTAAAATGTGATTTATCGTTGCTCTCGGTAAATGACATATTTTCGGTATAAAGAGACGTAATTTCAAACTGCGAATACGTGCAGAGAGCCCGAATTTGGCTTCAAAAATGGCTCAGGCGTCGAATTTGGGATATTTGGGATATTTTGAAAACTGCAGAGAGGGGGGGGCTTTCTGGCAATATGTGACCTATCGCTGCTCTCAGTTATTGACATATTTTCGGTATAAAATATCGTAATTTCAAACTGCGAATATGTGCAGAGAGCCAGAATTTGGCTCCAAAATATGGCTGAAGGGTCGAATTTGGGATTTTTGGGATAATTTGAAAACTGCAGAGAGGGTTTTGTCAAAATGTGACCCATCGCTGCTTTAAATAATTGGCATATTTTTGGTATAAAAAGTCGTAATTTCAAACGGCGAATACATGCAGAAAGCCAAAATTTGGCTCCAAAATATGGCTCAAGGGTCGAATTTGGGATGTTTGGGATATTTAGAAAACTGCAGGGAGGGCTTGGGCAAAATATAATCCATCGCCGCACTCAGTAATTGGCATATTTTCGGTATAAAATTGTATAATTTCAATCTGCTAATGCGTGCAGAGAGCATGAATTTGGCTCCAAAATATGGCTCTAGCTTCGAATTTGGGATGTTTGGGATATATTAAAAACTGCGGGGAGGGTTTAGGCAAAATGTGATCCATTGACGTTTTCAGTAATTGTCATGTTTTCGTTATAAAATGTAGAAAATTTCAAACACCGAATACGTGCAGACAGCCAGAATTTGGCTCCAAAATATAGCTCATGGGTCGAACTTGATATGTTTGGGATATTTTGCAAACTGCCGGGGGGTTTGGGCAAAATGTGACCCATCGCTGCTTTCAATAATTGGCTTATTTTCAAGCGTCAAATTTGGAATGTTTGGGATAAAAAGTCGTAATTTCAAAATGCGAATACGTGCAGAAAGCCAGAATATAGCTCCAAAATAATTCTCAAGGGACGAATTTGGGATGTTTGGGATATTTTGAAAACTACAGTGATGGTTTTTGCAAAATGTGATCCATCGCCGCTCACAGTAATTGGCATATTTTCGGTATAAAAAGTCGTAATTTCAAACTGCGAATACGTGCAGAGAACTAGAATTTGGCTCCAAAATATGGCTCAAGCGTTGAATTTGGGATGTTTGGGATATTTTGGAAACTGCAGGGAGGGTTTGGACAAAATGTGATTAATCGACGTTTTCAGTAATTGGAATATTTTCGGTATAAAAAGTCGTAATTTCAAACTGCGAATAAGTGCAGAGAGCCAGAATTTGGCTTCAAAAATGGCTCAGGCGTCGAATTTGGGATATTTGGGATATTTTGAAAACTGCAGAGGGGGGGGGGGTTCTGGCAATATGTGACCTATCGCTGCTCTCAGTTATTGACATATTTTCGGTATAAAAAGTCGTAATTTCAAACTGCGAATATGTGCAGAGAGCCAGAATTTGGCTCCAAAATATGGCTCAAGGGTCGAATTTGGGATGTTTGGGATAATTTGAAAACTGCAGAGAGGGTTTCCTCAAAATGTGACCCATCGCTGCTTTCAATAATTGGCATATTTTTGGTATAAAAAGTCGTAATTTCAAACGGCGAATACATGCAGAAAGCCAAAATTTGGCTCCAAAATATGGATCAAGGGTCGAATTTGGGATGTTTGGGATATTTTGAAAACTGCAGGGAGGGCTTGGGCAAAATGTAATCCATCGCCGCACTCAGTAATTGGCATATTTTCGGTATAAAATGTCATAATTTCAATCTGCTAATACGTGCAGAGAGCCCTAATTTGGCTCCAAAATATGGCTCTAGCGTCGAATTTGGGATGTTTGGGATATATTAAAAACTGCAGGGAGGGTTTAGGCAAAATGTGATCCATTGCCGTTTTCAGTAAGTGTCATGTTTTCGTTATAAAATGTCGTAATTTCAAACAGCGAAAACGTGCAGAAAGCCAGAATTTGGCTCCAAAATATAGCTCATGGGTCGAATTTGGGATGTTTGTGATATTTTGTAAACTGCCGGGGGGTTTGGGCAAAATGTGACCCATCGCTGCTTTCAGTAATTGGCTTATTTTCAAGCGTCAAATTTGGAATGTTTGGGATAAAAAGTCGTAATTTCAAACTGCGAATACGTGTAGAGAGCCAGAATTTAGCTCCAAAATAATTCTCAAGGGTCGAATTTGGGATGTTTGGGATATTTTGAACACTACAGGGATGGTTTTTGCAAAATGTGATCCATCGCCGATCACAGTAATTGGCATTTTTTTCAGTATAAAAAGTCGTAATTTCAAAATGCGAATACGTGCAGAGAGCTAGAATTTTTCTCCAAAATATGGCTCAAGCATTGAATTTGGGATGTTTGGGATATTTTTGAAATTGCAGGGAGGGTTTGGACATAATGTGATCCATCGCCGTTTTCAGTAATTGGAATATTTTCGGTATAAAAATTCGTAATTTCAAACTGCGAATAAGTGCAGAGAGCCAGAATTTGGCTTCAAAAATGGCTCAGGCGTCGAATTTGGGATATTTGGGATATTTTGAAAACTGCAAAGGGGGGGGGGGTTCTGGCAATATGTGACCTATCGCTGCTCTCAGTTATTGACATATTTTCGGTATAAAAAGACGTAATTTCAAACGGTGAATACATGCAGAAAGCCAAAATTTGGCTCCAAAATATATCTCAAGGGTTGAATTTGGGATGTTTGGGATATTTTGAAAACTGCAGGGAAGGCATGGGCAAAATGTAATCCATCGCCGCACTCAGTAATTGGCATATTTTCGGTATAAAATTTTATAATTTCAATCTGCTAATACGTGCAGAGAGCATGAATTTGGCTCCAAAATATGGCTCTAGTTTCGAATTTGGGATGTTTGGGATATATTAAAAACTGCAGGGAGGGTTTAGGCAAAATGTGATTCATTGCTGTTTTCAGTAAGTGTCATGTTTTCGTTATAAAATGTCGTAATTTCAAACAGCGAATACGTGCAGAAAGCCAGAATTTGGCTCCAAAATATAGCTCATGGGTCGAATTTGGGATGTTTGTGATATTTTGCAAACTGCCGGGAGGTTTGGGCAAAATGTGACCCATCGCTGCTTTCAGTAATTGGCTTATTTTCAAGCGTCAAATTTGGAATGTTTGGGATAAAAAGTCGTAATTTCAACTGCGAATACGTGCAAAGAGCCAGAATTTAGCTCCAAAATAATTGTCACGGTTCGAATTTGGGATGTTTTGGATATTTTGAAAATTGCAGGGAAGGTTTGGGCAAAATGTGATCCATCGCCGCTCTCAGTAATTGGCATATTTTCGGTATAAAAGTTCGTAATTTCAAAATGCGAATACATGCAGAGAGCCAGAATTTTGCTCCAAAATAAGGCTCAAGCGTCGAATTTGGAATGTTTGCTATATTTTGAAAACTGCAGAGAGGGTTTGGGCAAAATGTGACCCATCGCTGCTTTCAGTAATTGGCTGATTTTCAAGCGTCAAATTTGGAATGTTTAGGATAAAAAGTCGTAATTTCAAAATGAGAATACGTGCAGAGAGCCAGAATATAGCTCCAAAATAATTTTCAAGGGTCGAATTTGGGATGTTTGGGATATTTTGAAAACTACAGGGATGTTTTGGGCAAAATGTGATCCATCGCTGTTCTCAGTAATTGGCATATTTTCAGTATAAAATGTCGTAATTTCAAACTGCGAATACGTGTAGAGAGCCAGAATTTAGCTCCAAAATAAGTCTCAAGGGTCGAATTTGGGATGTTAGGGATATTTTGAAAACTACAGGGATGGTTTTTGCAAAATGTGATCCATCGCCGCTCACAGTAATTGGCATATTTTCAGTTTAAAAAGTCGTAATTTCAAACTGCGAATACTTGCAGAGCGCTAGAATTTGGCTCCAAAATATGGCTCAAGCATTGAATTTGGGATGTTTGGGATATTTTTGAAACTGCAGGGAGGGTTTGGACATAATGTGATCCATCGCCGTTTTCAGTAATTGGAATATTTTCGGTATAAAAAGTCGTAATTTCAAACTGCGAATAAGTGCAGAGAGCCAGAATTTGGCTTCAAAAATGGCTCAGTCGTCGAATTTGGGATATTTGGGATAGTTTGAAAACTGCAGGGGGGAGGGGGGTTCTGGCAATATGTGACCTATCGCTGCTCTCAGGTATTGACATATTTTCGGTATAAAATATCGTAATTTCAAACTGCGAATATGTGCAGAGAGCCAGAATTTGGCTCCGAAATATGGCTCAAGGGTCGAATTTGGGATGTTTGGGATAATTTGAAAACTGCAGAGAGGGTTTCGTCAAAATGTGACCCATCGCTGCTTTCAATAATTGGCATATTTTTGGTATAAAAAGTCGTAATTTCATACGGCAAATACATGCAGAAAGCCAAAATTTGGCTCCAAAATATGTCTCAAGGTTCGAATTTGGGATGTTTGGGATATTTTGAAAACTGCAGGGAGGGCTTGGGCAAAATGTAATCCATCGCCGCACTCAGTAATTGGCATATTTTCGGTATAAAATTTTATAATTTCAATCTGCTAATGCGTGCAGAGAGCATGAATTTGGCTCTAAAATATGGCTCTAGCGTCGAATTTGGGATGTTTGGGATATATTAAAAACTGCGGGGAGGGTTTAGGCAAAATGTGATCCATTGCCGTTTTCAGTAATTGTCATGTTTTCGTTATAAAATGTCGTAATTTCAAACAGCGAATACGTGCAGACAGCCAGAATTTGGCTCCAAAATATAGCTCATAGGTCGAATTTGGGATGTTTGTGATATTTTGCAAACTGCCGGGGGGTTTTGGCAAAATGTGACCCATCGCTGCTTTCTGTAATTGGCTTATTTTCAAGCGTCAAATTTGGAATGTTTGGGATAAAAAGTTGTAATTTCAAACTGCGAATACGTGCAGATAGCCAGAATTTAGCTCCAAAATAATTCTCAAGGTTCGAATTTGGGATGTTTGGGATATTTTGAAAATTGCAGGGAAGGTTTGGGCAAAATGTGATCCATCTCCGCTTTCAGTAATTGGCATATTTTCGGTATAAATGTTCGTAGTTTCAAATTGCGAATACATGCAGAGATCCAGAATTTGGCTCCAAAATATGGCTCAAGCGTCAAATTTGGGATCTTTGCTATATTTTGAAAACTGCAGGGAGGGTTTGGGTAAAATGTGATTTATCGTTGCTCTCGGTAAATGACATATTTTCGGTATAAAGAGACGTAATTTCAAACTGCGAATACGTGCAGAGAGCCCGAATTTGGCTTCAAAAATGGCTCAGGCGTCGAATTTGGGATATTTGGGATATTTTGAAAACTGCAGAGAGGGGGGGGCTTTCTGGCAATATGTGACCTATCGCTGCTCTCAGTTATTGACATATTTTCGGTATAAAATATCGTAATTTCAAACTGCGAATATGTGCAGAGAGCCAGAATTTGGCTCCAAAATATGGCTGAAGGGTCGAATTTGGGATTTTTGGGATAATTTGAAAACTGCAGAGAGGGTTTTTTCAAAATGTGACCCATCGCTGCTTTAAATAATTGGCATATTTTTGGTATAAAAAGTCGTAATTTCAAACGGCGAATACATGCAGAAAGCCAAAATTTGGCTCCAAAATATGGCTCAAGGGTCGAATTTGGGATGTTTGGGATATTTAGAAAACTGCAGGGAGGGCTTGGGCAAAATATAATCCATCGCCGCACTCAGTAATT
The DNA here is from genome assembly GCF_040958095.1 of Procambarus clarkii. Taxonomy (NCBI): domain Eukaryota; kingdom Metazoa; phylum Arthropoda; class Malacostraca; order Decapoda; family Cambaridae; genus Procambarus; species Procambarus clarkii. The sequence continues at coordinate 1,737,122 of NC_091216.1, forward strand.
GGCATATTTTCGGTATAAAATTGTATAATTTCAATCTGCTAATGCGTGCAGAGAGCATGAATTTGGCTCCAAAATATGGCTCTAGCTTCGAATTTGGGATGTTTGGGATATATTAAAAACTGCGGGGAGGGTTTAGGCAAAATGTGATCCATTGACGTTTTCAGTAATTGTCATGTTTTCGTTATAAAATGTAGAAAATTTCAAACACCGAATACGTGCAGACAGCCAGAACTTGGCTCCAAAATATAGCTCATGGGTCGAATTTGATATGTTTGGGATATTTTGCAAACTGCCGGGGGGTTTGGGCAAAATGTGACCCATCGCTGCTTTCAGTAATTGGCTTATTTTCAAGCGTCAAATTTGGAATGTTTGGGATAAAAAGTCGTAATTTCAAAATGCGAATACGTGCAGAAAGCCAGAATATAGCTCCAAAATAATTCTCAAGGGTCGAATTTGGGATGTTTGGGATATTTTGAAAACTACAGTGATGGTTTTTGCAAAATGTGATCCATCGCCGCTCACAGTAATTGGCATATTTTCGGTATAAAAAGTCGTAATTTCAAACTGCGAATACGTGCAGAGAACTAGAATTTGGCTCCAAAATATGGCTCAAGCGTTGAATTTGGGATGTTTGGGATATTTCGGAAACTGCAGGGAGGGTTTGGACAAAATGTGATTAATCGACGTTTTCAGTAATTGGAATATTTTCGGTATAAAAAGTCGTAATTTCAAACTGCGAATAAGTGCAGAGAGCCAGAATTTGGCTTCAAAAATGGCTCAGGCGTCGAATTTGGGATATTTGGGATATTTTGAAAACTGCAGAGGGGGGGGGGGGGGGTTCTGGCAATATGTGACCTATCGCTGCTCTCAGTTATTGACATATTTTCGGTATAAAAAGTCGTAATTTCAAACTGCGAATATGTGCAGAGAGCCAGAATTTGGCTCCAAAATATGGCTCAAGGGTCGAATTTGGGATGTTTGGGATAATTTGAAAACTGCAGAGAGGGTTTCCTCAAAATGTGACCCATCGCTGCTTTCAATAATTGGCATATTTTTGGTATAAAAAGTCGTAATTTCAAACGGCGAATACATGCAGAAAGCCAAAATTTGGCTCCAAAATATGGATCAAGGGTCGAATTTGGGATGTTTGGGATATTTTGAAAACTGCAGGGAGGGCTTGGGCAAAATGTAATCCATCGCCGCACTCAGTAATTGGCATATTTTCGGTATAAAATGTCATAATTTCAATCTGCTAATACGTGCAGAGAGCCCGAATTTGGCTCCAAAATATGGCTCTAGCGTCGAATTTGGGATGTTTGGGATATATTAAAAACTGCAGGGAGGGTTTAGGCAAAATGTGATCCATTGCCGTTTTCAGTAAGTGTCATGTTTTCGTTATAAAATGTCGTAATTTCAAACAGCGAAAACGTGCAGAAAGCCAGAATTTGGCTCCAAAATATAGCTCATAGGTCGAATTTGGGATGTTTGTGATATTTTGTAAACTGCCGGGGGGTTTGGGCAAAATGTGACCCATCGCTGCTTTCAGTAATTGGCTTATTTTCAAGCGTCAAATTTGGAATGTTTGGGATAAAAAGTCGTAATTTCAAACTGCGAATACGTGTAGAGAGCCAGAATTTAGCTCCAAAATAATTCTCAAGGGTCGAATTTGGGATGTTTGGGATATTTTGAACACTACAGGGATGGTTTTTGCAAAATGTGATCCATCGCCGATCACAGTAATTGGCATTTTTTTCAGTATAAAAAGTCGTAATTTCAAAATGCGAATACGTGCAGAGAGCTAGAATTTTTCTCCAAAATATGGCTCAAGCTTTGAATTTGGGATGTTTGGGATATTTTTGAAATTGCAGGGAGGGTTTGGACATAATGTGATCCATCGCCGTTTTCAGTAATTGGAATATTTTCGGTATAAAAATTCGTAATTTCAAACTGCGAATAAGTGCAGAGAGCCAGAATTTGGCTTCAAAAATGGCTCAGGCGTCGAATTTGGGATATTTGGGATATTTTGAAAACTGCAAAGGGGGGGGGGGGTTCTGGCAATATGTGACCTATCGCTGCTCTCAGTTATTGACATATTTTCGGTATAAAAAGACGTAATTTCAAACGGTGAATACATGCAGAAAGCCAAAATTTGGCTCCAAAATATATCTCAAGGGTTGAATTTGGGATGTTTGGGATATTTTGAAAACTGCAGGGAAGGCATGGGCAAAATGTAATCCATCGCCGCACTCAGTAATTGGCATATTTTCGGTATAAAATTTTATAATTTCAATCTGCTAATACGTGCAGAGAGCATGAATTTGGCTCCAAAATATGGCTCTAGTTTCGAATTTGGGATGTTTGGGATATATTAAAAACTGCAGGGAGGGTTTAGGCAAAATGTGATTCATTGCTGTTTTCAGTAAGTGTCATGTTTTCGTTATAAAATGTCGTAATTTCAAACAGCGAATACGTGCAGAAAGCCAGAATTTGGCTCCAAAATATAGCTCATGGGTCGAATTTGGGATGTTTGTGATATTTTGCAAACTGCCGGGAGGTTTGGGCAAAATGTGACCCATCGCTGCTTTCAGTAATTGGCTTATTTTCAAGCGTCAAATTTGGAATGTTTGGGATAAAAAGTCGTAATTTCAACTGCGAATACGTGCAAAGAGCCAGAATTTAGCTCCAAAATAATTGTCACGGTTCGAATTTGGGATGTTTTGGATATTTTGAAAATTGCAGGGAAGGTTTGGGCAAAATGTGATCCATCGCCGCTCTCAGTAATTGGCATATTTTCGGTATAAAAGTTCGTAATTTCAAAATGCGAATACATGCAGAGAGCCAGAATTTTGCTCCAAAATAAGGCTCAAGCGTCGAATTTGGAATGTTTGCTATATTTTGAAAACTGCAGAGAGGGTTTGGGCAAAATGTGACCCATCGCTGCTTTCAGTAATTGGCTGATTTTCAAGCGTCAAATTTAGAATGTTTAGGATAAAAAGTCGTAATTTCAAAATGAGAATACGTGCAGAGAGCCAGAATATAGCTCCAAAATAATTTTCAAGGGTCGAATTTGGGATGTTTGGGATATTTTGAAAACTACAGGGATGTTTTGGGCAAAATGTGATCCATCGCTGTTCTCAGTAATTGGCATATTTTCAGTATAAAATGTCGTAATTTCAAACTGCGAATACGTGTAGAGAGCCAGAATTTAGCTCCAAAATAAGTCTCAAGGGTCGAATTTGGGATGTTTGGGATATTTTGAAAACTACAGGGATGGTTTTTGCAAAATGTGATCCATCGCCGCTCACAGTAATTGGCATATTTTCAGTTTAAAAAGTCGTAATTTCAAACTGCGAATACGTGCAGAGCGCTAGAATTTGGCTCCAAAATATGGCTCAAGCATTGAATTTGGGATGTTTGGGATATTTTTGAAACTGCAGGGAGGGTTTGGACATAATGTGATCCATCGCCGTTTTCAGTAATTGGAATATTTTCGGTATAAAAAGTCGTAATTTCAAACTGCGAATAAGTGCAGAGAGCCAGAATTTGGCTTCAAAAATGGCTCAGTCGTCGAATTTGGGATATTTGGGATAGTTTGAAACCTGCAGGGGGGAGGGGGGTTCTGGCAATATGTGACCTATCGCTGCTCTCAGGTATTGACATATTTTCGGTATAAAATATCGTAATTTCAAACTGCGAATATGTGCAGAGAGCCAGAATTTGGCTCCGAAATATGGCTCAAGGGTCGAATTTGGGATGTTTGGGATAATTTGAAAACTGCAGAGAGGGTTTCGTCAAAATGTGACCCATCGCTGCTTTCAATAATTGGCATATTTTTGGTATAAAAAGTCGTAATTTCATACGGCAAATACATGCAGAAAGCCAAAATTTGGCTCCAAAATATGTCTCAAGGTTCGAATTTGGGATGTTTGGGATATTTTGAAAACTGCAGGGAGGGCTTGGGCAAAATGTAATCCATCGCCGCACTCAGTAATTGGCATATTTTCGGTATAAAATTTTATAATTTCAATCTGCTAATGCGTGCAGAGAGCATGAATTTGGCTCTAAAATATGGCTCTAGCGTCGAATTTGGGATGTTTGGGATATATTAAAAACTGCGGGGAGGGTTTAGGCAAAATGTGATCCATTGCCGTTTTCAGTAATTGTCATGTTTTCGTTATAAAATGTCGTAATTTCAAACAGCGAATACGTGCAGACAGCCAGAATTTGGCTCCAAAATATAGCTCATAGGTCGAATTTGGGATGTTTGTGATATTTTGCAAACTGCCGGGGGGTTTTGGCAAAATGTGACCCATCGCTGCTTTCTGTAATTGGCTTATTTTCAAGCGTCAAATTTGGAATGTTTGGGATAAAAAGTTGTAATTTCAAACTGCGAATACGTGCAGAAAGCCAGAATTTAGCTCCAAAATAATTCTCAAGGTTCGAATTTGGGATGTTTGGTATATTTTGAAAATTGCAGGGAAGGTTTGGGCAAAATGTGATCCATCGCCGCTCTCAGTAATTTCTCATATTTTCGGTATAAAAGTTCGTAGTTTCAAACTGCGAATACATGCAGAGAGCCAGAATTTGGCTCCAATATATGGCTCAAGCTTCGAATTTAGGATGGTTGGGATATTTTGAAAAATGAAGGGGGGGGGGGGGTTGGATAAAATGTGACCTATCGCCGCTCTCAGTAATTGACATATCTTCGGTGTATAAATTCGTAATTTCAAACTGCGAATATGTGCAGAGAGCAATAATTTGGCTCCAAAATATGGCTCAAGCGTCTAATTTGGGATGTTTGGAATATTTTGAAAACTGCAGGGATGATTTTTGCAAAATGTGATCCATCGTTGCTTTCAGTAATTGACATATTTTCAGTATAAAAATTCATAATTTCAAACTGCGAATACTTGCAGAGAGTCAGAATTTGGCTCCAAAATAAGGCTCAAGGTTCGAATTTATGATGTTTGGGATATGCTCTCAGTAATTAATATATTTTCGGTATAAAAATTCGTAAATTCAAATTGCGAATATGTGCAGAGAGCCAGAATTTGTCAGCATTCCTGCATTAGGAGTTTGCCCCTTATTAATATAGGACTAAGTAAGCCAAAAGGGTCAAATGGTTGACTGACATACGAGAGCAATTTTCTTATGGTGAGGGATGAATTATTGGTTTTTACTGACTTGACATTCATCTCGTCAGTACCTGTGTTCCATTCCACGCCCAGAACTTTTAATTGATTAGGCACCTGATAACCCGGAAATTCTTTCTCGATTATCTGGTTTAATGATTTATTGTTTGAGGCCCATGATTGTAGTGGCATATTGGCTCCTAATAACTCACGGTTAGCCTCATGGTAGATTTCTACCAATTTGGATTTGTCATTTGTAGTTCGCTGGAAATTATCGACATACATGTTGTCACTGATCTATGTTTTATAAGGGCTATTTGACTTCCTCAAATGTGTATCTAATGTGGCTTGAAGTAGAAACGGGGAGGAAGTCGCTCCGAATAGCACAGAGGCAAACCGGTAGGTTATGACATCACTGTCAGGATCCAGTGGGTCCTTAATCCAGGGAAATTTGGTGTAGTTACGATCCTCTTCTTGCAAGCCTACTCTAAGGAAAGCTTTACTGATATCAGCAGTATAAGCGAAAATACCAGTGCGGAATCGTAATAGTACATCATGTAGCCTTTGTGTTAGGCTAGGTCCCGTTTGGAGACATTCATTCAAGGACACGCTGTTTGGTTTCACTTTGGAACTACAGTTGAAGACAATACGTATTGGCGTTGTCAATGAATCTTTCACCACAACGTGATGGGGTAAATAGTGACCTAATTTTCGGTCATCATTATCAACAACTTCGATAAATTTACTATAGAGTTGTTGTTGAATTAATTGATGATACATGTTCAGTTTGTCTATCTGCTTCTTCAGCCGTATTAATTGAGACTGTAATTGAGAGGCTGCCATGAAATGATTAACTGGAAGTTGTGGATGATTCAACTTCCATGGTAGTCTCACCCAGTATTGTTTGTCCTTATAGACAACTGTATCCAGATATTGCTGGTAAGTCCACATATCATCAGGGCTTGGTTGTTCAGGGACAATACCTAAAGTGTCTAAATCCCACAGACGATGTACAGGTGGATCAGACTCATTATCTTCAGATATTTCTCTGAAATGTAGGGGTGACTGTTCCAAGCCTAGTCACGCCACTATTGTATTGTTAGATTGTTAGTTGGTTGACGCTGGATTTTGTTGGAAAAGCACCGGTCCAGTAAGCAACTTGCCTCCAGCAGATGACAACAAATTCATTCCATGTTGTCTGGTGCATCCCGTTATAAATTTATAATAATGGTCAGCGCCGATAAGTATACCAACATCAGTGAGGCAGTCAGAATTTTTTTGTAGTCTGCTAGCCTCATGCGGTTTCGTTTAACTATCGTTTAACTATCGTTTAACTATTTAATATCTCGCAGTGCGAGCTAGTCCTGTGACCTGCAGTTCTGAAGGAAGTTTATCTACTACTACCACTTGTATTGGACTAGTGGAAGATCCAAGTCTCACTAACACCTTGACTACTTGGTATTTACGAGGTCCACTATTAGTCAAGAACCCAGAAATATTCAGTCTCACACTTTTGGCAGGTTTTAATTTTAACTGCTCTTCTAATTGTTGTGTGATGAAGGTTTTCTGTGATCGTTGATCAAAGAGACCTCTAGTATTAACTCTAGATTTCCTGTCAATTAGTTTGAGTTGAGCTGTAGGCAGAGTGGTAATAATGCCTGACTCAGTAGCAAGTACATTTATTTTCTGATGTACCTTGCAATATTGTATTGTGGTAGAATTCATAGAATTCTCCCCAGTTGTCATAGATTGTGTAGAAGTTTTTTTACATAAGGCATAATGATGTACACCTTTGTTGCATCTTTATGTTACGAGTTTTTATACCGAAAACATGACAATTACTGAAAGCAGCGATGGATCAAATTTTGCCCAAACCCTCCCTGCAGTTTTCAAAATATCCCAAACATCCAAAATTCGAAGCTTGAGCCATATTTTAGAGCCAAATTCGGGCTCTCTGCACATATTCGCAGTTTGAAATTACGAATTTATTCAACGAAGATATGTCAATTACTGAGAGCGGCGAAGGCTGAAGAGAGTAATGCAGAGGCTTAAGAGAGGGATGCAGAGGCTCAATAGAGGGATGCAAGGGCTCAAGAGATTGATGGAGAGGCTCACGAGAGTGATTCAGAAGTTTACAAGAGTGATGCAGAGGCTGAAGAGAGTGTTGCAGAGGCTGAAGAGAGTGTTGCAGAGGCTCAAGAGAGGGATACAGAGGCTCAAGAGAGTGATGCAGAGACTCAAGAGAGTTATGCAGAGGCTCATTAGAGTGATGCAGAGGCTTACGAGAGTGATGCAGAGGCTCAAGAAAGGGATGCAGAGGCTTAAGAGAGTGATGCAAAGGCTCAGGAGAGGGATGCAGAGGCTCATGAGAGGGATGCAGGAGTTCAGGAGAGGGATGCTGAGGCTTAAGAGAGTGATGCAGAGGCTTAAGAGAGTGATGCAGAGGCTCAGAATAGTGATGCAGAGGCTTAAGAGAGTGATGCAGAGGCTTAAGAGAGTGATGCAGAGGCTGAAGAGAGTGTTGCAGAGGCTCAAGAGAGGGATGCAGAGGCTCAAGAGAGTGATGCAAAGACTCAAGAGAGTTATGCAGAGGCTCAAGAGAATGATGCAGAGCCTTACGAGAGTGATGCAGAGGCTCAAGAGAGGGATGTAGAGGCTGAAGAGAGTGATTCAGAAGCTCAAGAGAGTGATGCAGAAGCTCAAGAGAGGGATGCAGGGGCTCAAGAGAGGGATGCAGAGGCTCAATAGAGGGATGCAGAGGCTTAAGAGAGTGATGCAAAGGCTCAGGAGAGGGATGCAGAGGCTCATGAGAGGGATGCAGGAGTTCAAGAGAGGGATGCAGAGGCTCAAGAACGGGATGCAGAGGCTTAAGAAAGTGATGCAGAGGCTTAAGAAAGTGATGCAGAGGCTCAGAATAGTGATGCAGAGGCTTAAGAGGTTGATGCAGAGGCTCAAGAAAGTGATGGGGAGGCTAAGAGAGGGATGCAGGGGCCCAGGAGAGTGATGCAGATGCTCAAGAGAGGGATGCAGAGGATGAGGAGAGTGATGGAGGGCTCAAGAGAGGGATCACCATCTTAAGCCTCTGCATTACTCTCTTAAGCCTCTGCATCACTCTCTTGTGCCTCTGCATCACTCTCTTGAGCCTCTGCATACCACTCCTAAGCCTCTGTAACACTCTCTTCAGCCTCTGTATCACTCTCTTAAGCCTCTGGATCCCTCTCTTGAGGCCTCTGCATCACTCTCTCGAGCCTCTGCATTCCTCTCTTGAACCTCTGCAACACTCTCTTCAGCCTCTGCATCACTCTCATAAGCCTCTGAATCCCTCTCTTGAGGCCTCTGCATCACTCTCTCGAGCCTCTGCATCACTCTCTTGATCCTCTGCATCACTCTTTTGGGCCTCTGCATCACTCTCTTGAGCCTCTGAATCACTCTCTATAGCCTCTGCATAACTCTCTTCAGCCTCTGCATCACTCTCTTAAGCCTTTGCTTCCCTCTCATGATCCTCTGCATCACTCTCTTGAGCCTCTGCATCACTCTCTTGATCCTCTGCATCACTGTCTTGAGACTCTACATCACTCTCTTGAACTCTTCCATCCCTCTAATGAGCCTCTGCATCCCTCACTTGAGCATTTGCATCACTCTCTTAAGCCTCTGCATCCTTCTCCTGAGCCTCTGCATCACTCTCTTAAGCCTCTGCATCCCTCTCTTGTGCCTCTGCATCCCTCACTTGAGCCTCCGCATCTCTCTCTTATGCCATTGCATCCCTCTCTTGAGCCTCTGCATCCCTCTCTTGAGCCTCTGCATCCCTCTCTTAAGCTCCTGCATCACTCTCTTAAGCCTCTGCATCACTCTCGTAAGCCTCTGAATCACTCTCTTGAGTCTCTGCATCCCTCTCTTGAGCCTCTGCATCACTCTCTTCAGCCTCTGCATCCATCTCTTGAGCCTCAGCATCACTCTCTTGAGCCTATACATCCCTCTCTTGAGCCTCTGCATCCCTCTCTTAAGCCTCTGCCTCACTCTCTTCAGCCTCTGCATCACTCTCTTAAGCCTCTGCTTCCCTCTCATGATCCTCTGCATCACTCTCCAGAGCCTCTACATCACTCTCTTGAGCCTCCACATCACACTCTTAAGCCTCTGCATCCCTCTCTTGATCCTCTGCATCACTCTCTTGAGCATCTGCATCATTCTCTTGAGCCTCTGCATCCCTCTCTTAAGCCTCTACATCATTCTCTTGAGCCTCTGCATCACTCTCTTGAGCCTCTACATCTCTCTCTTCAGCCTCTGCATCACTCTCTGGAGCCTCTGCATCCCTCTCTGGAGCCTCAGCATCCCTCTCTTGAGCCTCTGCAGCTCTCTCTTGAGCCTCTTCATCATTCTCTTGAGCCTCTGCATCCCTCTCTTTAGCCTCTGCATCCCTCTCTTGAGCCTCTGCATCTCTCTCTTAAGCTCCTGCATCACTCTCTTAAGCCTCTGCATCACTCTCGTAAGCCTCTGAATCACTCTCTTGAGTCTCTGCATCCCTCTCTTGAGCCTCTGCATCACTCTCTTCAGCCTCTGCATCCATCTCTTGAGCCTCAGCATCACTCTCTTGAGCCTATACATCCCTCTCTTGAGCCTCTGCGTCCCTCTCCTAAGCCTCTGCCTCACTCTCTTCAGCCTCTGCATCACTCTCTTAAGCCTCTGCTTCCCTCTCATGATCCTCTGCATCACTCTCCAGAGCCTCTACATCACTCTCTTGAGCCTCCACATCACACTCTTTAGCCTCTGCATCCCTCTCTTGATCCTCTGCATCACTCTCTTGAGCATCTGCATCATTCTCTTGAGCCTCTGCATCCCTCTCTTAAGCCTCTACATCATTCTCTTGAGCCTCTGCATCACTCTCTTGAGCCTCTACATCTCTCTCTTCAGCCTCTGCATCACTCTCTGGAGCCTCTGCATCCCTCTCTGGAGCCTCAGCATCCCTCTCTTGAGCCTCTACAGCTCTCTCTTGAGCCTCTTCATCATTCTCTTGAGCCTCTGCATCCCTCTCTTTAGCCTCTGCATCACTCTCTTGAGCCTTTGCATCCCTCTCTTAAGCCTCTGCATCACTCTCTTGAGCCTCTGCATCCCTCTCTTGAACTCCTGCATCCCTCTCATGAGCCTCTGCATCCCTCTCATTAGCCTCTGCATCACTCTCTTGAGCCTTTGCATCCTCTCTTCAGCCTCTACATCATTCTCTTAAGCCTATGCATCCCTCGCTTGTGCCTCGGCATCCGTCACCTGAGCCTCTGCATCCCTCTCTTGAGGCATTGCATCCCTCTCTTGACCCTCTGCATCCCTCTCTTGAGCCACTGTATCCCTCTCTTGAGCCTCTGCATCACCACTTTAAGACTCTGCATCCCTCTTTTGAGCCTCTGCATCACTTTCTTAGGCCTCTGCATCACCACTTTAAGCCTCTGCATCCCTCCTTTGAGCCTCTGCATCACTTTCTTAGGCCTTTGCATCACTCTCTTAAGCCTCTGCATCCCTCCTTTGAGCCTCTGCATCACTTTCTTAGGCCTTTGCATCACTCTCTTAAGCCTTTGCCTCATTCTCGTAAGCCTCTACATCATTCTCTTGAGCCTCTGCATTACCCTCTTGAGCCCCTGCATCACTCTTTTAAGCCTCTGCATCTCTCTCTTCAGCCTCTGCATCACTCTCTGGAGCCTCTGCATCCCTCTGTGGAGCCTCAGCATCCCTCTCTTGAGCCTCTGCTTCCCTCTCTTAAGCCTCTGCATCACTCTCTTGAGCCTTTGCATCCCTCTCTTTAGCCTCTGCATCACTCTCTTGAGCCTCTGCATCCCTCTCTTGAACTTCTGCATCCCTCTCATGAGCCTCTGCATCCCTCTCTTGAGCCTCTGCATCACTCTCAAGAGCCTCTGCATCCCTCTCTTGTGTCTCTTCATCCCTCACTTGAGCCTCTGCATCCCTCTCTTGAGCCTTTGCATCCCTCCCTTGAGCCTCTGCATCCCTTTCTTGAGCCTCTGCATCCGTCTCTTAAGCCTCTGCATCAAACTCCTAAACTTCTGCATCACTCCCGTAAACCTCTGAATCATTCTCTTGAGCCTCTCCATCCCTCTCCTGAGCCTCTGCATCACTCTCTTAAGCCTCAGCATCACTATAGTAAGCCTCTGCATCACTCTCTTAAGCCTCTGCATCACTCCCGTAAACCTCTGAATCACTCTCTTGAGCCTCTCCATTACTCTCTTGTAATACATCTCATCATCATCACATCACTCTCTCATCACTCTCTTGAGCCTCTAGATCCCTGTATTGAGCCTCTGCATCACTCTCCTGAGCCTCTGCGTCACCCTCTTAAGCCTCTGCATCCCTCTTTTGAGCCTCTGCATCACTTTCTTAAGCCTCTGCATCCCTTTCATGAGCCTTTGCATCTCTCTCTTAAACACCTGCATCCCTTTATGAGCCTCTGCATCCCTCTCTTGTGCCTCTGCATCCATCACCTGACCCTCTGCATCCCTCTCTTGAGCCTCGGTATCCCTCTATTGAGACTCTGCATCACGCCTTTAAGCCTCTGCATCCCTCTTTTGAGCCTCTGCATCACTTTCTTAGGCCTCTGCACCACTCTCTTAAGCCTCTGCCTCATTCTCGTAAGCCTCTGAATCACTCTCTTCAGAGGCTCAAGAGAGTGATGCAGAGGCCCAAGAGAGTGATGCAGAGGATCAAGAGAGTGATGCAGAGGCTCGAGAAAGTGATGCAGAGGCTGAAGAGAGTGTTGCAGAGGCTTAGGAGAGGGATGCAAAGGCTCAAGAGAGTGATGCAGAGGCTCAAGAGAGTGATTCAGATGCTTACGAGTGATGCAGAGGCTTAAGAGAGGGATGCAGAGGCTCAAGAGAGTGATTCAAAGGCTCAAGAGAGGGATGCAGAGGCTCAAGAGAGTGATTCAGAGGCTCAAGAGAGTGATTCAGAGGCTCAAGAGAGGGATGCAGAGACTCAAGAGAGTGATTCAGAGGCTCAAGAGAGGGATGCAGAGGCTCAAGAGAGTGATTCAAAGGCTCAAGAGAGGGATGCAGAGGCTCAAGAGAGTGATTCAGAGGCTCAAGAGAGTGTTTCAGAGGCTCAAGAGAGGGATGCAGAGGCTCAAGAGAGTGATTCAGAGGCTCAAGAGACGGATGCAGAGGCTCAAGAGAGTGATTCAGAGGCTCAAGAGAGTGATTCAGAGGCTCAAGAGAGGGATGCAGAGACTCAAGAGAGTGATTCAGAGGCTCAAGAGAGGGATGCAGAGACTCAAGAGAGTGATTCAGAGGCTCAAGAGAGGGATGCAGAGGCTCAAGAGAGTGATTCAGAGGCTAAACAGAGGGATGCAGAGGCTCAAGAGAGTGATTCAGAGGCTCAAGAGAGGGATGCAGAGGCTCAAGAGAGTTATCTCGTTAAAATACTGAGTAAGATATTGAAATTTTTTATATTACCGTTTATATTACCGATGGAAGATGTACACGTAAAACCGCTCTAATCCGGCTGAAACGTCAATATATGCAATAAAAACAGAACTTCTCCTCTTTTCAATATCTTACTCAGTATTTTAACGAGAAACAAATAGTTGTTTGTAAATGAAGTGTATAAGGTTAATTTCTAATCAATTATGTGTTTGCATCATTTTTATCGTATATTTAATGAATTATTAGCAATAAACTCAAAATTCACAAAAAAGTGGAAAAACAGCAAAATATTGCCTAATTCGATGATATTTTGTTTATATCACATAAAAGGAAAAGGGGATGATAAACGTCAAAATATTGCTGAATTCGATGATTTTTAGTACGAAACAAAATGCAAGAAAACTTGCTTAAAAATGCAATATTATGCGAAAATCTGAGATTTGAAGGCCAAATCACATATCGTGAGACTACATGAAGTAGTATCGAAATATTGGTAAAAAACGAATATATATACGTAAAATCACACTACATGAATAACGTGAAAAAAGTCACTATATTACCATATTTGAGGATTTTAACTTCAAATCATAGAGCGAGGTTTCGTATTACTTAGATCCAAGAAAAGACATATGACAATGTTGTTTCAAATACAAATGATAATAATCAATGTGTTTTCATTAAAATTAACTAAAATGTTCCTGATTTTCCGTTTATATTACCGATGGAAGATGTACACGTAAAACCGTTCTAATCCGGCTGAAACGTCGATATATGCAATAAAAACAGAACTTCTCCCCTTTTAAATATCTTATTCAGTATTTTAACGAGAAACAAATAGTTGATTGATAATGAAGTGTTTAAGGTTAATTTCTAATCAATTATGTGTTTGCATAATTTTTCTCGTTTATTTAAAGAAATAATAACAATAAACTGAAAATTCACAAAAACGTGGAAAAACGGCAAAATATTGCCTAATTCACTAATATTTTGTTTAAATCACATAACGGAAAAGGATATGATAAAGGTCAAAATATTGCTAAATTCGATGATTTTTAGTACAAAACAAAATGCAAGAAAACTTGCTTAAAACTGCAATATTATGCGAAAATCTGAGATATGAAGGCCAAATCACATATCGTAATACTACATGAAATAGTATCGAAATATTGGTAAAAATGAATATATTTACGTAATATCAAACTACATGAAAAACGTGAAAAAAGTCATTATTATACCAAATTTGAGGATTTTAACTTTGAATCATAGAGCGACGTTTCGTATTTTGTAGACCCAAGAAAAGACGTATAAAGATGTTGCTTCCAATACAAATGATAAAAATCAATGTGTTTTCATTAAAATTAAATAAAATGTTCCTGATTTTCGGTTTATATTACCGATGGAAGATGTACACGTAAAACCGTTTTAATCCGGCTGAAACGTCGATATATGCAATAAAAACAGAACTTCTCACCTTTTCAATATCTTACTCAGTATTTTAACGAGAAACAAATAAATGATTGAAACTGAAGTATTTAAGGTTATTTTCTGATCAATTATGTGTTTGCATAATTTTTGTCGTATATATAATGAATTAATAACAATAAACTGAAAATTCACAAAAAAGTGGAAAAACGGCCAAATTCGATGATATTTTGTTTAAATCACATTAAGGAAAAGGGGATGATAAAGGTCAAAATATTGCTAAATTCGATGATTTTTAGTACAAAACAAAATGCAAGAAAACTTGCTTAAAAATGCAAAATTTGCGAAATTCTGAGATTTGAAGGCCAAATCAATATCGTGAGAAAACATGAAGTAGTATCGAAATATTGGTAAAAACGAATATATATACGTAAAATCACACTACATGAATAACGTGAAAAAAGTTTTCAAATATTACCATATTTGAGGATTTTAACTTCAAATCATAGAGCGAGGTTTCGTATTATTTAGATCCAAGAAAAGACATATGACAATGTTGTTTCAAATACAAATGATAAAAATCTATGTGGTTTAATTAGAATTAACTAAAATGTTCCTGATTTTCCGTTTATATTACCGATGGAAGATGTACACGTAAAACTGCTATAATCCGGCTGAAACGTCGATATATGCAATAAAAACAGAACTTCTCCCCTTTTTAATATCTTACTCACTATTTTAACGAGAAACAAATAGTTGATTGAAAATGAAGTGTTTAAGGTTAATTTCTAATCAATTATGTGTTTGCATCATTTTTATCGTATATTTAATGAATTAATAACAATAAACTGAAAATTCACAAAAACGTGGAAAAACAGCAAAATATTGCCTAATTCGATTATATTTTGTTTATATCAAATAAAGAAAAAAGAGGATGATAAAAATCAATGTGTCTTCATTAAAATTAACTAAAATGTTCCTGATTTTCCGTTTATATTACCAATGGAAGATATACACGCAAAACCGCTCTAATCCGGCTGAAACGTCGATATATGCAATAAAAACAGAACTTCTCCCTTTTCCAATATCTTACTCAGTATTTTAACGAGAAACAAATAGTTGATTGATAATGAAGTGTTTAAGGTTAATTTCTAATAAATTATATGTTTGCATCATTTTTATCGTATATATAATGAATTAATAGCAATAAACTGAAAATTCACAAAAAACGTGGAAAAACAGCAAAATATTGCCTAATTCGATGATATTTTGTTTATATCACATAAAGGAAAAGGGGATGATAAAAGTCAAAATATTGCTGAATTCGATGATTTTTATTACGAAACAAAATGCAAGAAAACTTGCTTAAAAAGCAATATTATGCGAAATCTGAGATTTGAAGGCCAAATCATATATCGTGATACTACGTGAAATAGTATCGAAATATTGGTAAAAATGAATATATTTACGTAATATCAAACTACATGAAAAACGTGAAAAAAGTCATTATTGTACCAAATTTGAGGATTTTAACTTCGAATCATAGAGCGACGTTTCGTATTTTTTAAACCCTAGAAAAGACGTATAAAGATGTTGCTTCCAATACAAATGATAAAAATCAATGTGTTTTCATTAAAATTAACTAAAATGTTCCTGATTTTCGGTTTATATTACCGATGGAAGATGTACACGTAAAACCGTTCTAATCCGGCTGAAACGTTGATATATGCAATAAAAACAGAACTTCTCCCCTTTTCAATATCTTACTCAGTATTTTAACGAGAAACAAATAGATGATTGAAAATGAAGTATTTAAGCTTATTTTTTGATCAATTATGTGTTTCCATAATTTTTATCGTATATATAATGAATTAATAACAATAAACTGATAATTCACAAAAACGTGGAAAAACATCCTAATTCGATGATATTTTGTTTAAATCACATTAAGGAAAAGGGGATGATAAAGGTCAAAATATTGTTAAATTTGATGATTTTTAGTGCAAAACAAAATGCAAGAAAACTTGCCTAAAAATGCAAAATTTGCGAAATTCTGAGATTTGAAGGCCAAATCACATATCGTGAGAAAACATGGAGTAGTATCAAAATATTGGTAAAAACGAATATATATACGTAAAATCACACTACATGAATAACGTGAAAAAAGTCACTATATTACCATATTTGAGGATTTTAACTTCAAATCATAGAGCGAGGTTTCGAAATTATATAGATCCAAGAAAAGACATATGACAATGTTGTTTCCAATACAAATGATAAAAATCAATGTGTTTCATTAGAATTAACTAAAATGTTCTTGATTTTCCGTTTATATTACCGATGAAAGATGTACACGTAAAACCGCTCTAATCCGGCTGAAACGTCGATATATGCAATAAAAACAGAACTTCTTCCCTTTTTAATATCTTACTCAGTATTTTAACGTGAAACAAATAGGTGATTGAAAATGAAGTGTTTAAGGTTAATTTCTAATCAATTATGTGTTTGCATCATTTTAATCGTATATTTAATGAATTAATAACAATAAACTGAAAATTCACAAAAACGTGGAAAAACAGCAAAATATTGCCTAATTCGATGATATTTTGTTTATATCACATAAAGGAAAAGGGGATGATAAACGTCAAAATATTGCTGAATTCGATGATTTTTAGTACGAAACAAAATGCAAGAAAGCTTGCTTAAAATGCAATATTATGCGAAAATCTGAGATTTGAAGGCCAAATCACATATCGTAATACTACATGAAATAGTATCGAAATATTGGTAAAAATGAATATATTTACGTAATATCAAACTACATGAAAAACGTGAAAAAAGTAATGTTGATTGAAATGATGATTGATGATGATTGAAAATGAAGTATTTAAGGTTATTTTTTGATCAATTATGTGTTTCCATAATTTTTGTTTCGAATTTGGGATGATTGGGATATTTTGAAAACTGCAAGGAAAGGGTTTGAGCAAAATGTGACCTATCGCCGCTCACAGTAATTGACATATTATCGGTATAAAAAGTCGAAATTTCAAACTGCGGATATGTGCAGAGAGCCACAATTTGGCTCAAAAATTTGGCTCAAGGGTCGAATTTGGGATGTTTGGGATATTTTGAAAAGTGCAGTTGGGGGGGGGGGATTGGGCAAAATATGACCCACCGCTGCTCTCAGTAATTAACATATTTTCGGTATAAAATATCGTAATTTCAACCTGCAAATATGTGCAAAGAGCCAGAATTCGGCTCCAAAATATGGCTCAAGGGTCGAATTAGGGATGCTTGGGATATTTTGAAAACTGCAGGGAGGGTTTGGGCAAAATGTGACCCATCGCCGCTCTAAGTAATTGTCATTTTTTCGGTATAAAAAGTCGTAATTTCAAACAGCGAATAAGCGCAGAAAGCCAGAATTTGCCTCCAAAATATAGCTCAAAGGTCGAATTTGGCATGTTTGGGATATTTTGCAAACTGCAGGCGGGTTTGGGCAAAATATGACCCATCGCCGCTCTCAGTAATTGGCATATTTTCAAGCGTCAAATTTTGGATGTTTGGGATAAAAAGTCGTAATTTCAAACTGCGAATACGTGCAGAGAGCCAGAATTTAGCTCCAAAATAATTCTCAAGGTTCGAATTTGGGATGTTTGGGATATTTTGAAAATTGCAGGGAAGGTTTGGGCAAAATTTGATCCATCGCCGCTCTCAGTACTTGGCATATTTTCGGTATAAATGTTCGTAGTTTCAAATTGCGAATACATGCAGAGATCCAGAATTTGGCTCCAAAATATGGCTCAAGCGTCAAATTTGGGATGTTTGCTATATTTTGAAAACTGCAGGGAGGGTTTGGGCAAAATGTGATTTATCGTTGCTCACGGCAAATGGCATATTTTCGGTATAAAGAAACGTAATTTCAAACTGCGAATACGTGCAGAGAGCCCGAATTTGGCTTCAAAAATGGCTCAGGCGTCGAATTTGGGATATTTGGGATATTTTGAAAACTGCAGAGAGGGGGAAAGCCTTCTGGCAATATGTGACCTATCGCTGCTCTCAGTTATTGACATATTTTCGGTATAAAATATCGTAATTTCAAACTGCGAATATGTGCAGAGAGCCAGAATTTGGCTCCAAAATATGGCTGAAGGGTCGAATTTGGGATTTTTGGGATAATTTGAAAACTGCAGAGAGGGTTTTGTCAAAATGTGACCCATCGCTGCTTTAAATAATTGGCATATTTTTGGTGTAAAAAGTCGTAATTTCAAACGGCGAATACATTCAGAAAGCCAAAATTTGGCTCCAAAATATGGCTCAAGGGTCGAATTTGGGATGTTTGGGATATTTTGAAAACTGCAGGGAGGGCTTGGGCAAAATGTAATCCATTGCCGCACTCAGTAATTGGCATATTTTCGGTATAAAATTGTATAATTTCAATCTGCTAATGCGTGCAGAGAGCATGAATTTGGCTCCAAAATATGGCTCTAGCGTCGAATTTGGGATGTTTGGGATATATTAAAAACTGCGGGGAGGGTTTAGGCAAAATGTGATCCATTGCCGTTTTCAGTAATTGTCATGTTTTCGTTATAAAATTTCGAAATTTCAAACACCGAATACGTGCAGACAGCCAGAATTTGGCTCCAAAATATAGCTCATGGGTCGAATTTGATATGTTTGGGATATTTTGCAAACTGCCGGGGGGTTTGGGCAAAATGTGACCCATCGCTGCTTTCAGTAATTGGCTTATTTTCAAGCGTCAAATTTGGAATGTTTGGGATAAATGTCGTAATTTCAAAATGCGAATACGTGCAGAAAGCCAGAATATAGCTCCAAAATAATTCTCAAGGGTCGAATTTGGGACGTTTGGGATATTTTGAAAACTACAGTGATGGTTTTTGCAAAATGTGATCCATCGCCGCTCACAGTAATTGGCATATTTTCGGTATAAAAAGTCGTAATTTCAAACTGCGTATACGTGCAGAGAACTAGAATTTGGCTCCAAAATATGGCTCAAGCGTTGAATTTGGGATGTTTGGGATATTTTGGAAACTGCAGGGAGGGTTTGGACAAAATGTGATTAATCGACGTTTTCAGTAATTGGAATATTTTCGGTATAAAAAGTCGTAATTTCAAACTGCGAATAAGTGCAGAGAGCCAGAATTTGGCTTCAAAAATGGCTCGGGAGTCGAATTTGGGATATTTGGGATATTTTGAAAACTGCAGACGGGGGGGGGGGGGGGGGGGTTCTGGCAATATGTGACCTATCGCTGCTCTCAGTTATTGACATATTTTCGGTATAAAAAGTCGTAATTTCAAACTGCGAATATGTGCAGAGAGCCAGAATTTGGCTCCAAAATATGGCTCAAGGGTCGAATTTGGGATGTTTGGGATAATTTGAAAACTGCAGAGAGGGTTTCCTCAAAATGTGACCCATCGCTGCTTTCAATAATTGGCATATTTTTGGTATAAAAAGTCGTAATTTCAAACGGCGAATACATGCAGAAAGCCAAAATTTGGCTCCAAAATATGGATCAAGGGTCGAATTTGGGATCTTCTTGAGGTTATCTTGAGATGATTTCGGGGCTTTTTAGTGTCCCCGCGGCCCGGTCCTCGACCAGGCCTCCACCCCCAGGAAGCAGCCCGTGACAGCTGACTAACACCCAGGTACCTATTTTACTGCTAGGTAACAGGGGCATAGGGTGAAAGAAACTCTGCCCATTGTTTCTCGCCGGCGCCTGGGATCGAACCCAGGACCACAGGCTCACAAGTCCCGCGTGCTGTCCGCTCGGCCGACCGGCTCCGGGATGTTTGGGATATTTTGAAAACTGCAGGGAGGGCATGGGCAAAATGTAATCCATCGCCGCACTCAGTAATTGGCATATTTTCGGTATAAAATTTTATAATTTCAATCTGCTAATGCATGCAGAGAGCATGAATTTGGCTCTAAAATATGGCTCTAGCGTCGAATTTGGGATGTTTGGGATATTTTGAAAACTACAGGGATGTTTTGGGCAAAATGTGATCCATCGCTGTTCTCAGTAATTGGCATATTTTCAGTATAAAATGTCGTAATTTCAAACTGCGAATACATGTAGAGAGCCAGAATTTAGCTCCAAAATAATTCTCAAGGGTCGAATTTGGGATGTTTGGGATATTTTGAAAACTACAGGGATGGTTTTTGCAAAATGTGATCCATCGCCGCTCACAGTAATTAGCATATTTTCAGTTTAAAAAGTCGTAATTTCAAACTGCGAATACGTGCAGAGCGCTAGAATTTGGCTCCAAAATATGGCTCAAGCATTGAATTTGGGATGTTTGGAATATTTTGGAAACTGCAGGGAGGGTTTGGACATAATGTGATCCATCGCCGTTTTCAGTAATTGGAATATTTTCGGTATAAAAAGTCGTAATTTCAAACTGCGAATAAGTGCAGAGAGCCAGAATTTGGCTTCAAAAATGGCTCAGTCGTCGAATTTGGGATATTTGGGATAGTTTGAAAACTGCAGGGGGGGGGGTTCTGGCAATATGTGACCTATCGCTGCTCTCAGGTATTGACATATTTTCGGTATAAAATATCGTAATTTCAAACTGCGAATATGTGCAGAGAGCCAGAATTTGGCTCTGAAATATGGCTCAAGGGTCGAATTTGGGATGTTTGGGATAATTTGAAAACTGCAGAGAGGGTTTCGTCAAAATGTGACCCATCGCTGCTTTCAATAATTGGCATATTTTTGGTATAAAAAGTCGTAATTTCATACGGCAAATACATGCAGAAAGCCAAAATTTGGCTCCAAAATATGTCTCAAGGGTCGAATTTGGGATGTTTGGGATATTTTGAAAACTGCAGGGAGGGCTTGGGCAAAATGTAATCCATCGCCGCACTCAGTAATTGGCATATTTTCGGTATAAAATTTTATAATTTCAATCTGCTAATGCGTGCAGAGAGCATGAATTTGGCTCTAAAATATGGCTCTAGCGTCGAATTTGGGAGGTTTGGGATATATTAAAAACTGCGGGGAGGGTTTAGGCAAAATGTGATCCATTGCCGTTTTCAGTAATTGTCATGTTTTCGTTATAAAATGTCGTAATTTCAAACAGCGAATACGTGCAGACAGCCAGAATTTGGCTCCAAAATATAGCTCATAGGTCGAATTTGGGATGTTTGGGATAAAAAGTCGTAATTTCAAACTGCGAATACGTGCAGAGAGCCAGAATTTAGCTCCAAAATAATTCTCAAGGGTCGAATTTGGGAAGTTTGGGATATTTTAAAAACTACAGGGATGGTTTTTGCAAAATGTGATCCATCGCCGCTCTCAGTAATTGGCATATTTTCAGTATAAAAAGTCGTAATTTCAAACTGCGAATGCGTGCAGAGAGCTAGAATTTGGCTCCAAAATATGGCTCAAGCATTGAATTTGGGATGTTTGGGATATTTTGGAAACTGCAGGGAGGGTTTGGACATAATGTGATCCATCGCCGTTTTCAGTAATTGGAATATTTTCGGTATAAAAAGTCGAAATTTCAAACTGCGAATAAGTGCAGAGAGCCAGAATTTGGCTTCAAAAATGGCTCAGGCGTCGAATTTGGGATATTTGGGATATTTTGAAAACTGCAGAAGGGGGGGGGGGGGTTCTGGCAATATGTGAACTATCGCTGCTCTCAGTTATTGACATATTTTTGGTATAAAATGTCGTAATTTCAAACTGCGAATACGTGCAGAGAGCTAGAATTTGGCTCCAAAATATGGCTCAAGCGTTGAATTTGGGATGTTTGCTATATTTTGAAAATTGCAGGGTGGGTTTGGGCAAAATGTGACCTATTGCTGCTCTCAGTAATTGACATATTTTCGGTATAAAATGTCGTAATTTCAAACTGCGAATATGTGCAAAGAGCCAGAATTTGGCTCCAAAATATGGCTCAAGGGTCGAATTTGGGATGCTTGGGATAATTTGAAAACTGCAGAGAGGGTTTGGGCAAAATGTGATCCATCGCCGCTTTCAGTAATTGGCATATTTTCGGTATAAAAGTCGTAATTTCAAACTGGGAATACATGCAGAGAGCCAGAATTTAGCTCCAAAATAATTCTCAAGGTTTGAATTAGGGATGTTTAAGATATTTTGAAAATTACAGGGAAGGTTTGGGCAAAATGTGATCCATCGCCGCTCTCAGTAATTGGCATAATTTCGGTATAAAAAGTCGTAATTTCAAACTGCGAATACGTGCTGAGAGCCCGAATTTGGCTTCAAAATATGGCTCAAGCGTCGAATTTGGGATGTTTGGGATATTTTGAAAACTGCAATGGGGGGGGGGGGTTCTGCAATATGAGACCTATCGCTGCTCTCAGTTATTGACATATTTTCGGTATAAAATGTCGTAATTTCAAACTGCGAATATGTGCAGAGAGCCAGAATTTGGCTCCAAAATATGGCTCAAGGGTCGAATTTGGGATGTTTGAGATAATTTCAAAACTGCAGAGAGGGTTTCGTCAAAATGTGACCCATCACAGCTTTCAATAATTGACATATTTTTGGTATAAAAAGTCGTAATTTCAAACGGCGAATACATGCAGAAGGCAAAATTTGGCTCCAAAATATGGCTCAAGGGTCGAATTTTGGATGTTTGGGATATTTTGAAAACTGCAGGGAGGGCTTGGGGAAAATGTAATCTATCGCTGCACTCAGTAATTGACATATTTTCGGTTTAAAATGTCATAATTTCAATCTGCAAATACGTGCAGAGAGCCCGAATTTGGCTCCAAAATATGGCTCTAGCGTCGAATTTGGGATGTTTGGGATATATAAAAAACTGCAGGGAGGGTTTAGGCCAAATGTGATCCATTGCCGCTTTCAGTAATTGTCATGTTTTCGTTATAAAATGTCGTAATTTCAAACAGCGAATACGTGCAGAGAGCCAGAATTTGGCTCCAAAATATAGCTCATGGGTCGAATTTGGGATGTTTGGGATATTTTGCAAACTGCCGGGGGGTTTGGGCAAAATGTGACCCATCGCTGCTTTCAGTAATTGGCTTATTTTCAAGCGTCAAATTTGGAATGTTTTGGATAAAAAGTCGTAATTTCAAAATGCGAATACGTGCAGAGAGCCAGAATATAGCTCCAAAATAATTATCAAAGGTCGAATTTGGGATGTTTGGGATATTTTGAAAACTACAGCGATGGTTTGGGCAAAATGTGATCCATCGCCGCTCTCAGTAATTGGCATATTTTCAGTATAAAAAGTCGTAATTTCAAACTGCGAATACGTGCAGAGAGCTAGAATTTTGGCTCCAAAATATGGCTCAAGCGTTGAATTTGGGATGTTTGGGATATTTTGGAAACTGGAGGGATGGTTTGGACAAAATGTGATCCATCGCTGTTTTCAGTAATTGGAATATTTACGGTATAAAAAGTCGTAATTTCAAACTGGTAATACATGCAGAGAGCCAGAATTTGGCTCCAAAATATGGCTCAAGCGTCGAATTTGGGATGTTTGCTATACTTTGAAAACTGCAGGGAGGGTTTGGGCAAAATGTGATCCATCGTCGCTCTCAGTAAATGGCATATTTTCGGTATATAAAGACGTTATTTCAAACAGCGAATACGTGCAGAGAGCCCGAATTTGGCTTCAATATATGTCTCAAGCGTCGAATTTGGGATGTTTGGGATATTTTGAAAACTGCAGGGGGGGGGCGGGTTTGGGCGAAATGTGACCCATCGATGCTTTCAGTAATTGACATATTTTTGGTATAAAATGTCGTAATTTCAACCTGCGAATATGTGCAGAAAGCCAGAATTTGGCTCCAAAAATATGGCTCAAGGGTCGAATTTGGGATGCCTGGGATTTTTTGAAAATTGAATGGTGGGTTTGGGCAAAATGTGATCTATCGTCGCTTTCAGTAATTGGCATACTTTCGGTATAAAAACTCGTTTTTCAAACTGCGAATACGTGCAGAAAGCCAGAATTCGGCTAGAAAATATGGCTCAAGGGTCGAATTTAGGATGTTTGGGATATTTTGAAAAGTGCAGTTGGGGGGGGGGGATTGGGCAAAATATGACCCATCGCTGCTCTCAGTAATTAGTATATTTTCGGTATAAAATATCGTAATTTCAACCTGCAAATATGTTCAAAGAGCCAGAATTTGGCTCCAAAATATGTCTCAAAGGTCGAATTAGGGTTGCTTGGGATATTTTGAAAACGGCAGGGAGGGTTTGGGCAAAATGTGACCCATCGCCGCTCTAAGTAATTGGCATTTTTTCGTTAAAAAAAGTCGTAATTTCAAACAGCGAATAAGCGGAGAAAGCCAGAATTTGCCTCTAAATTATAGCTCAAAGGTCGAATTTGGCATGTTTGGGACATTTTGCAAACTGCAGGCGGGTTTGGGCAAAATATGACCCATCGCCGCTCTCAGTAATTAGCATATTTTCAAGCGTCAAATTTTGGATGTTTGGGATAAAAAGTCGCAATTTCAAACTGCTAATACGTGCAGAGAGCCAAAATTTGGCTCCAAAACAATTCTCTATGGTCGAATTTGGGATGATTGGGATATTTTGAAAACTGCAAGGAAGGGGTTTGGGCAAAATGTGACCTATCGCCGCTCACAGTAATGGACATATTATCGGTATAAAAAGTCGTAATTTCAAACTGCGAATATGTGCAGAGAGCCACAATTTGGCTCAAAAATTTGGCTCAAGGGTTGAATTTGGGATGTTTGGGATATTTTGAAAACTGCAAGGGGGGTTTGGGAGAAATGTGATCCATCGCCGTTTTCAGTAATTGTCATGTTTTCGGTATAAAAAGTCGTAATTTCAAACTGCGAATACGCGCAGAAACCCAGATTTTGGCTCCAAAATATGGCTCAAAGGTCGAATTTGGGATGTTTGAGATATTTTGCAAACTGCTGGGGGGGGGGGCAAAATGTGACCCATCGCTGCTTTCAGTAATTGGCATATTTCCAGCATCAAATTTGGGATGTTTGGGATGAAAAGTCGTAATTTCAAACTGCGAATACGTGCAGAGCCAGAATTTGGCTCCAAAATATGGCTCAAGGGTCGAATTTGGGATGTTTGGGATAATTTGAAAACTGCAGAGAGGGTTTCGTCAAAATGTCACCCATCGCTGCTTTCAATAATTGGCATATTTTTGGTATGAAAAGTCGTAATTTCAAACTGGCGAATTCATGCAGAAAGCCAAAATTTGGCTCCAAAATATGGCTCAAGAGTCGAATTTGGGATGTTTGGGATATTTTGAAAACTGCATGGAGGGCTTGGGCAAAATGTAATCCATCGCCGCACTCAGTAATTGGCATATTTTCGGTATAAAATTTTATAATTTCAATCTGCTAATGCGTGCAGAGAGCATGAATTTGGCTCCAAAATATGGCTCTAGCGTCGAATTTGGGATGTTTGGGATATATTAAAAACTGCCGGGAGGGTTTAGGCAAAATGTGATCCATTGCCGTTTTCAGTAATTGTCATGTTTTCGTTATAAAATGTCGTAATTTTCAACAGCGAATACGTGCAGAAAGCCAGAATTTGGCTCCAAAATATAGCTCATGGGTCGAATTTGGGATGTTTGTGATATTTTGCAAACTGCCGGGGGATTTGGGCAAAATGTGACCCATCGCTGCTTTCAGTAATTGGCTTATTTTCAAGCGTCAAGTTTGGAATGTTTGGGATAAAAAGTCGTAATTTCAAACTGCGAATACGTGCAGAGAGCCAGAATTTAGCTCCAAAATAATTCTCAAGGGTCGAATTTGGGATGTTTGGGAGAGTAGTAACAATAAACTGAAAATTCACATAAACGTGGAAAAACGGCCAAATATTGCCTAATTCGATGAAATTTTGTTTAAATCACATAAAGGAAAAGGAGATGATAAAGGTAGAAATATTGCTATATTCGATGATTTTTAGTACAAAACAAAATGCAAGAAAACTTGCTTAAAATGCAAAATTTACGAAATTCTGCGATATGAAGGCCAAATCACATATCGTGAGACTACTTGAAGTAGTATCGAAATATTGGTAAAAAACGAATACATATACGTAAAATCACACTACATGAATAACGTGAAAAAAGTCACTATATTACCATATATAAGGATTTTAACTTCAAATCATAGAGCGAGGTTTCGTATTATTTAGATCCACGAAAAGATATATGACAATGTTGTTTCAAATTCAAATGATAAAAATCAATGTGTTTTCATTAAAATTAACTAAAATGTTCCTGATTTTCCGTTTATATTACCGATGGAAGATGTACACGTAAAACCGTTCTAATCCGGCTGAAACGTCGATATATGCAATAAAAACAGAACTTCTCCCCTTCTCAATATCTTACTCAGTATTTTAACGAGAAACAAATAGATGTTTGAAAAGGAAGTATTTAAGGTTATTTTTTGATCAATTATGTGTTTTCATAATTTTTATCGTATATATAATGAATTAATAACAATAAACTGAAAATTCACAAAAACGTGGAAAAACGGCCTAATTCGATGATATTTTGTTTAAATCACATAAAGGAAAAGGGGATGATAAAGGTCAAAATATTGCTAAATTCGATGATTTTTAGTACAAAACAAAATGCAAGAAAACTTGCTTAAAAATGCAAAATTTGCGAAATTTTGAGATTTGAAGGCCAAATCACATATCGTGAGAAAACATGAAGTAATATCGAAATATTGGTAAAAACGAATATATATACGTAAAATCACACTACATGAATAACGTGAAAAAAGTCACTTTATTACCATATTTGAGGATTTTAACTTTAAATCATAGAGCGAGGTTTCGTATTATTTAGATCCAAGAAAAGACATATGACAATGTTGTTTTCAATACAAATGATAAAAATCAATGTGTTTCATTAGAATTAACTAAAATGTTCTTGATTTTCCGTTTATATTACCGATGGAAGATGTACACGAAAAACCGCTCTAATCCGGCTGAAACGTCGATAATTGCAATATAAACAGAACTACTCCCCTTTCCAATATCTTACTCAGTATTTTAACGAGAAACAAATAGTTGATTGAAAATGAAGTGTTTAAGGTTAATTTCTAATCAATTATGTGTTTGCATCATTTTTATCGTATATTTAATGAATTAATAGCAATAAACTGAAAATTCACAAAAACGTGGAAAAACAGCAAATTATTGCCTAATTCGATGATATTTTGTTTATATCACATAAAGGAAAAGGGGATGATAAACGTCAAAATATTGCTGAATTCGATGATTTTTATTACGAAACAAAATGCAAGAAAACTTGCTTAAAATGCAATATTATGCGAAAATCTGAGATTTGAAGGCCAAATCACATATCGTGATACTACATGAAATTGTATCGAAATATTGGTAAAAATGAATATATTTACATAATATCAAACAGCAACACACTAGCAGAGGTCTCCAGCAACACACTGGCAGAGGTCTCCAGCAACACACTGGCAGGGGTCTCCAACAACACACTGGCAGAGGTCTCCAGCAACACACTGGCAGGGGTCTCCAGCAACACACTGGCAGGGGTCTCCAGCAACACACTGGCAGGGGTCTCCAGCAACACACTGGCAGGGGTCTCCAGCAACACACTGGCAGAGGTCTCCAGCAACACACTGGCAGAGGTCTCCAGCAACACACTGGCAGGGGTCTCCAGCAACACACTGGCAGGGGTCTCCAGCAACACACTGGCAGAGGTCTCCAGCAACACACTGGCAGGGGTCTCCAACAACACACTGGCAGAGGTCTCCAGCAACACACTGGCAGGGGTCTCCAGCAACACACTGGCAGAGGTCTCCAACAACACACTGGCAGGGGTCTCCAGCAACACACTGGCAGGGGTCTCCAGCAACACACTGGCAGAGGTCTCCAGCAACACACTGGCAGAGGTCTCCAGCAACACACTGGCAGGGGTCTCCAGCAACACACTGGCAGAGGTCTCCAGCAACACACTGGCAGGGGTCTCCAGCAACACACTGGCTGGGGTCTCCAGCAACACACTGGCAGGGGTCTCCAGCAACACACTGGCAGGGGTCTCCAGCAACACACTGGCAGAGGTCTTCAGCAACACACTGGCAGGGGTCTCCAGCAACACACTGGCAGGGGTCTCCAGCAACACACTGGCAGAGGTTTCCAGCAACACACTGGCAGAGGTCTCCAGCAACACACTGGCAGAGGTCTCCAGCAACACACTGGCAGGGGTCTCCAGCAACACACTGGCAGGGGTATCCAGCAACACACTGGCAGGGGTCTCCAGTAACACACTGGCAGAGGTCTCCAGCAACACACTGGCAGGGGTCTCCAGCAACACACTGGCAGGGGTCTCCAGCAACACACTGGCAGGGGTCTCCAGCAACACACTGGCAGGGGTCTTTCACGCTTTACCCGACGCTTTATCCGACGTTTACCCGACGGTTTACCCGACGGTTTACCCTGACAGTTTACCCGACGTTTTATCCGACGTTTACCTGACGGTTTACCCGACGCTTTACTCTGACAGTTTACCCGACGGTTTACCCGACAGTTTACCCGACGGTTTACAATGACGGTTTACCCGACGTGTTTAGTTTACAGATTACACGTCAGTTATCACGAGAACAGATTTTCGACTATTTTATTTTATTTATTCGACGACTTACACGGCGGGTAAACCCGTCGGGTTTACCTGTCGGGTTTACCCGTTTTTACACGGGTAAAAAACGGGTAAAAATTACCCGACGATTTACCCGACGATTTACCTGACGATTTACCCGACGATTTATCCGACGATTTATCCGACGATTTACCCGACGATTTACCTGACGATTTATCCGACGATTTATCCGACGATTTACCCGACGATTTACGATTCATTCGGCGATTTATTTATTCATTTTTATTTATTCATTTTTATTTATTTTATTTTTAGTTTTTAATTTTATATTTATTTTATAGACATTATATATATACATTACATTAGATATACAGATTACATTAGATATTACATTACATTAAATATTAGGTTAGAGACATTAGATATAGACATATTATTTATTTTATTAAATAGACATTACATATATATTACATTAGATATACAGATTACATTAGATATTACATTACATTAGATATTAGGTTACAGACACTAGATATAGACATATTATTTATTTTATTATATAGACATTACATATATATTACATTAGATATTACATTACATTACATTACATATTACATTACATTACATAATATTACATTACATTACATATTACATTACATTACATTACATATTACATTACATTACATTACATATTACATTACATTACATATTACATTACATTACATATTACATTACATTACATATTACATTACATTACATTACATATTACATTACATTACATATTACATTACATTACATATTACATTACATTACATTACATTACATATTACATTACATTGCATATTACATTACATTACATTACATATTACATTACATTACATTACATATTACATTACATTACATTAGATATATTAGATAATGATTACAGACATTAGATATAGACATATTATTTATTTTATTATATAGACACGACCTGACCCGACACGACCTGACCCGACACGACCTGACCTCGCCTTACCTAATCTAACTCGGGTCCAGGTGTGGGTCCGTGGGCCCCCGGACTTCCACCCTTCCCCACATCCCAGGGTCAGGTCAGGTCAGGTCAAGTTTTAGCTACCCAGAGACCTCACAGTCGAGATGGACGGACGCAGCTACAGGACGGGACACACACAAATTTGTGCCCTGTAGTTACACCGTTTTGACAGACTCGAACACACGTCAGTTCTCATGAGAACATATTCCCATCCGACTAGGCCATTCTGGGGTCGCCAAGTTTTCCAAAGCTGGTTCTTATATTTATATTGAGTAATTTGGTAACATGTCGTCGGCGGTTTAATGCTCCAATATTCCAGCTGAACAAAATATATATTTGGCTGCAACAGTTAACTTTGATACGTTTGAGTAAATAATATCTGTAATTATTGTATTTGGGCGTAATAAACAGGGTAAAGCTCCGACGTAAATTTGCCTGGCGTGGATGGGTTTTTGTTTGGGCTATTTGGGGAGGAGGAGGAGGATGACGTCTTGACTGGAAGCTGAAGGGGGAGTGTGAAGCCCAGAAGGAGACCAACACGTTGATAACTTAGACAATATTGAGGGCATTTTTCGACATTTAAATTAATATACACGGAAGTAAAATTTAAAGAGAGAGACTCAAGTGTTTTTTTGTCTCATGAAGGTTAATAATTTACTAACTTTTATGGTACTGAAAGGGACTATTTTCACTTTATGAGAGAAGTTGTAGGAATTGTGGTAAGCTATTAGTTAGAAAAAAAGGGCAATCAACATTGTTAGAGTTTTTTCTCCTTATCTGCAGAGTAGGAGTGAGGACAGCTAATTTATACAAACAGGCTGTTGCCGTTCTCTCGCTGTCTCTCTCTCTGATCTTCCTCTGATCTTCCTCTCTTCTGTTCTCTTTCTGACTTTGTATGTTATGCCTGTTTCTTTCTCTGTATTTCTGCCTCTCTCGCTCTCCCATGATACCAGTTCACAACATGCTGACTAACTCCTGGCTACCAATTTACTGCTAGGTGAACAGATGCATTTAATGAGAGGAAATGTGCCCAAACCTTTTAGGCGTGAACGGCTTAGTAGGTCCAATTACTACCCTACCCCACGATACAACCCCACAACATGCTGACTAAGTACTGGGTTCATATTTACTGCTAGGTGAACAGATGCATTAGGTGAGAGGAAATGTGCCCAAGCCATTTCTGCAGCCACTGGTAATCGAACCTAGAATTCCGGATTTTGAGTCAACAATGAACACGTAAAACTTTCATATTTGCCTCAGTTTGAGTATATGTGTGCTTATGTGGCTTACTCTCTCTGTCTCCATGTCGTCCTCTCTCTATACATATCTTTCTCTTTATCTCCTTATATATCATAAAACAGTTAAACTTCGATATTTCTGGTACGTACAGACTCTATCAGGAATAAATGTGGTTCACAAAGATTCTCTCACACATGCTACTGGAACACAGATACTATCACCCTCATATGTCAGTTATGGTTTAGGTAATGACATCTAACCTGACTCAACCTTACCTGACGCAACCTGACCTGACGCAACCTGACCTGATACAACCTGACCTGACACTACCTGACCTGACGCAACCTGACATGATGCAACCTGACCTGACGCTACCTGACCTGACTCAACCTGATCTGACGCAACCTGACCTGACGCTACCTGACCTGACGCAACCTGGCTTGACGCAACCTAACCTGACGCAACCTGACCTGACCTGACGCTACCTGACCTGACGCAACCTGACCTGACGCTACCTGACCTGACCCTAGCTGACCTGACCTGACGCTACCTGACCTGACGCAACCTGACCTGACGCAACCTGACCTGACGCAAGCTGACCTGACGCAACTTAACTTGACCCTACCTGACCTGACGCAACCTGACCTGACGCAACCTAACCTGACGCAACCAGACCTGACCTGACGCTACCTGACCTGACGCAACCTGACCTGACACAACCTGACCTGACACAACCTTACCTGACGCAACCTGACCTGATGCTACCTGACCTGACGCAACCTGACCTGATACAACCTGACCTGACGCAACCTGACCTGACGCAACCTGACCAGACGTTACCTGACCTGACGCAACCTGACCTGACGCAACCTGACCTGACGCAACCTGACCTGACACAACCTGACCTGACGCTACCTGATCTGACGCTACCTGACCTGATTCAACCTGACCTGACACAACCTGACCTGACCTGACCTTCAGTAATTGGCCTATTTTCTGTATAAAAAGTCGTAATTTCAAACTGCGAATACGTGCAGAGAGCCAGAATTTGAATCCAAAATATGGCTCAAGTGTAGAATTTGGGATGTTTGGGATATTTTGAAAACAGCAGGGAGGGTTAGGGCAAAATGTGATCCATCGATGCATTCAAGAAATTGGCACATTTTCGGTATAAAAAGTCGTAATTTCAAACTGCGAATACGCGCAGATAGCCAGAATTTGGCTCCAAAATATGGCTCAAGCGTCGAATTTGGGATGTTTATAATATATTGAAAACTGCAGGGGGGTTTGGGCAAAATGTGACCCATCGTTGCTCTCAGTAATTGGCATATTTTCGGAAAAAAAAATTCGTATATTCAAACTGCTAATACGTGCAGAGGGCCAGAATTTGTCTGCAAAATAGGGCTCAGGCGTCGAATTTGGGATGTTTGGGATATTTTGAGAACTAAAGAGAGGATTTGGGCAAAATGTGATCCATCGCCGCTTTCAGTAATTGGCATATTTTCGGTATAAAAATTCGTAATTTCAAACTGCGAATACGTGCAGAGAGCCAGAATTTGTCTCTAAAATATGGGTCAAGGGTCGATTTTAGAATGTTTTGGATATTTTGAAAACTGGAGGGGGGTTTGGGCAAAATGTGACCTATTGCTGCTCTCAGTTATTGGCTTAATTTGGGAAAAAAATCGTAATTTAAAACTTCGACTACATGCAGAGAGCATGAATTTGGCTTCAAAATATGGCTCAAGCGTCGAATTTGGGATGTTTGGGATATTTTGAGAACTGCAGGGAGGTTTGGGCAAAATGTGTTCCATCGCCGCTCTCAGTAATTGGCATATTGATCTTCTCGACATGTGATCTTCTGGTGATGTGATCTTCTGGAGATGTGATCTTCTGGTGATGTGATCTTTTGGAGATTTGATCTTCTGGAGATGTGATCTTCTCGAGATGTGATCTTCTCGAGATGTGATCTTCTGGTGATGTGATCTTCTGGAGATGTGATCTTCTGGTGATGTGATCTTTTGGAGATGTGATCCTCTGGAGATGTGATCTTCTCGAGATGTGATCTTCTGGAGATGTGATCATCTGGAGATGTGATCTTCTGGTGATGTGATCTTCTCGAGATGTGATCTTCTGGAGATGTAATCTTCTGTAGATGTGATCTTATGGAGATGTGATCTTTTGGGGGATGTGATCTTCTCGAGATGTGATCTTTTGGAGATGTGATCTTCTCGAGATATGGTCTTCTGCTGATGTGATCTTCTCGAGATGTGATCTTCTGGTGATATGATCTTCTGGAGATGTGATCATCTGGTAATGTGATCTTCTGGAGATGTGATCTTCTCGAGATGTGATCATCTGGTGATGTGATCATCTGGTGATGTGATCTTCTGGAGATGTGATCATCTGGTGATGTGATCTTCTGGAGATTTGATCTTCTGGAGGTGTGATCTTTTCGAGATGTGATCTTCTCGAGATGTGATCTTCTGGTGATGTGATCATCTGGAGATGTGATCTTCTCGAGATGAGATCTTCTGGTGATGTGATCTTCTGCAGATGTGATCATCTGGAGATGTTACCTTCTGGTGATGTGATCTTCTGGAGATGTGATGTTCCCGAGATGTGATATTCTAGAGATGTGATCTTCTGGAGATGTGATCATCTGGAGATGTGATGATCTAGAGACGTGATCTTCTGGAGACGGGATTTTCCAGAGATGTGATCTTCTCGAGATGTGGTCTTCCTCTGGAGATGTGATCTTCTGGAGATGTGATCTTCTGGAGATGTGATCTTCTGGAGATGTGATCTTCTGGAGATGTGATCTTCTGGAGATGTGATCTTCCTCTGGAGATGTGATCTTCTGGAGATGTGATCTTTTCGAGATGTGATTTTCCGGAGATGTGATCTTCTGGCGATGTGATCTTCTCGAGATGTGATCTTCTGTAGATGTGATCTTCTGGAGATGTGATCTTCTGGAGATGTGATCTTCTGGGGATGTGATCTTCAGGAGATGTGATCTTCTAGAGATGTGATCTTCTGGAGATGTGATTTTCTGGACATGTGTTCTTCTGGAGATGTGATCTTCTGGAGATGTGATCTTCTGGTGATGTGGTCTTCTCGAGATGTGATCTTCTGGTGATGTGATCTTCTGGTGATGTGATCTTCTGGTGATGTGATCTTCTGGAGATGTTATCTTCTTGAGATGTGATCTTCTGGGAATGTGATCTTCTAGAGATGTGATCTTCTGGAGATGTGATCTTCTGGAGATGTGATATTCTCGTGATGTGATCTTCTTGTGATGTGATCTTCTGGAGATGTTATCTTCTGGAGATGTGATCTTCAGGGAATGTGATCTTCTCGAGATGTGATCTTCTGGAGATGTGATCTTCTGGGAATGTGATCTTCTGGTAATGTGATCTTCTGTTGATGTGATCTTCTCGAGATGTGATCTTCTTGTGATGTGATCTTCTCGAGATGTGATCTTCTCGAGATGTGATCTTGTCGAGATGTGATCTTGCTGTGATGTGATCTTCTCGAGATGTGATCTTCCTCTGGAGATAGCGGCCTACACCTAATACATCGCAATATAAGTAATCGAGCAATACGTTTAAAATGTGACGAACAAATTAGTTAAAATTAAAGCACTATAATATTGATGTTTTCTTTTCATCGACCCTTGGTGTGGTGTTCACTATCCTTAGCGTAGTGTTCACTATCCTTAGTGTTATGTTCACTATCCTTAGTGTGGTGTTCACTATCCTTAGCGTAGTGTTCACTATCCTTGGCGTGGTGTTCACTTCCTAAGTGTGGTGTTCACTATCCTTAGCGTAGTGTTCACTATCCTTAGTGTTATGTTCACTATCCTTAGTGTGGTGTTCACTATCCTAAGTGTGGTGTTCACTATCCCTAGCATAATGTTCACTATCCTTGGCGTGGTGTTCACTATCCTTGAAATGGTGTTCACTACCCTTAGCGTGTTGTTCACTATCCTTAGCGTAGTGTTCACTATCCTTGGCGTGGTGTTCACTATCCTTAGCGTGATGCTCACTACCCTTGGTGTGGTGTTCACTTTCCTTGGCGTGGTGTTCACTATCCTTAGCGCAGTGTTCACTATCCTTAGTGTTATGTTCAATATCCTTGGCGTCGTGTTCACTATCCTTAGCGTAGTGTTTACTATCCTTGGCGTGGTGTTCACTATCCTTGGCGTGGTGTTCACTATCCTTAGCGTAGTGTTCACTATCCTTAGTGTTATGTTCCCTATCCTTAGTGTGGTGTTCACTATCCTTAGTGTGGTGTTCACTATCCTAAGCATAATGTTCACTATCTTTGGCGTGGTGTTCACTATCCTTCAAATGGTGTTCACTACCCTTGGCGTGTTGTTCACTATCCTTAGCGTAGTGTTCACTATCTTTGGCGTGGTGTTCACTATCCTTAGCGTGTTGTTCACTACCCTTGGTGTGGTGTTCACTATCCTTGGCATGGTGTTCACTATCCTTGGTGTGGAGTTCACTATCCTTTGACGTGGTGTTCACTATCCTTGGCGTGGTGTTCACTACCCTTGGTGTGGTGTTCACTATCCTTCGCGTGGTGTTCACTATCCTTGAAATGGTGTTCACTACCCTTGGCGTGTTGTTCACTATCCTTAGCGTAGTGTTCACTATCCTTGGCGTGGTGTTCACTATCCTTAGCGTGATGCTCACTACCCTTGGTGTTATGTTCACTATCCTTGGCGTCGTGTTCACTATCCTTAGCGTAGTGTTTACTATCCTTGGCGTGGTGTTCACTATCCTTGGCGTGGTGTTCACTATCCTTAGCGTAGTGTTCACTATCCTTAGTGTTATGTTCCCTATCCTTAGTGTGGTGTTCACTATCCTAAGTGTGGTGTTCACTATCCTAAGCATAATGTTCACTATCTTTGGCGTGGTGTTCACTATCCTTCAAATGGTGTTCACTACCCTTGGCGTGTTGTTCACTATCCTTAGCGTAGTGTTCACTATCTTTGGCGTGGTGTTCACTATCCTTAGCGTGTTGTTCACTACCCTTGGTGTGGTGTTCACTATCCTTGGCATGGTGTTCACTATCCTTGGTGTGGAGTTCACTATCCTTTGGCGTGGTGTTCACTATCCTTGGCGTGGTGTTCACTACCCTTGGTGTGGTGTTCACTATCCTTCGCGTGGTGTTCACTATCCTTCGAGTGGAGTTCACTGTCCTTAGCGTGGTGTTCACTATCCTTGGCGTGGTGTTCAATATCCTTAGCGTGGTGTTCACTATCCTTGGAGTGGTGTTCACTGAACTTGGCGGGGTGTTCACTATCCTAGGAGTGGTGTTCACTATCCTTGGCGTGGTGTTCACTGAACTAGGCGTGGTGTTCACAATCCTTGGCGTTGTGTTCACTATCCATGGCGTGGTGTTTATTATCCTTGGCGTGGTGTTCACTATCCTTGGCGTTGTGTTCACTATCCTTTGCGTGGTGTTCACTATCTTTTGCGTGATGTTCACTATCCTTGGCGTGGTGTTCACTATCCTTGGCGTTGTGTTCACTATCATTTGCGTGGTGTTCACTATCCTTGGCGTGGTGTTCACTATCCTAGGCGTGGTGTTCACTATCCTTAGCGTAGTGTTCACTATCCTTGGCGTGGTGTTCACTATCCTTGGCGTGATGTTCACTACCCTTGGTGTGGTGTTCACTATCCGTGTCGTGTTGTTCACTATCCTTGGCGTGCTGTTCACTATCCTTCGCGTGGTGTTCACTATCCTTGGCGTGGTGTTCACTAACCTTGGCGTGGTGTTCACTGAACTTGGCGTGGTGTTCACTATCCATGGAGTGGTGATCACTATGATTGGCGTGGTGTTCACTGAACTAGGCGTGGTGTTCACTATCCTTAGCGTGGTGTTCACTATCCTTGGCGTGCAGTATACTATCCAAGGCGTGGTGTTCACTATCCTTGGCGTGGTGTTCACTATCCTTGGAGTGGTGTTCACTATCCTTGGCGTGGTGTTCACTACCCTTGGGGCGGTGTTCACTACCCTTAGCGTAGTGTTCACTATCCTTGGCGTGGTGTTCACTATCCTTGGCGTGGTGTTCACTAGCATTGGTGTGGTGTTCACAATCCATAGCGTGGTGTTCACTATCCTTGTGTGGTGTTCACTATCCTTAACATGGTGTTCACTATCCTTAGCGTGGTGTTCACGATCCTTGTCGTGGTGTTCACTAACCTTGGCGTGGTGTTCTCTGAACTTGGCGTGGTGTTCACTATCATAGGATGTTTGGGATATTTTGAAAACTGCAGGGGGGGGGGTTGGGCAAAATGTGACCTATCGCCGCTCTCAGTAATTAACATATCTTCGGTGTATAAATTCGTAATTTCAATCTGCGAATATGTGCAGAGAGGCAAAATTTGGCTCCAAAATATGGCTCAAGCGTCGAATTTGGGAGGTTTGGGATATTTTGAAAACTGCAGGGACGGCTTTATGCAAAATGTGATTTATCGCACGCACTCAGTAATTGCCATATTTTCGGTATAAAATGTCGTAATTTCAAACTGCGAATACGTGCAGAGAGCCAGAATTTGGCTCCAAAATATAGGTCATGGGTCGAATTTGGGATGATTGGGATATTTTGAAAGCTGCAGGGGGGTTTGGGCAAAATGTGACCCATCGTCGCAATCAGTAATTGGCATATTTTCGGTAGAAAATGAAATAATTTCAAAGTGCGAATACGTGCAGAGAGCCCGAATTTGTCTCCAAAATATGGCTCAAGTGTCGAATTTGGAATGTTTGGGATATTTTGAAAACTGCAGGGAGAGTTTGGGCAAAATGTGATCCATCGCTGCTTTCAG
Source organism: Procambarus clarkii (assembly GCF_040958095.1). Classification (NCBI taxonomy): domain Eukaryota; kingdom Metazoa; phylum Arthropoda; class Malacostraca; order Decapoda; family Cambaridae; genus Procambarus; species Procambarus clarkii. The sequence continues at coordinate 1,774,788 of NC_091216.1, forward strand.
TAATTGTCATGTTTTCGGTATAAAAAGTCGTAATTTCAAACTGCGAATACGTGCAGAGAGCCATAATTTGGCTCCAAATTATATCTCAAGCGTTGAATTTGAGATGTTTGGGATATTTTGGAAACTGCAGGGAGGGTTTGGGCAAAATGTGATCCATCGCTGCTTTCAGTAATTGACATTTTTTCGGTATAAAAAGTCGTAATTTCAAAAAGCGAATACGCGTAGAGAGCCCGAATTTGGCTCAGAAATATGGCTCAAGCGTCAAATTTGTGATAGTTAATTTTAATGAAAACACATTGATTTTTATCATTTGTATTGGAAGCACCATCTCTATACGTCTTTTCTAGGTCTAAAAAACACGAAACGTCGCTCTATGATTCGAAGTTAAAATGCTCAAATTTGGTATAATAATGACTTTTTTCTCGTTTTTCATGTAGTTTGATATTACGTAAATATATTCATTTTTACCAATATTTCGATACTATTTCATGTAGTATCACGATATGTGATTTGGCCTTCAAATCTCAGATTTTCGCATAATATTGCATTTTAAGCAAGTTTTCTTGCATTTTGTTTCGTACTAAAAATCATCGAATTCAGTAATATTTTGACGTTTATCATTCGATGATATTTTGTGTAAATCACATAAAGGAAAAGGCGATGATAAAGGTCAAAATATTGCTAAATTCGATGATTAATTCATTATATATACGATAAAAATTATGCAAACACATAATCAGAAAAATAACCTTAAATACTTCATTTTCAATCACCTATTTGTTTCTCGGTAAAATACTGAGTAAGATATTAAAAAGGGGAGAAGTTCTGTTTTTATTGCATATATCGACGTTTCAGCCGGATTAGAGCGGTTTTACGTGTACATCTTCAATCGGTAATATAAACGGAAAATCAGGAACATTTTAGTTAATTCTAATGAAAACACATTGATTTTTATAATTTGTATTTGAAACAACATTGTCATATGTCTTTTCTTGGATCTAAATAATACGAAACCTCGCTCTATGATTTGAAGTTAAAATCCTCAAATATTGTAATATAGTGACTTTTTTCACGTTATTCATGTAATGTGATTTTACGTATATATATTCGTTTTTACCAATATTTCGATACAACTTGATGTTTTCTCACGATATGTGATTTGGCCTTCAAATCTCAGAATTTCGCAAATTTTGCATTTTTAAGCAAGTTTTCTTGCATTTTGTTTTGTACTAAAAATCATCGAATTTAGCAATATTTTGACCTTTATCATCCCCTTTTCCTTTATGTGATTCAAACAAAATATCATCGAATTAGGCAATATTTTGCCGTTTTTCCACGTTTATGTGAATTTTCAGTTTATTGTTACTATTTCATTAAATATACGATAAAAATTATGGAAACACATAATTGATCAAAAAATAACCTTAAATACTTCATTTTCAATCATCTATTTGTTTCTCGTTAAAATACTGAGTAAGGTATTCAAAAGGGGAGAAGTTCTGTTTTTATTGCATATATCGACGTTTCAGCCGGATTAGAACGGTTTTACGTGTACATCTTCCATCGGTAATATAAACCGAAAATCAGGAACATTTTAGTTAATTTTAATGAAAACACATTGATTTTTATCATTTGTATTGGAAGCAACATCTTTATACGTCGTTTCTAGGGTCTAAAAAATACGAAACGTCGCTCTATGATTCGAAGTTAAAATCCTCAAATTTTATACAATAATGACTTTTTTTCACGTTTTTCATGTAGTTTGATATTACGTAAATATATTCATTTTTTACCAATATTTCGATACTATTTCACGTTGTATCACGATATATGATTTGGCCTTCAAATCTCAGATTTCGCATAATATTGCTTTTTAAGCAAGTTTTCTTGCATTTTGTTTCGTAATAAAAATCATCGAATTCAGCAATATTTTGACTCTTATCATCCCCTTTTCATTTATATGATATAAACAAAATATCATCGAATTAGGCAATATTTTGCTGTTTTTCCATATTTTTGTGAATTTTCAGTTTATTGCTATTAATTCATTAAATATACGATATAAATGATGCAAACACATAATTTATTAGAAATTAACCTTAAACACTTCATTATCAATCAACTATTTGTTTCTCGTTAAAATACTGAGTAAGATATTGGAAAGGGGAGAAGTTCTGTTTTTATTGCATATTTCGACGTTTCAGCCGGATTAGAGCGGTTTTACGTGTACATCTTCCATCGGTAATATAAACGGAAAATCAGGAACATTTTAGTTAATTTTAATGAAAACACATTGATTTTTATCATTTGTATTTGAAACAACATTGTCATATGTCTTTTCTTGGATCTAAATAATACGAAACCTCGCTCTATGATTTGAAGTTAAAATTCTCAAATATGGTAATATAGTGACTTTTTTCACGTTATTCATGTAGTGTGATTTTACGTATATATATTCGTTTTATACCAATACTTCGATACTACTTCATATAGTCTCACGATATGTGATTTGGCCTTCAAATCTCAGAATTTCGCAAATTTTGCATTTTAAGCAAGTTTTCTTGCATTTTGTTTTGTACTAAAAATCATCGAATATAGCAATATTTTTATCTTCATCATCTCCTTTTCCTTTATGTGATATAAACAAAATATCATCGAATTAGGCAATATTTTGCTGTTTTTCCACGTTTTTGTGAATTTTCAGTTTATTGTTATTAATTCATTAAATATACGATTAAAAAGATGCAAACACATAATTGAATAGAAATTAACCTTAAATACTTCATTTTCAATCACCTATTTGCTTCTCGTTAAAATACTGAGTAAGATATTAAAAAGGGGAGAAGTTCTGTTTTTATTGCATATATCGACGTTTCAGCCGGATTAGAGCGGTTTTACGTGAACATCTTCAATCGGTAATATAAACGGAAAATCAGGAACATTTTAGTTAATTCTAATGAAAACACATTGATTTTTATAATTTGTATTTGAAACAACATTGTCATATGTCTTTTCTTGGATCTAAATAATACGAAACCTCGCTCTATGATTTGAAGTTAAAATCCTCAAATATGGTAATATAGTGACTTTTTTCACGTTATTCATGTAGTGTGATTTTACGTATATATATTCGTTTTTACCAATATTTCGATACAACTTGATGTTTTCTCACGATATGTGATTTGGCCTTCAAATCTCAGAATTTCGCAAATTTTGCATTTTTAAGCAAGTTTTCTTGCATTTTGTTTTGTACTAAAAATCATCGAATTTAGCAATATTTTGACTATTTTGAAAACTGCAAGGAAGGGGTTTGGGCAAAATGTGACCTATCGCCGCTCACAGTAATGGACATATTATCGGTATAAAAAGTCGTCATTTCAAACTGCGAATATGTGCAGAGAGCCACAATTTGGCTCCAAAATTTGGCTCAAGGGTTGAATTTGGGATGTTTGGGATATTTTGAAAACTGCAAGGGGGGTTTGGGAGAAATGTGACCCATCGCCGCTCTCAGTAATTGACATATTTTCGGTATAAAATAACGTAATTTCAAACTGCGAATACGTGCAGAGAGCCCGAATTTGGCTTCAAAATATGGCTCAAGAGTCGAATATGGGATGATTGGGATATTTTGAAAACTGCAGGGGGGTTCGGGCAAAATGTGATCTATCGTCGCTTTCAGTAATTGGCATATTTTCGGTAAAAAAAAGTCGTTTTTCAAACTGCGAATACGTGCAGAAAGCCAGAATTCGGCTAGAAAATAAGGCTAGAGGGTCGAATTTGGGATGTTTGGGATATTTTGAAACAATAACAATAGTGACGTGACTAGGCTTGGAACAGTCACCCCTACATTTCAGAGAAATATCTGAAGATAATGAGTCTGATCCACCTGTACATCGTCTGTGGGATTTAGACACTTTAGGTATTGTCCCTGAACAACCAAGCCCTGATGATATGTGGACTTACCAGCAATATCTTGAAACAGTTGTCTATAAGGACAAACAATACTGGGTGAGACTACCATGGAAGTTGAATCATCCACAACTTCCAGTTAATCATTTCATGGCAGCCTCTCAATTACAGTCTCAATTAATACGGCTGAAGAAGTAGATAGACAAACTGAACATGTATCATCAATTAATTCAACAACAACTCTATAGTAAATTTATCGAAGTTGTTGATAATGATGACCGAAAATTAGGTCACTATTTACCCCATCACGCTGTGGTGAAAGATTCATTGACAACGCCAATACGTATTGTCTTCAACTGTAGTGCCAAAGTGAAGCCAAAAAGCGTGTCCTTGAATGAATGTCTCCAAACGGGACCTAGCCTAACACAAAGGCTTCATGATGTACGATTACGATTCCGCACTGGTATTTTCGCTTATACTGCTGATATCAGTAAAGCTTTCCTTAGAGTAGGCTTGCAAGAAGAGGATCGTAACTACACCAAATTTCTCTGGATTAAGGACCCACTGGATCCTGACAGTGATGTCATAACCTACCGGTTTGCCTCTGTGCTATTCGGAGCGACTTCCTCCCCGTTTCTACTTCAAGCCACATTAGATACACATTTGAGGAAGTCAAATAGCCCTTATAAAACATAGATCAGTGACAACATGTATGTCGATAATTTCCAGCGAACTACAAATGACAAATCCAAATTGGTAGAAATCTACCATGAGGCTAACCGTGAGTTATTAGGAGCCAATATGCCACTACAATCATGGGCCTCAAACAATAAATCATTAAACCAGATAATCGAGAAAGAATTTCCGGGTTTTCAGGTGCCTAATCAATTAAAAGTCCTGGGCATGGAATGGAACACAGATACTGACGAGATGAATGTCAAGTCAGTACAAACCAATAATTCATCCCTCACCATGAGAAAATTACTCTCGTATGTCAGTCAACCATTTGACCCTTTAGGCTTACTTAGTCCTATATTAATAAGGGGCAAACTCCTAATGCAGGAATGCTGCCAAATTCTGGCCCTCTGCACATGTTCGCAGTTTGATATTAGGAATTTTTATACCGAAAATATATTAATTACTGAGAGCATATCCCAAACATCATAAATTCGAACCTTGAGCCTTATTTTGGAGCCAAATTCTGACTCTGCAAGTATTCGCAGTTTGAAATTACGACTTTTTATACTGAAAATATGCCAATTACTGAAAGCAACGATGGATCACATTTTGCCCAAACCCTCCCTGCAGTTTTCAAAATATCTCAAACATCCCAAATTCGACGCTTGAGCCATATTTTGGAGCCAAATTATTGCTCTCTGCACATATTCGCAGTTTGAAATTACGAAATTATACACCGAAGATATGTCAATTACTGAGAGCGGCGATAGGTCACATTTTACCCCCCCCCCCCCACCCTGCAGTTTTCAAAATATCTCAAACATCCTAAATCGAAGCTTGAGCCATACATTGGAGCCAAATTTGGGCTCTCTGCACGAATTCGCAGTCTGAAATTACGTCTTTTTATACCGACAAAATGCCAATTACTGAGAGCGGCGATGGGTCACATTTTGCCCAAACCCTCCCTGCAGTTTTAGAAATATCCTAAAAATCACAAATTTGACGCTTGAGCCATATTTCTGAGCCAAATTCGGGCTCTCTGCACGTATTTGCTTTTTGAAATTACGACTTTTTATACCGAAAATATGCCAATTACTGAAAGCGGCGATAGATCATATTTTGCCCAAACCCTCCCTGAAGTTTCCAAAATATCCCAAACATCTCAAATTCAACGCTTGAGATATAATTTGGAGCCAAATTCTGGCTCTCTGCACGTATTCGCAGTTTGAAATTACGACTTTTTAAACGGAAATATGCCAATTAATGAGAGCGGCAATGGATCACATTTCTCCCAAACCTTCCCTGCAGTTTTCGAAATATCCCAAACATCCCAAATTCGACCCATGATAATTATTTTGGAGCTAAATTCTCGCTCTCTGAACGTATTCGCAGTTTGAAATTACGACTTTTTATACCGAAGATATGACAATTACTGAAAGCGGCGATGGATCACATTTTGCCCAAATTCTCCCTGCAGTTTTCAAAATATCCCAAACATTCCAAATTCGACACTTGAGCCATATTTTGGAGCCAAATTCGGGCTCTCTGCACGTATTCGCAGTTTGAAATTATTTCATTTTCTACCGAAAATATGCCAATTACTGATTTCGAGGTTGGGTCACATTTTGCTCAAACCCCCCTGCAGCTTTCAAAATATCCCAAACATCCCAAATTCGACCCATGACCTATATTTTGGAGCCAAATTCTGGCTCTCTGCACGTATTCGCAGTTTTAAATTACGACATTTTATACCGAAAATATGGCAATTACTGAGTGCGGCGATGGATCACATTTTGCATAAAGCCGTCCCTGCAGTTTTCAAAATATCCCAAACCTCCCAAATTCGACGCTTGAGCCATATTTTGGAGCCAAATTCTGGCTCTCTGCACATATTCGCAGATTGAAATTACGAATTTATACACCGAAGATATGTTAATTACTGAGAGCGGCGATAGGTCACATTTTGCCACCCCCCCCCCCTCTGCAATTTTCAAAATATCCCAAACATCCTAAATTCGACGCTTGAGCCATATTTTGGAACCAAATTCGGGCTCTCTGCACGTATTTGCAGTCTGAAATTACGTCTTTTTATACAGAAAAAATGCCAATTACTGAGAGCGGCGATGGGTCATATTTTTCCCAAACCCTTCCTGCAGTTTTTAAAATATCCCAAGCATCCCTAATTCGACCCTTGTGCCATATTTTGGAGCCAAATTCAGGCTCTCTGCACATATTCGAAGGTTGAAATTACGACATTTTATACCAAAAATATGTTAATTACTGAGAGCTGCGATGGGTCACATTTTGCCTAACCCCCCCCCCCCCCTGCACGTTTAAAAATATCCCAAACATCCCAAATTCGACCATGGAGCCTTATTTTGGAGTCAAATTCTGGCTCTCTGGACGTTTTCGCAGCTTGAAATTACGACTTTTACTCTGAAAATATGCCAATTACGGAAAGCGGCGATGGATCACATTATGCCCAAACCCTCCCTGCAGTTTTAAAAATATCCCAAACATCCCAAATTCGACCCTTGAGCCATATTTTATAGCTGAATTCTGGCTTTCTGCACGTACTCGCAGTTTGAAAAAAGACTTTTTATACCGAAAATAGGCCAATTACTGAAAGCGACGATAGATCTCATTTTGCCCAAACCCACCATTCAGTTTTTAAAAAATCCCAAGCATCCAAAATTCGACCCTTGAGCCATATTTTGGAACCAAATTCGGGGTCTCTGCACGTGTTCGCAGTTTGAAATTATTTCATTTTATACCGAAAATATTCCAATTACTGATTGCAGCGTTGGATCACATTTTTCCAGGCCATCCCTGCAGTTTTCAAATATCCCAAACATCCCCAATTCGACCCTTGAGCTATATTTTGGAGCCAACGTTTTGCTTTCTGCATGTATTCGCAGATTGAAATTACGACTTTTCTTACCGAAAATATGCCAATTACTGAAAGCGGCGATGGATAACATTTTGCCCAAACCCTCCCTGCAGTTTTAGAAATATCCTAAGCATCCCAAATTCGACGCTTGAGCCATATTTAAGAGCCAAATTCGGGGTCTCTGCACGTATTCGCAGTCTGAAATTACGTCTTTATATACCGAAAATATGCCATTTACTGAGAGCGGCGATGGATCACATTTTGCCGAAGCCCTCCCTGCAGTTTTCAAAATATCCCAAACATCCCAAATTCAACCCTTTAGCCATTTTTTGGAGCTAAATTTTGGCTTTCTGAATGTATTCGTTGTTTGAAATTACGAATTTTTATACCGAAAATATGCCAATTACTGAAAACAGCGATGGATCACATTTTGAGGAAACCCTCTCTGCAGTTTCCAAATTATCCCAAACATCCCAAATTCGACCCTTGAGCCATATTTTGGAGCCAAATTCTGGCTCTCTGAACATATTCGCAGTATGAAATTACGACATTTTATACCGAAAATATATCAATTACTGGGAGCAGCGATAGGTCACATTTAGCCCAAACTCCCCCCCTGCAGTGGTCAAAATATCCCAAACATCCCAAATTCGACCCTTGAGCCATAATTTGAAGCCAAATTCGGGCTCTCTGCACGTATTCGCAGTTTGAAATTACGTCTTTTTATACCGAAAATATGCCATTTACTGAGAGCGGCAATGTATCACATTTTCCCCAAACCCTCCCTGCAGTTTTTAAAATATAGCAAACATCCCAAATTCGACCCTTAAGCTATATATTATAGCCGAATTCTGGCTTTCTGCACGTATTCGCAGTTTGAAAAACGACTTTTTATACCGAAAATATGCCAATTACTGAAAGCGACGATAGATCACATTTTCCCCAAACCCACCATTCAGTTTTCAAAAAATCCCAAGCATACAAAATTCGACCCTTGAGCCATATTTTGGAGCCAAATTCGGGCTCTCTGCACGTATTCGTAGTTTGAAATTACATCAATTTATACCGAAAATATGCCGATTACTGAGAGCGGCGATGGGTCACATTTTGCCCAAACCCCCCTGCAGTTTTCAAAATATCCCAAACATCCCAAATTCAACACTTGAGCCAAATTTTGGAGCCAAATTGTGGCTCTCTGCACATATTCGCAGTTTGAAATTACGATTTTTATACCGATACTATGTCAATTACTGAGAGCAGCGATAGGTCACATTTTGCCCTAACCCCTTCCTTGCAGTTTTCAAAATATCCCAATCACCCCAAATTCGACCATTGAGAATTATTTTGGAGCCAAATTCTCGCTCTCTGCACGTATTCGCAGTTTGAAATTACGACTTTTTATCCCAAACATCCCAAATTTGTCGTTTGAAAATAAGCCAATTACTGAAAGAAGCGATGGGTCACATTTTGCCCAAACCCCCCTGCAGTTTGCAAAATATCCCAAACATGCCAAATTCGACCTTTGAGCCATATTTTGGAGCCAAAATCTGGCTTTCAGAGCTTATTCGCAGTTTGAAATTACGACTTTTTATTCCGAAAATATGCCAATAACTGAAAGCGGCGATGGATCACATTTTGCCCAAACCCTCCGTGCACTTTCCAAAATATCCCAAACATCCCAAATTCAACGCTTGAGCCATATTTTCGAGCCAAATTCGGGCTCTCTGCTCGTATACTCAGTTTGAAATTACGAATTTTTATACCGAAAATATGCCAATTACTAAAAGCGGCGATGGATCACGTTTTTGCCCAAACCCTCCCTGCAGTTTCCAAAATATCCCTAACATCCCAAATTCAACGCTTGAGCCATATATTGGAGACAAATTCTGGCTCTCTGCACGTATTCGCAGTTTGAAATTACGAATTTTTATTCCGAAAATATGCCAATTACTGAAAGCGGCAATGGATCAAATTTTGCCACAAACCTCCCTGCAGTTTTCAAAATATCCCAAACATCCCAAATTCAACGCTTGAGCCATAATTTGGAGCCAAATTCTGGCTCCCTGCACGTATTCGCAGTTTGAAATTACGACTTTTTATACCGAAAATATGTCAATTAATGAGAGCGGCGATGGATCACATTTTGCCCAAACCTTCCCTGCAGTTTTCGAAATATCCAAAACACCCCAAATTCGACCCTTGAGAATTATTTTGAAGCTAAATTCTGGCTCTCTGATCGTATTCGCAGTTTGAAATTACGACTTTTCATACCGAAAATATGCCATTTACTGAAAGCGGCGATGGATCACATTTTGCCCAAACCCTCTCTGCAGTTTTCAAATTATCCCAAGCATCTCAAATTCGACCCTTGAGCCATATTTTGAAGCCAAATTCTGACTCTCTTCACATATTCGCAGTTTGAAATTACGACATTTTTTACCGAAAATATGCCAATTACTGAGAGCAGCGATGGATCACATTTCGTCCAAACGCCTACTGCAGTTTTCAATTTATCCCAAGCATCCCAAATTCGAATCTTGAGCCACATTTTGAAGCCAAATTCTGCTCTCTTCACCTATTCGCAGTTTGAACTTACGACATTTTTTACCGAAAATATGCCAATTACTGAGAGCAGCGATGGATCACATTTTGTCCAAACGCCTCGTGCAGTTTTCAAAATATAGCAAACATCCCAAATTCGACGCTTGAGCCATATTTTGGAGCCAAATTCTGGCTCTCTGCACGTATTCGCAATTTGAAATTACGACTTTTTATTCCGAAAATATGCCAATTACTGAGAGCGGCGATGGATCACATTTTGCCCAAACAATCCCTGTAGTTTTCAAAATATCCCAAACATCCCAAACTCGACCCTTGAGAGTTATTTTGGAGCTAAATTCTGGCACTTTGCACGTATTCGCAGTTTGAAATTACGACTTTTTATCCCAAACATCCTAAATTTGACGCTTGAAAATAAGCCAATTTCTGAAAGCAGCATTGGGTCACATTTTGCCCAACCCCCCCGGAAGTTTGCAAAATATCCCAAACATCCCAAATTCGACGCTTGAGCCATATTTTGTAGACAAATGCGGGCTCTCTGCCCGTATTAACAGTTTGAAATTGTGACATTTTATACCGAAAATATGCCAATTACTGAGTGCGGCGATGGATCACATTTTGCCCAAGCCCTCCCTGCAGTTTTCAATATATAGCAAACATCCCAAATTCGACGCTTGAACCATATTTTGGAGCCAAATCTAGCTCTCTGCATGTATTTCCAGTTTGAAATTACGACTTTTACACCAAAAATATGCCAATTACCTAAAGCGGCGATGGATCACATTTTGCCCAAACCCTCTCTGCAGTTTTCAAATTATCCAGAGCATCCCAAATTCGTCCCTTGAGCCACATTTTGGAGCCAAACACTGGCTCTCTGCACATATTCGCAGTTTGAAATTACGACATTTTATACCGAAAATATATCAATTACTGAGAGCAGCGATAGGTCACATTTTGCCCCCCCCCTCCTCCCGGCAGTTTTCAAAATATCCCAAACATCCCAAATTCGACGCTTGAGCCATATTTTGAAGCCAAATTCGGGCTCTCTGCACGTATTCCCTGTTTGAAATTACGTCTTTTTATACCGAAAATATGCCATTTACTGACAGCGGCGATGGATCACATTTTGCCCAAACCCTCCTTGCAGTTTTCAAAATATAACAAACATCCCAAATTCGACGCTTGAACCATATTTTGGAGCCAAATTCTGGCTCTCTGCATGTATTTCCAGTTTGAAATTACGAATTTTATACCAAAAATATGCCAATTACTTAAAGCGGCGATGGATCACATTTTGCCCAAACCCTCTGTGTAGTTTTCAAATTATCCCAAGTATCCCAAATTCGACCCTTGAGCCATATTTTGGAGCCAAACACTGGCTCTCTGCACATATTCGCAGTTTGAAATTACGAATTTTTTTACCGAAAATATGTCAATTATTGAGAGCATCAATAGGTCAAATTTTGCCCAAACCCTCCCTGCAGTTTTCAAATTATCCCAAGCATCCCAAATTCGACGCTTGAGCCATATTTAGGAGCCAAATTCTGGCTCTCTGCACGTATTCGCAGTTTGAAATTACGACTTTTTATCCCAAACACTCCAAATTTGACGCTTGAAAATAAGCCAATTACTGAAAGCAGCGATGGGCCACATTTTGCCCAAACCCCCCGGCAGTTAGCAAAATATCCCAAACATCCCAAATTCGACCCAAGAGCTATATTTTGGAGCCAAATTCTGGCTCTCTGCACGTATTCGCTGTTTGAAATTACGACATTTTTTAACGAAAACATGACAATTACTGAAAACGGGAATGGATCACATTTTGCCTAAACCCTCTCTGCAGTTTTCAATATATCCCAAACATCCCAAATTCGACGCTAGAGCCATATTTTGGAGCCAAATTCGGGCTCTCTGCACGTATTAGCAGTTTAAAATTATGACATTATATACCGAAAATATGCCAATTACTGAGGGCAGCGATGGATAACATTTTGCCCAAGCCCTCCCTGCAGTTTTCAAAATCTCCCAAACATAGCAAATTCAACCCTTGAGCCATTATTTGGAGCCAAATTTTGGATTTCTGCATGTATTCGCCATTTGAAATTACGACTTTTTATACCAAAAATATGCCAATTACTGAAAGCAGCGATGGATCACATTTTGACGAAACCCTCTCTGCAGTTTTCAAATTATCCCAAACATCCCAAATTTGACCCTTGAGCCATATTTTGGAGCCAAATTCTGGCTCTCTGCACATATTCGCAGTTTGAAATTACGACATTTTATACCGAAAATATGTCAATAACTGAGAGCAGCGATAGGTCACATATTGCCAGAACCCCCCCCCCCTGCAGTTTTCAAAATATCCCAAACATCCCAAATTCGACCCTTGAGCCATATTTTGAAGCCAAATTCGGGCTCTCTGCACGTATTCCCAATTTGAAATTACGTCTTTTTATACCGAAAATATGCCATTTACTGAGAGCAACGATGGAACACATTTTGCCCAAACCCTCCCTGTAGTTTTCAAAATATAGCAAACATCCCAAATTTGACGCTTGAGCCATATTTTGGAGCCAAATTCTGGCTCACTGCATGTATTCGCAGTTTGAAATTACGAATTTTTATACCGAAAATATGCCAATTACTGAGAGCGGCGATGGATCACATTTTGCCGAAACCTTCCCTGCAATTTTCAAAAATATCCCAAACATCCCAAATCCGAACCTTGAGAATTATTTTGGAGCTAAATTCTGGCTCTCTGCACGTATTCTCATTTTGAAATTACGACTTTTCATCCCAAACGTCCCAAATTTGATTCTGGAAAAAATGCCAATTACTGAGAGCGGCGATGGGTCACATTTTTCCCAAACCCTTCCTGCAGTTTTCAAAATATCCGAAGCATCGTTAATTCGACCCTTGAGCCATATTTTGGAGCCCAATTCTGGCTCTCTGCACATATTCGCAGGTTGAAATTACGATATTTTATACCGAAAATATGTTAATTACTGAGAGCAGCGATGGGTCACATTTTGCCCAAATCCCCCCCCCCCCCCCCTGCACGTTTCAAAACATCCCAAACATCCCAAATTTGACCCTGTAGCCTTATTTTGGGGTCAAATTCTGGGTCTCTGCACGTATTCGCAGTTTGAATTTACGACTTTTTATACTGAAATCATGCCACTTACGGAAAGCGGCTATGGATCACATTATGCCCAAACCCTCCCTGCAGTTTTAAAAATATCCCAAACGTCCCAAATTCGACCCTCTAGCCATATTTTATAGCCGAATTCTGGCTTTCTGCACTTATTCGCAGTTTTAAAAACGACTTTTTATACAGAAAATATGCCAATTACTGAAAGCGACGATAGATCTCATTTTGCCCAAACCCACCATTCAGTTTTCAAAAAATCCCAAGCATCCCAAATTCGACCCTTGAGCCATATTTTGGAGCCAAATTCTAGCTCTCTGCATAGAATATGCAGATGCAGATCTCTGCATATGGCTCAAAGGAAAAGGGGATGATAAACGTCAAAATATTGCTGAATTCGATGATTTTTAGTACGAAACAAAATGCTAAAAAATTTGCTTAAAATGCAATATTATGCGAAAATCTGAGATTTGAAGGCCAAATCACATATCGTGATACTACATGAAATAGTATCGAAATATTGGTAAAAATGAATTTATTTTCGTTATATCAAACTACATGAAAAACGTGAAAAAAGTCCTTATTATACCAAATTTGAGTATTTTAACTTCGAATCATAGAGCGACGTTTCGTATTTTTTAGACCTAGAAAAGACGTATAAAGATGTTGCTTCCAATACAAATGATAAAAATCAATGTGTTTTCATTAAAATTAACTAAAATGTTCCTGATTTTCGGTTTATATTACCGATGGAAGATGTACACGTAAAACCGTTTTCATCCGGCTGAAACGTCGATATATGCAATAAAAACAGAACTTCTCCCCTTTTCAATATCTTACTCAGTATTTTAACGAGAAACAAATAGATGATTGAAAATGAAGTATTTAAGGTTATTTTCTGATCAATTATGTGCTTGCATAATTTTTATCGTATATATAATGAATTAATCATCGAATTTAGCAATATTTTGACCTTTATCATCCCCTTTTCTTTTCTGTGATTTACACAAAATATCATCGAATGATAAACGCCAAAATATTACTGAATTCGATGATTTTTAGTACGAAACAAAATGCAAGAAAACTTGCTTAAAATGCAATATTATGCGAAAATCTGAGATATGAAGGCCAAATCACATATCGTGATACTACATGAAATAGTATCGAAATATTGGTAAATATGAATATATTTACGTAATATCAAACTACATGAAAAACGTGAAAAAGGTCATTATTATACCAAATTTGAGAATTTTAACTTCGAAACATAGGGCGACGTTTCGTATTTTTTAGACCTAGAAAAGACGTATAAAGATGTTGCTTCCAATACAAATGATAAAAATCAATGTGTTTTCATTAAAATTAACTAAAATGTTCCTGATTTTCGGTTTATATTACCGATGGAAGATGTACACGTAAGACCGTTCTAATCCGGCTGAAACGTCGATATATGCATTAAAAACAGAACTTCTCCCCTTTTCAATATCTTACTCAGTATTTTAACGAGAAACAAATAGATGATTGAAAATGAAGTATTTAAGGTTATTTTCTGATCAATTATGTGTTTGCATAATTTTTATCGTATATATAATGAACTAATCATCGAATTTAGCAATATTTTGACCTTAAAGCGGCGATGGATCACATTTTGCCCAAACCCTCTGTGTAGTTTTCAAATTATCCCAAGTATCCCAAATTCGACCCTTGAGCCATATTTTGGAGCCAAACACTGGCTCTCTGCACATATTCGCAGTTTGAAATTACGAATTTTTTTACCGAAAATATGTCAATTATTGAGAGCATCAATAGGTCACATTTTGCCCAAACCCTCTCTGCAGTTTTCAAATTATCCCAAGCATCCCAAATTCGACGCTTGAGCCATATTTAGGAGCCAAATTCTGGCTCTCTGCACGTATTCGCAGTTTGAAATTACGACTTTTTATCCCAAACACTCCAAATTTGACGCTTGAAAATAAGCCAATTACTGAAAGCAGCGATGGGCCACATTTTGCCCAAACCCCCCGGCAGTTAGCAAAATATCCCAAACATCCCAAATTCGACCCAAGAGCTATATTTTGGAGCCAAATTCTGGCTCTCTGCACGTATTCGCTGTTTGAAATTACGACATTTTTTAACGAAAACATGACAATTACTGAAAACGGGAATGGATCACATTTTGCCTAAACCCTCTCTGCAGTTTTCAATATATCCCAAACGTCCCAAATTCGACGCTAGAGTCATATTTTGGAGCCAAATTCGGGCTTTAGCAGTTTAAAATTATGACATTATATACCGAAAATATGCCAATTACTGAGGGCAGCGATGGATAACATTTTGCCCAAGCCCTCCCTGCAGTTTTCAAAATATCCCAAACATAGCAAATTCAACCCTTGAGCCATTATTTGGAGCCAAATTTTGGATTTCTGCATGTATTCGCCATTTGAAATTACGACATTTTATACCAAAAATATGCCAATTACTGAAAGCAGCGATGGATCACATTTTGACGAAACCCTCTCTGCAGTTTTCAAATTATCCCAAACATCCCAAATTTGACCCTTGAGCCATATTTTGGAGCCAAATTCTGGCTCTCTGCACATATTCGCAGTTTGAAATTACGACATTTTATACCGAAAATATGTCAATAACTAAGAGCAGCGATAGGTCACATATTGCCAGTACCCCCCCCCCCCTGCAGCTTTCAAAATATCCCAAACATCCCAAATTCGACGCTTGAGCCATATTTTGAAGCCAAATTCGGGCTCTCTGCACGTATTCCCAATTTGAAATTACGTCTTTTTATACCGAAAATATGCCATTTACTGAGAGCAACGATGGATCACATTTTGCCCAAACCTTCCCCGTAGTTTTCAAAATATAGCAAACATCCCAAATTTGACGCTTGAGCCATATTTTGGAGCCAAATTCTGGCTCACTGCATGTATTCGCAGTTTGAAATTACGAATTTTTATACCGAAAATATGCCAATTACTGAGAGCCGCGATGGATCACATTTTGCCGAAACCTTCCCTGCAATTTTCAAAAATATCCCAAACATCCCAAATCCGAACCTTGAGAATTATTTTGGAGCTAAATTCTGGCTCTCTGCACGTATTCTCATTTTGAAATTACGACTTTTCATCCCAAACGTCCCAAATTTGATTCTGGAAAAAATGCCAATTACTGAGAGCGGCGATGGGTCACATTTTTCCCAAACCCTTCCTGCAGTTTTCAAAATATCCGAAGCATCGTTAATTCGACCCTTGAGCCATATTTTGGAGCCCAATTCTGGCTCTCTGCACATATTCGCAGGTTGAAATTACGATATTTTATACCGAAAATATGTTAATTACTGACAGCAGCGATGGGTCACATTTCGCCCAAATCCCCCCCCCCCCTGCACGTTTCAAAACATCCCAAACATCCCAAATTTGACCCTGTAGCCTTATTTTGGGGTCAAATTCTGGGTCTCTGCACGTATTCGCAGTTTGAATTTACGACTTTTTATACTGAAATCATGCCACTTACGGAAAGCGGCTATGGATCACATTATGCCCAAACCCTCCCTGCAGTTTTAAAAATATCCCAAACGTCCCAAATTCGACCCTCTAGCCATATATTATAGCCGAATTCTGGCTTTCTGCACTTATTCGCAGTTTTAAAAACGACTTTTTATACAGAAAATATGCCAATTACTGAAAGCGACGATAGATCTCATTTTGCCCAAACCCACCATTCAGTTTTCAATAAATCCCAAGCATCCCAAATTCGACCCTTGAGCCATATTTTGGAACCAAATTCTAGCTCTCTGCATAGAATATGCAGATGCAGATCTCTGCATATGGCTCAAAGGAAAAGGGCATGATAAACGTCAAAATATTGCTGAATTCGATGATTTTTAGTACGAAACAAAATGCTAAAAAACTTGCTTAAAATGCAATATTATGCGAAAATCTGAGATTTGAAGGCCAAATCATATATCGTGATACTACATGAAATAGTATCGAAATATTGGTAGAAATGAATATATTTACGTAATATCAAACTACATGAAAAACGTGAAAAAAGTCATTATTGTACCAAATTTGAGGATTTTAACTTCTAATCATAGAGCGACGTTTCGTATTTTTTAGACCCTAAAAAAGACGTGTAAAGATGTTGCTTCCAATACAAATGATAAAAATCAATGTGTTTTCATTAAAATTAACTAAAATGTTCCTGATTTTCGGTTTATATTACCGATGGAAGATGTACACGTAAAACCGTTTTAATCCGGCTGAAACGTCGATATATGCAATAAAAACAGAACTTCTCCCCTTTTCAATATCTTACTCAGTATTTTAACGAGAAACAAATAGATGATTGAAAATGAAGTATTTAAGGTTATTTTCTGATCAATTATGTGTTTGCATAATTTTTATCGTATATATAATGAATTAATCATCGAATTTAGCAATATTTTGACCTTTATCATCCCCTTTTCTTTTCTGTGATTTACACAAAATATCATCGAATGATAAACGTCAAAATATTACTGAATTCGATGATTTTTAGTACGAAACAAAATGCAAGAAAACTTGCTTAAAATGCAATATTATGCGAAAATCTGAGATATGAAGGCCAAATCACATATCGTGATACTACATGAAATAGTATCGAAATATTGGTAAATATGAATATATTTACGTAATATCAAACTACATGATTAACGTGAAAATAGTCATTATTATACCAAATTTGAGAATTTTAACTTCGAAACATAGGGCGACGTTTCGTATTTTTTAGACCTAGAAAAGACGTATAAAGATGTTGCTTCCAATACAAATGATAGAAATCAATGTGTTTTCATTAAAATTAACTAAAATGTTCCTGATTTTCGGTTTATATTACCGATGGAAGATGTACACCTAAGACCGTTCTAATCCGGCTGAAACGTCGATATATGCATTAAAAACTGAACTTCTCCCCTTTTCAATATCTTACTCAGTATTTTAACGAGAAACAAATAGATGATTGAAAATGAAGTATTTAAGGTTATTTTCTGATCAATTATGTGTTTGCATAATTTTTATCGTACATATAATGAACTAATCATCGAATTTAGCAATATTTTGACCTTTATCATCCCCTTTTCCTTTATGTGATTTACACAAAATATCATCGAATTAGGCCGTTTTTCCACGTTTTTGTGAATTTTCAGTTTTCAGTTTCAGGCCTATTTCGATGATATTTTGTGTGAATCACATCAAGGAAAAGGGGATGATAAAGGTCAAAATATTGCTAAATTCGATAATTTTTAGTACAAAACAAAATGCAAGAAAATTTGCTTAAAAATGCAAAATTTGCGAAATTCTGAGATTTGAAGGCCAAATCACATATCGTGAGAAAACATGAAGTAGTATCGAAATATTGGTAAAACGAATATATTTACGTAAAATCCCACTACATGAATAACGTGAAAAAGTCACTATATTACCATATTTGAGGATTTAAACTTCAAATCATAGAGCGAGGTTTAGTATTATTTAGATCAAAGAAAAGACATATGACAATGTTGTTTCCAATGCAAATGATAAAAATCAACGTGTTTTCATTAGAATTAACTAAAATGTTCCTGATTTTCCGTTTATATTACCGATGGAAGATGTACACGTAAAACCGCTCTAATCCGGCTGAAACGTCGATATATGCAATAAAACAGAACTTCTTCTCTTTTCAATATCTTACTCAGTATTTTAACGAGAAACAAATAGATGATTGAAAATGAAGTGTTAAAGGATAATTTCTAATCAATTATGTGTTTGCATCATTTTTATCGTATATTTAATGAATTAATAACAATAAACTGAAAATTCACAAAAACGTGAAAAAACAGCAAAATATAGCCTAATTCGATGATATTTTGTTTATATCACATAAAGGAAAAGGGGATGATAAACGTCAAAATATTGCTGAATTCGATGATTTTTCGTTCGAAACAAAATGCAAGAAAACTTGCTAAAAATGCAATATTATGCGAAATTCTGTCAAATCACATATCGTGAGAAAACATGAAGTAGTATCGAAATATTGGTAAAAACGAATATATATACGTAAAATCACACTACATGAATAACGTGAAAAAAGTCACTATATTACCATATTTGAGGATTTTATCTTCAAATCATAGAGCGAGGTTTCGTATTATTTAGATCCAAGAAAAGACATATGACAATGTTGTTTCAAATACAAATGATAAAAATCAATGTATTTTCATTAGAATTAACTAAAATGTTCCTGATTTTCCGTTTATATTACCGATGGAAGATGTACACGTAAAACCGCTCTAATCCGGCTGAAACGTCGATATATGCAATAAAAACAGAACTTCTCCCCTTTCCAATATCTTACTCAGTATTTTAACGAGAAACAAATAGTTGATTGAAAATGAAGTGTTTAAGGTTAATTTCTAATCGATTATGTGTTTGCATCATTTTTATCGTATATTTAATGAATTAATAGCAATAAACTGAAAATTCACAAAAACGTGGAAAAACAGCAAAATATTGCCTAATTCGATGATATTTTGCTTATATCACATAAAGGAAAAGGGGATGATAAACGTCAAAATATTGCTGAATTCGATGATTTTTAGTACGAAACAAAATGCAAGAAAACTTGCTTAAAATGCAATATTATGCGAAAATCTGAGATTTGAAGGCCAAATCACATATCGTGATACTACATGAAATAGTATCGAAATATTGGTAAAAATGAATATATTTACGTAATATCAAACTACATGAAAAACGTGAAAAAAGTCATTATTATACCAAATTTGAGTATTTTAACTTCGAATCATAGAGCGACGTTTCGTATTTTTTAGACCTAGAAAAGACGTATAAAGATGTTGCTTCCAATACAAATGATAAAAATCAATGTGTTTTCATTAAAATTAACTAAAATGTTCCTGATTTTCGGTTTATATTACCGATGGAGGGATGCATCCCTCTTTTGAGCCTCTGCATCACTTTCTTAAGCCTCTGCATCCCTTTCATGAGCCTTTGCATCTCTCTCTTGAACACCTGCATCCCTTTATGAGCCTCTGCATCCCTCTCTTGAGCCTCTCAAGAGAGTGATGCAGAGGCTCTCATCACTCTCAAGAGAGTGATGCAGAGGCTCGAGAAAGTGATGCAGAGGCTGAAGAGAGTGTTGCAGAGGCTTAGGAGAGGGATGCAAAGGCTCAAGAGAGTGATGCAGAGGCTCACGAGAGTGATTCAGAGGCTTACGAGTGATGCAAAGGCTTAAGAGAGGGATGCAGAGGCTCAAGAGAGTGATTCAAAGGCTCAAGAGAGGGATGCAGAGGCTCAAGAGAGTGATTCAGAGGCTCAAGAGAGTGATTCAGAGGCTCAAGAGAGGGATGCAGAGACTCAAGAGAGTAATTCAGAGGCTCAAGAGAGGGATGCAGATGCTCAAGAGAGTGATTCAAAGGCTCAAGAGAGGGATGCAGAGGCTCAAGAGAGTGATTCAGAGGCTCAAGAGAGTGTTTCAGAGGCTCAAGAGAGTGATTCAGAGGCTCAAGAGAGTGTTTCAGAGGCTCAAGAGAGGGATGCAGAGGCTCAAGAGAGTGATTCAGAGGCTCAAGAGACGGATGCAGAGGCTCAAGAGAGTGATTCAGAGGCTCAAGAGAGTGATTCAGAGGCTCAAGAGAGGGATGCAGAGACTCAAGAGAGTGATTCAGAGGCTCAAGAGAGGGATGCAGAGACTCAAGAGAGTGATTCAGAGGCTCAAGAGAGGGATGCAGAGGCTCAAGAGAGTGATTCAAAGGCTCAAGAGAGTGTTTCAGAGGCTCAAGAGAGGGATGCAGAGGCTCAAGAGAGTGATTCAGAGGCTAAACAGAGGGATGCAGAGGCTCAAGAGAGTGATTCAGAGGCTCAAGAGAGGGATGCAGAGGCTCAAGAGAGTTATCTCGTTAAAATACTGAGTAAGATATTGAAATTTTTTATATTACCGTTTATATTACCGATGGAAGATGTACACGTAAAACCGCTCTAATCCGGCTGAAACGTCAATATATGCAATAAAAACAGAACTTCTCCTGTTTACAATATCTTACTCAGTATTTTAACGAGAAACAAATAGTTGTTTGTAAATTAAGTGTATAAGGTTAATTTCTAATCAATTATGTGTTTGCATCATTTTTATCGTATATTTAATGAATTAATAGCAATAAACTCAAAATTCACAAAAACGTGGAAAAACAGCAAAATATTGCCTAATTCGATGATATTTTGTTTATATCACATAAAGGAAAAGGGGATGATAAACGTCAAAATATTGCTGAATTCGATGATTTTTAGTACGAAACAAAATGCAAGAAAACTTGCTTAAAAATGCAATATTATGCGAAAATCTGAGATTTGTAGGCCAAATCACATATCGTGATACTACATGAAATTATATCGAAATATTGGTAAAAATTAATATATTTACGTAATATCAAACTACATGAAAAACGTGAATAAAGTCATTATTATACCAAATTTGAGGATTTTAACTTCGAATCATAGAGCGACGTTTCGTATTTTGTAGACCCTAGAAAATCCGTATAAAGATGTAGCTTCCAATATAAATGATAAAAATCAATGTGTTTTCATTAAAATTTACTAAAATGTTCCTGATTTCCGGTTTATATTACCGATGGAAGATGTACACGTAAAACCGTTTTAATCCGGCTGAAACGTCGATATATGCAATAAAAACAGAACTTCTCCCCTTTTCAATATCTTACACAGTATTTTAACGAGAAACAAATATATGATTGAAAATGAAGTATTTAAGGTTATTTTCTGATCAATTATGTGTTTGCATAATTTTTATCGTATATATAATGAATTAATAACAATAAACTGAAAATTCACAATAACGTGAAAAAACGGCCTAATTCGATGATATTTTGTTTAAATCACATAAAGGAAAAGGGGATGATAAAGGTCAAAATATTGCTAAATTCGATGATTTTTAGTACAAAACAAAATGCAAGAAAACTTGCTTAAAAATGCAAAATTTGCGAAATTTTGAGATATGAAGGCCAAATCACATATCGTGAGAAAACATGAGGTAGTATCGAAATATTGGTAAAAACGAATATATATACGTAAAATCACACTACATGAATAACGTGAAAAAAGTCACTATATTACCATATTTGAAGATTTTAACTTCAAATCATAGAGCGAGGTTTCTATTATTTAGATCCAAGAAAAGACATGTGACAATGTTGTTTCAAACACAAATGATAAAAATCAATGTGGTTTCTTTAGAATTAACTAAAATGTTCCTGATTTTCCGTTTATATTACCGATTGAAGATGTACACGTAAAACCGCTCTAATCCGGCTGAAACGTCGATATATGCAATTAAAACAGAACTTCTCCCCTTTTTAATATCTTACTCAGTATTTTAACGAGAAACAAATAGTTGATTGGAAATGAAGTGTTAAGGTTAATTTCTAATCAATTATGTGTTTGCATCATTTTAATCGTATATTTAAGTAATTAATAGCAATAAACTGAAAATTCACATAAACGTGGAAAAACAGCAAAATATTGTCTTTTTCGATGATATTTTGTTTATATCACATAAAAGAAAAGAGGATGATAAACGTCAAAATATTGCTGAATTCGATGATTTTTAGTACGAAACAAAATGCAAGAAAACTTGCTTAAAATGCAATATTATGCGAAAATTTGAGATTTGAAGGCCAAATCACATATCGTAATACTACATGAAATAGTATCGAAATATTGGTAAAATTGAATATATTTACGTAATATCAAACTACATGAAAAACGTGAAAAAAGTGATGATGATTGAAATGATGATTGATGATGATTGAAAATGAAGTATTTAAGGTTATTTTTTGATCAATTATGTGTTTCCATAATTTTTGTTTCGAATTTGGGATGATTGGGATATTTTGAAAACTGCAAGGAAAGGGTTTGAGCAAAATGTGACCTATCGCCGCTCTCAGTTATTGACATATTTTCGGTATAAAAAGTCGTAATTTCAAACTGCGAATATGTGCAGAGAGCCAGAATTTGGCTCCAAAATATGGCTCAAGGGTCGAATTTGGGATGTTTGGGATAATTTGAAAACTGCAGAGAGGGTTTCCTCAAAATGTGACCCATCGCTGCTTTCAATAATTGGCATATTTTTGGTATAAAAAGTCGTAATTTCAAACGGCGAAAAAACATGCAGAAAGCCAAAATTTGGCTCCAAAATATGGATCGAGGGTCGAATTTGGGATGTTTGGGATATTTTGAAAACTACAGGGAGGGCTTGGGCAAAATGTAATCCATCGCCGCACTCAGTAATTGGCATATTTTTGGTATAAAATGTCATAATTTCAATCTGCTAATACGTGCAGAGAGCCCGAATTTGGCTCCAAAATATGGCTCTAGCGTCGAATTTGGGATGTTTGGGATATATTAAAAACTGCAGGGAGGGTTTAGGCAAAATGTGATCCATTGCCGTTTTCAGTAAGTGTCGTTTTTTCGTTATAAAATGTCGTAATTTCAAACAGCGAAAACGTGCAGAAAGCCAGAATTTGGCTCCAAAATATAGCTCATGGGTCGAATTTGGGATGTTTGTGATATTTTGCAAACTGCCGGGGGGTTTGGGCAAAATGTGACCCATCGCTGCTTTCAGTAATTGGCTTATTTTCAAGCGTCAAATTTGGAATGTTTGGGATAAAAAGTCGTAATTTCAACTGCGAATACGTGCAAAGAGCCAGAATTTAGCTCCAAAATAATTCTCACGGTTCGAATTTGGGATGTTTTGGATATTTTGAAAACTACAGGGATGGTTTTTGCAAAATGTGATCCATCGCCGATCACAGTAATTGGCATATTTTCGGTATAAAAGTTCGTAATTTCAAAATGCGAATACATGCAGAGAGCCAGAATTTGGCTCCAAAATATGGCTCAAGCGTCGAATTTGGAATGTTTGCTATATTTTGAAAACTGCAGAGAGGGTTTGGGCAAAATGTCACCCATCGCTGCTTTCAGTAATTGGCTTATTTTCAAGCGTCAAATTTGGAATGTTTAGGATAAAAAGTCGTAATTTCAAAATGAGAATACGTGCAGAGAGCCAGAATATAGCTCCAAAATAATTCTCAAGGGTCGAATTTGGGATGTTTGGGATATTTTGAAAACTACAGGGATGTTTTGGGCAAAATGTGATCCATCGCTGTTCTCAGTAATTGGCATATTTTCAGTATAAAATGTCGTAATTTCAAACTGCGAATACGTGTAGAGAGCCAGAATTTAGCTCCAAAATAATTCTCATGGGTCGAATTTGGGATGTTTGGGATATTTTGAAAACTACAGGGATGGTTTTTGCAAAATGTGATCCATCGCCGCTCACAGTAATTGGCATATTTTCAGTATAAAAAGTCGTAATTTCAAACTGCGAATACGTGCAGAGCGCTAGAATTTGGCTCCAAAATATGGCTCAAGCATTGAATTTGGGATGTTTGGGATATTTTTGAAACTGCAGGAAGCGTTTGGACATAATGTGATCCATCGCCGTTTTCAGTAATTGGAATATTTTCGGTATAAAAAGTCGTAATTTCAAACTGCGAATAAGTGCAGAGAGCCAGAATTTGGCTTCAAAAATGGCTCAGTCGTCGAATTTGGGATATTTGGGATATTTTGAAAACTGCAGGGGGGGGGGGGGGTGGGGTTCTGGCAATATGTGACCTATCGCTGCTCTCAGGTATTGACATATTTTCGGTATAAAATGTCGTAATTTCAAACTGCGAATATTTGCAGAGTGCCAGAATTTGGCTCCAAAATATGGCTCAAGGGTCGAATTTGGGATGTTTGGGATAATTTGAAAACTGCAGAGAGGGTTTCGTCAAAATGTGACCCATCGCTGCTTTCAATAATTGGCATATTTTTGGTATAAAAAGTCGTAATTTCATACGGCAAATACATGCAGAAAGCCAAAATTTGGCTCCAAAATATGTCTCAAGGGTCGAATTTGGGATGTTTGGGATATTTTGAAAACTGCAGGGAGGGTTTGGGCAAAATGTAATCCATCGCCGCACTCAGTAATTGGCATATTTTCGGTATAAAATTTTATAATTTCAATCTGCTAATGCGTGCAGAGAGCATGAATTTGGCTCTAAAATATGGCTCTAGCGTCGAATTTGGGATGTTTGGGATATATTAAAAACTGCGGGGAGGGTTTAGGCAAAATGTGATCCATTGCCGTTTTCAGTAATTGTCATGTTTTCGTTAAAAAATGTCGTAATTTCAAACAGCGAATACGTGCAGACAGCCAGAATTTGGCTCCAAAATATAGCTCATAGGTCGAATTTGGGATGTTTGTGATATTTTGAAAACTGCCCTGGGGTTTTGGCAAAATGTGACCCATCGCTGCTTTCAGTAATTGGCTTATTTTCAAGCGTCAAATTTGGAATGTTTGGGATAAAAAGTCGTAATTTCAAACTGCGAATACGTGCAGAGAGCCAGAATTTAGCTCCAAAATAATTCTCAAGGTTCGAATTTGGGATGTTTGTGATATTTTGCAAACTGCCCTGGGGTTTTGGCAAAATGTGACCCATCGCTGTTTCAGTAATTGGCTTATTTTCAAGCGTCAAATTTGGAATGTTTGGGATAAAAAGTCGTAATTTCAAACTGCGAATACGTGCAGAGAGCCAGAATTTAGCTCCAAAATAATTCTCAAGGTTCGAATTTGGGATGTTTGGTATATTTTGAAAATTGCAGGGAAGGTTTGGGCAAAATGTGATCCATCGCCGCTCTCAGTAATTTCTCATATTTTCGGTATAAAAGTTCGTAGTTTCAAACTGCGAATACATGCAGAGAGCCAGAATTTGGCTCCAATATATGGCTCAAGCTTCGAATTTAGGATGGTTGGGATATTTTGAAAACTGAAGGGGGGGGGGGATAAAATGTGACCTATCGCCGCTCTCAGTAATTGACATATCTTCGGTGTATAAATTCGTAATTTTAAACTGCGAATATGTGCAGAGAGCAATAATTTGGCTCCAAAATATGGCTCAAGCGTCTAATTTGGGATGTTTGGGATATTTTGAAAACTGCAGGGATGGTTTTTGCAAAATGTGATCCATCGTTGCTTTCAGTAATTGACATATTTTCAGTATAAAAAGTCATAATTTCAAACTGCGAATACTTGCAGAGAGTCAGAATTTGGCTCCAAAATAAGGCTCAAGGTTCGAATTCATGATGTTTGGGATATGCTCTCAGTAATTAATATATTTTCGGTATAAAAATTCGTAAATTCAAATTGCGAATATGTGCAGAGAGCCAGAATTTGTCATCATTCCTGCATTAGGAGTTTGCCCCTTATTAATATAGGACTAAGTAAGCCTAAAGGGTCAAATGGTTGACTGACATACGAGAGCAATTTTCTTATGGTGAGGGATGAATTATTGGTTTTTACTGACTTGACATTCATCTCGTCAGTACCTGTGTTCCATTCCACGCCCAGAACTTTTCATTGAATAGGCACCTGATAACCCGGAAATTCTTTCTCGATTATCTGGTTTAATGATTTATTGTTTGAGGCCCATGATTGTAGTGGCATATTGGCTCCTAATAACTCACGGTTAGCCTCATGGTAGATTTCTACCAATTTGGATTTGTCATTTGTAGTTCGCTGGAAATTATCTACATACATGTTGTCACTGATCTATGTTTTATAAGGGCTATTTGACTTCCTCAAATGTGTATCTAATGTGGCTTGAAGTAGAAACGGGGAGGAAGTCGCTCCGAATAGCACAGAGGCAAACCGGTAGGTTATGACATCACTGTCAGGATCCAGTGGGTCCTTAATCCAGGGAATTTGGTGTAGTTACGATCCTCTTCTTGCAAGCCTACTCTAAGGAAAGCTTTACTGATATCAGCAGTATAAGCGAAAATACCAGTGCGGAATCGTAATAGTACATCATGTAGCCTTTGTGTTAGGCTAGGTCCCGTTTGGAGACATTCATTCAAGGACACGCTTTTTGGCTTCACTTTGGCACTACAGTTGAAGACAATACGTATTGGCGTTGTCAATGAATCTTTCACCACAGCGTGATGGGGTAAATAGTGACCTAATTTTCGGTCATCATTATCAACAACTTCGATAAATTTACTATAGAGTTGTTGTTGAATTAATTGATGATACATGTTCAGTTTGTCTATCTGCTTCTTCAGCCGTATTAATTGAGACTGTGATTGAGAGGCCGCCATGAAATGATTAACTGGAAGTTGTGGATGATTCAACTTCCATGGTAGTCTCACCCAGTATTGTTTGTCCTTATAGACAACTGTATCCAGATATTGCTGGTAAGTCCACATATCATCAGGGCTTGGTTGTTCAGGGACAATACCTAAAGTGTCTAAATCCCACAGACGATGTACAGGTGGATCAGACTCATTATCTTCAGATATTTCTCTGAAATGTAGGGGTGACTGTTCCAAGCCTAGTCACGCCACTATTGTATTGTTAGATTGTTAGTTGGTTGACGCTGGATTTTGTTGGAAAAGCACCGGTCCAGTAAGCAACTTGCCTCCAGCAGATGACAACAAATTCATTCCATGTTGTCTGGTGCATCCCGTTATAAATTTATAATAATGGTCAGCGCCGATAAGTATACCAACATCAGTGAGGCAGTCAGAATTTTTTTGTAGTCTGCTAGCCTCATGCGGTTTCGTTTAACTATCGTTTAACTATCGTTTAACTATTTAATATCTCGCAGTGCGAGCTAGTCCTGTGACCTGCAGTTCTGAAGGAAGTTTATCTACTACTACCACTTGTATTGGACTAGTGGAAGATCCAAGTCTCACTAACACCTTGACTACTTGGTATTTACGAGGTCCACTATTAGTCAAGAACCCAGAAATATTCAGTCTCACACTTTTGGCAGGTTTTAATTTTAACTGCTCGACTAATTGTTGTGTGATGAAGGTTTTCTGTGATCCTTGATCAAAGAGACCTCTAGTGTTAACTCTAGATTTCCGGTCAATTAGTTTGAGTTGAGCTGTAGGCAGAGTGGTATTAATGCCTGACTCAGTAGCAAGTACATTTATTTTCTGATATACCTTGCAATATTGTATTGTGGTAGAATTCATAGAATTCTCCCCAGTTGTCATAGATTGTGTAGAAGTTTTTCTACATAAGGCATAATGATGTACACCTTTGTTGCATCTTTATGTTACGAGTTTTTATACCGAAAACATGACAATTACTGAAAGCAGCGATGGATCAAATTTTGCCCAAACCCTCCCTGCAGTTTTCAAAATATCCCAAACATCCAAAATTCGAAGCTTGAGCCATATTTTAGAGCCAAATTCGGGCTCTCTGCACATATTCGCAGTTTGAAATTACGAATTTATTCAACGAAAATATGTCAATTACTGAGAGCGGCGAAGGCTGAAGAGAGTAATGCAGAGGCTTAAGAGAGGGATGCAAAAGCTCAAGAGAGTGATGCAGAGGCTGAAGAGGGTGATGCAGAGGCTTAAGAGAGGGATGCAGAGGCTCAAGAGAGGGATGCAGAGGCTCAAGAGAGGGATGCAGAGGCTCAATAGAGGGATGCAGGGGCTCAAGAGATTGATGGAGAGGCTCACGAGAGTGATTCAGAGGTTTACAAAAGTGATGCAGAGGCTGAAGAGAGTGTTGCAGAGGCTGAAGAGAGTGTTGCAGAGGCTCAAGAGAGGGATACAGAGGCTCATGAGAGTGATGCAGAGACTCAAGAGAGTTATGCAGAGGCTCATTAGAGTGATGCAGAGGCTTACGAGAGTGATGCAGAGGCTCAAGAAAGGGTTGCAGAGGCTTAAGAGAGTGATGCAAAGGCTCAGGAGAGGGATGCAGAGGCTCATGAGAGGGATGCAGGAGTTCAGGAGAGGGATGCTGAGGCTTAAGAGAGTGATGCAGAGGCTTAAGAGAGTGATGCAGAGGCTCAGAATAGTGATGCAGAGGCTTAAGAGAGTGATGCAGAGGCTTAAGAGAGTGATGCAGAGGCTGAAGAGAGTGTTGCAGAGGCTCAAGAGAGGGATGCAGAGGCTCAAGAGAGTGATGCAAAGACTCAAGAGAGTTATGCAGAGGCTCAAGAGAATGATGCAGAGCCTTACGAGAGTGATGCAGAGGCTCAAGAGAGGGATGTAGAGGCTGAAGAGAGTGATTCAGAAGCTCAAGAGAGTGATGCAGAAGCTCAAGAGAGTGATGCAGGGGCTCAAGAGAGGGATGCAGAGGCTCAATAGAGGGATGCAGAGGCTTAAGAGAGTGATGCAAAGGCTCAGGAGAGGGATGCAGAGGCTCATGAGAGGGATGCAGGAGTTCAAGAGAGGGATGCAGAGGCTCAAGAAAGGGATGCAGAGGCTTAAGAAAGTGATGCAGAGGCTTAAGAAAGTGATGCAGAGGCTCAGAATAGTGATGCAGAGGCTCAGAATAGTGATGCAGAGGCTTAAGAGGTTGATGCAGAGGCTCAAGAAAGTGATGGAGAGGCTAAGAGAGGGATGCAGGGGCCCAGGAGAGTGATGCAGATGCTCAAGAGAGGGATGCAGAGGATGAAGAGAGTGATGGAGGGCTCAAGAGAGGGATCACCATCTTAAGCCTCTGCATTACTCTCTTGAGCCTCTGCATCCCTCTCTTAAGCCTCTGCATCACTCTCTTGTGCCTCTGCATCACTCTCTTGATCCTCTGCATCACTCTCTTGAGCCTCTGCATACCACTCCTAAGCCTCTGTAACACTCTCTTCAGCCTCTGTATCACTCTCTTAAGCCTCTGGATCCCTCTCTTGAGGCCTCTGCATCACTCTCTCGAGCCTCTGCATTCCTCTCTTGAACCTCTGCAACACTCTCTCGAGCCTCTGCATCACTCTCTATAGCCTCTGCATAACTCTCTTCAGCCTCTGCATCCCTCTCTTGAGCTTCTGCATCCCTCTCTTCAGCCTCTACATCATTCTCTTAAGCCTATGCATCCCTCGCTTGTGCCTCGGCATCCGTCACCTGAGCCTCTGCATCCCTCTCTTGAGGCATTGCATCCCTCTCTTGACCCTCTGCATCCCTCTCTTGAGACTCTGTATCCCTCTCTTGAGCCTCTGCATCACCACTTTAAGACTCTGCATCCCTCTTTTGAGCCTCTGCATCACTTTCTTAGGCCTCTGCATCACCACTTTAAGCCTCTGCATCCCTCCTTTGAGCCTCTGCATCACTTTCTTAGGCCTTTGCATCACTCTCTTAAGCCTCTGCCTCATTCTCGTAAGCCTCTACATCATTCTCTTGAGCCTCTGCATTACTCTCTTGAGCCCCTGCATCACTCTTTTAAGCCTCTGCATCTCTCTCTTCAGCCTCTGCATCACTCTCTGGAGCCTCTGCATCCCTCTGTGGAGCCTCAGCATCCCTCTCTTGAGCCTCTGCTTCCCTCTCTTAAGCCTCTGCATCACTCTCTTTAGCCTTTGCATCCCTCTCTTTAGCCTCTGCATCACTCTCTTGAGCCTCTGCATCCCTCTCTTGAACTTCTGCATCCCTCTCATGAGCCTCTGCATCCCTCTCTTGAGCCTCTGCATCACTCTCAAGAGCCTCTGCATCCCTCTCTTGTGTCTCTTCATCCCTCACTTGAGCCTCTGCATCCCTCTCTTGAGCCTTAGCATCCCTCCCTTGAGCCTCTGCATCCCTTTCTTGAGCCTCTGCATCCGTCTCTTAAGCCTCTGCATCAAACTCCTAAACCTCTGCATCACTCCCGTAAACCTCTGAATCATTCTCTTGAGCCTCTCCATCCCTCTCCTGAGCCTCTGCATCACTCTCTTAAGTCTCAGCATCACTCTCGTAAGCCTCTGCATCACTCTCTTAAGCCTCTGCATCACTCCCGTAAACCTCTGAATCACTCTCTTGAGCCTCTCCATTACTCTCTTGTAATACATCTCATCATCATCACATCACTCTCTCATCACTCTCTTGAGCCTCTAGATCCCTGTATTGAGCCTCTGCATCACTCTCCTGAGCCTCTGCGTCACCCTCTTAAGCCTCTGCATCCCTCTTTTGAGCCTCTGCATCACTTTCTTAAGCCTCTGCATCCCTTTCATGAGCCTTTGCATCTCTCTCTTGAACACCTGCATCCCTATATGAGCCTCTGCATCCCGATCTTGAGCCTCTGCATCACTCTCTTCAGCCTCTGAATTCCTCTCTTCAGCCTCTGCATCGCTCTCTTAAGCTTCTGCATCCCTCTCTTGTGCCTCTGCATCCATCACCTGACCCTCTGCATCCCTCTCTTGAGCCTCTGTATCCCTCTATTGAGACTCTGCATCACCCCTTTAAGCCTTTGCATCCCTCTTTTGAGCCTCTGCATCACTTTCTTAGGCCTCTGCATCACTCTTTTAAGCCTCTGCCTCATTCTCGTAAGCCTCTGAATCACTCTCTTCAGAGGCTCAAGAGAGTGATGCAGAGGCCCAAGAGAGTGATGCAGAGGATCAAGAGAATGATGCAGAGGCTCGAGAAAGTGATGCAGAGGCTGAAGAGAGTGTTGCAGAGGCTTAGGAGAGGGATGCAAAGGCTCAAGAGAGTGATGCCGAGGCTCAAGAGAGTGATTCAGAGGCTTACGAGTGATGCAGAGGCTTAAGAGAGGGATGCAGAGGCTCAAGAGAGGGATTCAAAGGCTCAAGAGAGGGATGCAGAGGCTCAAGAGAGTGATTCAGAGGCTCAAGAGAGTGATTCAGAGGCTCAAGAGAGGGATGCAGAGACTCAAGAGAGTGATTCAGAGGCTCAAGAGAGGGATGCAGAGGCTCAAGAGAGTGATTCAAAGGCTCAAGAGAGGGATGCAGAGGCTCAAGAGAGTGATTCAGAGGCTCAAGAGAGTGTTTCAGAGGCTCAAGAGAGGGATGCAGAGGCTCAAGAGAGTGATTCAGAGGCTCAAGAGACGGATGCAGAGGCTCAAGAGAGTGATTCAGAGGCTCAAGAGAGTGATTCAGAGGCTCAAGAGAGGGATGCAGAGACTCAAGAGAGTGATTCAGAGGCTCAAGAGAGGGATGCAGAGACTCAAGAGAGTGATTCAGAGGCTCAAGAGAGGGATGCAGAGGCTCAAGAGAGTGATTCAAAGGCTCAAGAGAGTGTTTCAGAGGCTCAAGAGAGGGATGCAGAGGCTCAAGAGAGTGATTCAGAGGCTAAACAGAGGGATGCAGAGGCTCAAGAGAGTGATTCAGAGGCTCAAGAGAGGGATGCAGAGGCTCAAGAGAGTTATCTCGTTAAAATACTGAGTAAGATATTGAAATTTTTTATATTACCGTTTATATTACCGATGGAAGATGTACACGTAAAACCGCTCTAAGAACAGAACTTCTCCCCTTTTCAATATCTTACACAGTATTTTAACGAGAAACAAATATATGATTGAAAATAAAGTATTTAAAGTTATTTTCTGATCAATTATGTGTTTGCATAATTTTTATCGTATATATAATGAATTAATAACAATAAACTGAAAATTCACAAAAACGTGGAAAAACGGCCTAATTCGATGATATTTTGTTTAAGTCACATAAAGGAAAAGGGGATGATAAAGGTCAAAATATTGCTAAATTCGATGATTTTTAGTACAAAACAAAATGCAAGAAAACTTGCTTAAAAATGCAAAATTTGCGAAATTTTGATATATGAAGGCCAAATCACATATCGTGAGAAAACATGAGGTAGTATTGAAATATTGGTAAAAACGAATATATATACGTAAAATCACACTACATGAATAACGTGAAAAAAGTCACTATATTACCATATTTGAGGATTTTAACTTCAAATCATAGAGCGAGGTTTCTATTATTTAGATCCAAGAAAAGACATATGACAATGTTGTTTCAAACACAAATGATAAAAATCAATGTGGTTTCATTAGAATTAACTAAAATGTTCCTGATTTTCCGGTTATATTACCGATTGAAGATGTACACGTAAAACCGCTCTAATCCGGCTGAAACGTCGATATATGCAATTAAAACAGAACTTCTCCCCTTTTTAATATCTTACTCAGTATTTTAACGAGAAACAAATAGTTGATTGGAAATGAAGTGTTAAGGTTAATTTCTAATCAATTATGTGTTTGCATCATTTTAATCGTATATTTAAGTAATTAATAGCAATAAACTGAAAATTCACAAAAACGTGGAAAAACAGCAAAATATTGTCTAATTCGATGATATTTTGTTTATATCACATAAAAGAAAAGAGGATGATAAACGTCAAAATATTGCTGAATTCGATGATTTTTAGTACGAAACAAAATGCAAGAAAACTTGCTTAAAATGCAATATTATTCGAAAATTTGAGATATGAAGGCCAAATCACATATCGTGATACTACATGAAATTGTATCGAAATATTGGTAAAATGAATATATTTACGTAATATCAAACTACATGAAAAACGTGAAAAAAGTCATTATTATACCAAATTTGAGGATTTTAACTTCGAATCATACAACGACGTTTCGTATTTTTTAGACCCTAGAAAAGACGTATAAAGAGGTTGCTTCCAATACAAATGACAAAAATCAATGTGTTTTCATTAAAATAAACTAAAATGTTCCTGAATTTCGGTTTATATTACCGATGTAAGATGTACACGTAAAACCGTTCTAATCCGGCTGAAACGTC